>NC_045543.1:81085578-81402343 GCF_009769535.1 Thamnophis elegans | reverse complement strand
ATTTTTACCAGTACACTGGCAACACATAGAGAAAGCCCTTGAGAGGTTAGAATTGGAGTGCTTGACCTCAGCCCAAGCTGCTTCAAGCTCTCTGCTGTACTAACCATTGTGGCCTAGATGGTTTGTTGATGTCGCTGCTGAAGGAGAGGAAGGTGGGAGGAAGGGAAGGAAAGTGGGTTGAGGGAGGGTTTATGTCACACTCAATCTCCCCGAACAGGGAACTTTTTCACCTCATACTTGCACCTATAATAATTCGTAAGATGACTTTAAAAATCGGCTTTCGCTTTCCCAAATCATGCTATTTAAACAAAAGAACTCTCATTTTGCTGTCTCTCCTTTCTTCCTTCCTTCCTTCCTTCCTTCCTTCCTTCCTTCCTTCCTTCCTTCCTTTTCCTTCCTTCCTTCCTTCCTTCCTGTTTTCAAAAGAGGGCGGGCCAACAACTGTCTTGCTATACATTAAAAAAATACACCCACTCCTTTGCTTCAAAACTCTTCCAATTTTCCCCACGAATTCATTTTTTAACCCCTCCTAATTGGGTTTACAATCTGTCAAACCAACATTATTCTAAAGTTTGGGAAAGATTAATCAGTGCTTAGTTTTTGTTTAAATGAAAACGTATGCTTTAGCCAAAGAAATAAATTCAAGCCAAATTTCCTAAAGTTAGCCAACAGTGGGCATCTGTTCAAATTAATATTAAATCTTAAAACACCCGCAGAATTACCAGGCCAATATTTCAAAGATATGAATTTAAGTATTTAATTCAAGCATTTCTGCTCCGTTAAATCAGCCCGTCCTACTATCAATGCAAAACAATACATTCCACTCTCCTCTGCTCTAGTCAATAATGCATAAATATTATATTGGGCTTTTCCAAGCCTTCACCTAATTGCAGCCCAAGGGCGGTTTTTCCGCATTTACTGACTAAAGAATTTCACTTTATTCTTCCCAGAATTCATCACTGTACCATTTTGATGGACTGATCATAATCATCATCATGAGCAACATTTGAATTGTTCCTCCCCCATCCCTCTGTTATTCTTGTAGAATAAATGCATTCAACAAGATAATTAAATGCTTTATAATTAAGGCAATCATTTATGGCTTTATTTTCTGGAATCAAATGTTTTAAGTAATATCTTTAAACCAAGGGGCACATTAAGCATGGCACATTTTATCTTATAAAAAAAAACCTGGATGGCTATTCCAGGTTGGATTACTGCAACATGGTTTACATGGGGCTAACTTTGAAGATACATGAGAGCTACAACTGGCCCAGAATGAGGCAGTGTGTGAAGCAGAGGTGGTATTCAGCAGGTTCTGACCAGTTGTGGAGAACCGGTAGCGGAAATTTTGAGTAGTTTGGAGAACCGGTAAATACCACCTCTGACTGGCCCCACCCCCATCTGTTATCTGCCTCCAAAAATTCCAGCTGATTGGGAGGAAATGGGGATTTTGCAGTAACATTTCACTGGAGTGGGGAGGGAATGGAGAATTTACAGTATCCTTCCTCTGCCACACCCACCAAGCCACGCCCACAGAACCGGTAGTAAAATATTTTGAATCCCACCACTGGTATGAAGTTTACTCATATGACATCTCTGTTGTGTGAGTTGCACTAGTTCCCAGTTTCCCTATGGATACAATTCAAGGTGCTGGTTTTGCCTATAATGCCCTATGTGGCACAAGGCCAGGGGCCACCTCTCCCTAAAGGCATCAATTCATCCTATTGGGCCAGATAGGAGGGCATGTTCCTAGCCCCTTCCCTTAAATACTGCTACCTTATGGGATCCAGGAAGTGTATCTTTTCCATGACAGACCCTGCTCTGCGAAATACCCTTTCCCTTAAAGTTTGGCAGCCCTCTATTCTCCTAGCCTTCCAGAAACTACTTAAGATCTGGCTTTACCTCCAAGTGATAGGAAAGGGTGAATTGGATGAAAGGCTTTAACAAGGATTTGGGAAGCTTAACTTCCATGCCAGTTTTTTAATGCTCATGTTTTTAGTAGATATATGAATTACATTGTTGTTGTTTTTTCGTTGATTGGGAGACACCCAAAATTCAATATAAGATGAGCAGTTACACTATGTTTTCAATAAATAATAAATATTTTGAAGTATTTTAAAAGAAATATGTCCAATTTTCCCCCTGTGCAACTTTCATATTTGACAAGAGAACTTAAATGCATTCATAAATATCTAAGTATCAGTACATGGCATGCAATTCATTCCATCCCTAGGTACAAAAATCTAGAAATAATAAACCAGGCTGACATTTGGTATATTTGAAGGAAAAGCATACGAAGGGGAAAAGAATCTTTAAAAGTTTTTAACATTGATTTCACTGTCATTTCCTAATGTGAAATCTGAAATATTGATAACGGAAGTTTGGAGGATGCCTTCTGCCCGTATCTAAAAAGTTGGCGAATTTTTTAAAAAATGTGCATATATCCTGTGGACAAATTAGCTGATAATGTTCTCTAGTTGGAGTCAGCACATTCAGAAGCCAATTTTCCTGGAAAGTATTCAGGTTTCTACTGGATATTTTCCAGCCAGCACCATGCCAGAGTAATCTAGTGCTTTTTCCCTTACAGACCCTGAAAGCTTACTGCCATTATCCAAACAGTCCTAACATCCTCTTCCAACTCAAAGACACTTTAGTGTTAACTGACAAATTAATCTCGCAAAGACCCTCACTTCATATCTCAACCCACATACATGCTGTATGTACATCCTTTCCTCACTGCTGGGAAAAAAAGAGGAGCAACATCCAATTAAAAATATTCTCAACGGTATTGTGATTCAAATCACGCTGCATATGAAAACAGCTACAAAGGGAGGGGAGGAGTATGAGTATTAGATGGGTAAGGCGGAATAATAAGGAAACCTGGAAAGTGTGTTATAGAAACAGCAAGGCAAAGTAAGTCTAGAACACTAGATGCACTTTAATTCTGGAACACTGAATCAAAACCCTATCAGCACAAATTATGCATTCTTACAATCACAAATTGAATGGGGATATTTAGACCAACAAACTCCAACACTCCCCCAAAGCTCAGTACAGAGAGGTTTCCATATAAGACATCCCCAACACATGACTGTCTAATCTCTGATGGCATATAAAGGTAGTCCTCGACTTACAACATTTCATTTAGTGACTGTTCAAAGTTATGTCGGCTCTGAAAAAAGTGACTTATGGCCATTTTTCATATGGTCACGTGATCAAAATTCAGATGCTTGGCAATTGACTAATAGTTATGACATCTGCACTGTCCCGGTGATTAACATTTAAGCAACCTTCTGACAAGCAAAGTCAATGGGGAATCCAGATTCACTTTACAACCATAAACCGTAACAACTGATTCATTTAACAACCAGGGCAAGAAAGGTTGCAAAATGGGGCAAAATTCAGTCAACAGTTGTCTCGTTTAGCAATAAAAATGTTGGGCTCAATTGTAGTCATAAATCAAGGGATACCCGTATTGGATGAAATCTACTACCTTGTTAAGGAGTTGGTTCCACTATCAATATGCTCTTATCATTAAAAAGATTTCTGAACATTCAATCGGAATTTGGTCTTTTGCAATGTGAGAAATGATTTCATGTCTTGCTCTTTGGCATGACAGAGAACAGGTCATGGCCTCCAATGCAATGCCCCCTTCAGATATTAGAAGTAAATTATCACATCTTTCCCAAAATCATTCCTGGCAGAGCTCAGTAGCATTAAAAAAAAATCATCAAATGACTATTTCTGGTAATATTTCTAGATAAGTACATATCCCAATCTCAAACACAATGCAACAGTCAAGTTGCACAACACAGACTTTATCTATGGAAAAACACAAAGACAACTTCTGTGCATGAGTTTCGTGGGGGGGGGGGGGGAACACTTAGCTAACAATACTTTAGTCTTGCTCCAGGCAATGTTTTAATATATAGTTCCTACTGACACTGCAAGTCTGGGCTGCTTTTCACTTTTCAGAAGTTATAACCTTAGCTTTCTACTTTTAAAATTATATGGGAAAATCTATATGAATGGGAAAGGTTCATCACTGCAGATGCTCAACGTCAGCATATAGAAAATAAAGGAGTATGTAAATCTGTGTCGGACTGTTTTATCCTTTTCTCACATGTTAAACTAAGAAATGCCTGATTGGGTTTTCTTCAACCAAGAAGATGTGTTGTTGGATGACTAATTTTTCTCTCATCTATGATACAGCTTGGCAAATTTGTTTGGGCCATCTGGCTCCTCTGTCCAATACGAACTTAATTAAAAGTTGTCAGAGATTTACATATAGGAGAACAAAGTCGATCCAGTTCCCTTATCTTTGACACAATCAATGTGATTATTGTTTTTAGAGAAGTACAGAAAAACAATATAATTAGGCTAGTACTGCCTGGCATTAGGAACTGTGAATCATTTACTTTAGGAAGGACATAATTTGATCACTAGTTTGGTCAAAGAGTTGTGGTGGCACAGTGTGTCAGCACTCCTTCATTGAGTAATTAGGAAAGAAAACCACAAGACTCCATTGATAGAAATCAAGTGTACTTTTACTAATTATAAATGATCAGAAGCGTAGCAAAGCGAAGACTGATTATTTAGGCGCGAAAGCGAGTGATATATAAAATAACCCATTCCCCACCCCTTGGCATCCCAGTTGCAGTCCAATCATAATTCTCCCAAGTGTCAGGTGTGAGATAACTTCGAAAGGCATCACCAAGATGGAATGTCGGTGCCGTTGGCCTTGGCGGGAACCTCCTCCTCATGCGCAGTCCGACAGGCAGCAAAACTCCAGAATCTTCCTCCAGCACAATTAGTAATCCCCTCCCAAATACCATGCCCCCCCTCCCCGTTTCAATGGCAGCCGAAGCAGCAGCAAAGCAGAAGCTGACACAGTGGTTAGAATGCAGTATTGCAGACTAATTCTGCCGAATGCTAGCAGTTCAATTCTCACTAGCTGAAGGCTGACTCAGCCTTCATCCTTCCGAAGTCAGTAAAATGAAGAGCCAGATTGTTGGGGGTAATATGCCAACTCTTAGAGAGGACTATAAAGCACCGTGAAGCAGTATATAAGTCTAAGTGCTATTGCTGTTGCTATAATGCCATAGTTCATCTTACTACCAAAATTTGTCATAGATAAATAATCTGAGTTTTTGTATTACATACTATATGTAGAATTGGCCAAGAATTCTCCTGTTCCCCTAAAACTATCCCAAACAAAGCTGACATTACCTCTTTACTTCAAATCTCTGACTACAAGATGTTGGAACCCATCGCCAGCCTTGTATTAATAAATCAAATCTTGCAAAAAAAGGGGGGGGATTCACAGAGAGCTGTTATGGCTCCCTACAATTTCATGTGATGCTTATCCTACGAACTTTCTTCTCCATTCAAAGTGGAATTATTATGCATTATTTAAAAAAATAATATTTCAGTCTGGAATGGGAAAAAATCATGATAAAGAAATACATGTTGCAGTTTTAAAGCCAATGATAACAAATACAAGATCATCATGGAACAAAAACTTGAATATTGAGCATGTATGTATGAAAGCTTGTATCTGGAAAGATAAGTTCTGGGGAAAAAATATTGTGCTGAACCCCTTTGGGTTTATTGAAGTAATTGAGCTAAATAGTTTTTTTCCCAATTGTTTGCTTTCCTTATGAATCTAAATGGATCATTTTTAGTTTTTATGTTACTTATTTTTTTCAGTAGGACTGAATTTTTGAGAAAAAAGATCCCCCAAAACAGATGGTTTTACTTCTATTTCTTTTTATACAATAGAGAGAAAAGAAACTCACTGGCAAAGTTTGCTTAAAGTAAGCAAAGGGTAAGTGAAAAAATCAATAAAAGTAGGCATATCTTTGTTTGTTTGGTTTTTAAATGTAACTACAGGCACTCCTTTCCATAACCAAGTTTCCCAATGACTCACATGTAAAACAAAAGCAAGATAAAACATATAAATTAAATCAGATAAGGATTAAAATACAAATCACTAGGAAAAATAAAGCATATTCAAACTGTGGAAAAATAAAAGTACATTTGTAAAAAATGTACTAGATCAAGGATGTCTAACCTTGGTAATTTTAAGACTTATAGACTTCACCTTCCAAAATTCTGCAGCCAGCATTTCACTCATTTGAAAAGCATGATTGGCTGGGGAATTCCAGGAGTTGAAGTCTACAAGTCTCAAAGTTACTAAGGTTGGACAACTCTGTTCTGGATAATATTAATCCACACAGACAATACTACAAGACCAGGAACTAAATTACTGAGAACCTGTACACTCTGTACATTGTATTAGTGTCACCACAAATGAAGCAGTTTCAGAGGGCTTCACTGCCCAACAATCATTGCTTTCAAGTTAATACGAATGAAACAGAGGATAAATAAAACTCACTGAAGAAAAATGGGATTCATTAAGAATGTATTAAGCCGATTTACGCTGCATAGAAAGAAACAGAATTAACAGAAATAGGTACCGAATCACATAATAACCAATCCCAAGGCAAATCTGAGCCAAGTTATCATTCCTGTTCCATGCATAGTATTATGATTAAATAAGATATATTTTGTCATTGCTTACAATGTAAAACAACAATAACATGAAGTAGGTACCTCATTAAGCCAAGCCTCTTTTCGAACTTCCCATCACAGCAATCTGTGTGCAGTATACAACAGGTGGCCAGTTTATTGTTCAGCTTTAAAGCTCCAAGCACAGTGTAATATAAGTAGAGTCTTTGATGAAACAATAAAAAGCTAGGAAAATAAGTAATCACTGCACAGAGGTCATAGTCTATTACTAATTTACCCTACATCTTCTCTGATTCGGAGAAGTGGCAGCTCTAAAACCACACACATTTGGTGAGAATGACTTCACTAAACAGAGTCAGGTTTAACCATCCATATTTGAAGGAGAGGGGAAAAAATGTGGCGTTCCCTTCCTTCCCTTCCACATTAAATCAAAATGTTCTGAATCAGCGGGCACAATCAAATTCTCTGCCCTAGTACAGATTCAGGAGCAGACACTCTCAACCGGGAGAAATCAAATGAAATCAATGGAGCTATGCCAAATTATGCCAACCGAAAGCCTAGCCTTTATTTCTTAACCTTTGTTTCAGACCAGAGACCCAAAGAGTAAACTCATTTGAAAAGCAGAAGGCAACCCTTTCACACAGAGAGACAGAAATCCCTTCCTGTGTTAAGCACCGGTACAAAAATGCATTAGCATTTAGCAGCATGAGCCACGGACCAATGGCACCGTGGGGATAATAGCATGCACTGATGCTAAATTTTTATTAGAATGTCTATGCACTTATCTATCCCACATGACCATCCAAAGGTTTCTATTCCCTCCCAAAGCTCAAATTTATCAAGCTAAGATAATGTATTGTCCGTTTGACTGTCACTCTTAACCCAGCCTGGTGAAAGCTATGACCGATGGCTATTTGTTAAAAAAGCAGAAAACCTTACAAAATGGGGAGGGGGGTCATTGCTTTCTCTTGCATGAATCTGGTATGTTGACAACTAAAGAAATATAAATTCCTTCAGCTAATCATTGTGCAATATGAAGGGGAATTATTATAAAGTTTTTAGCAATTCTTAAACATATTCCAAATTGTTATATTTTAAATTCATAAAGCAAAACACTTAAAAAAAGTACCCTAGCCAGAATGATGTTTTTTAAAATGATACATTCATACGTGGTGGGTGTGTATGTATATATTATGTATGTGTGTGTATGTGTGTATGTATATGTGTATGTATATGTTTATGTATATATTTCATATTCATATAAGAATCAGAAATAGTACAGGCAAAATCATTTAAATAATTTCCTTAGTAATACAAGTAATATTTAAATAGATTTAATAGCACTGCTCCAAACCAGTGAATTATGAGTTTAAAACCTATTAAAATGTAATGTTTTTTTCCCTGAGCTTAGGGGAGAGAGATTTAAATCCACTGAATTTTAATATTTCAGCTTGAGCTGCAGGAGGTAGAGAAAGTCCAAATGAACTATTCCATCAGCACCATTCAAGCATGAACATTTTAATCAGTTTTACTTCCTTGGAGTTCTCTAACACAGTTTACGCTGTCATTCTGAAAGCACTTAATACAGAGAGTGTGAAAAACCACCAAGGCTTGTTATTGCCTTCACAATTGATAGCAAATAATTTTGCAGGCTTCCTATCATTAAAGTGTCACTGCTAAAAATTGAGGTTCAGCACTTCTGGTGCTAAATTGTATTTTTTGGAACATCACTGCATACCTGGTTCTTACATTTTAGCTATGTTTCTCTCAGTGATAAACAGGTGCAGAAATACTTGTCTTCATTTGTGGGCTGTAATATAAATAGTAAAAACTGGAAGTGTCTATTTGTATGTCAGACATATATATATAATTACATGTACATGTTACCAGTAGCATGCATACAGGAGGAAATCAAAATCAATAGATACCAAATGTGGTAAAGAATTATCAAGTTTTGTAAAGAAATAAATTTGAATATTTTATATTGTACATGTGTGTATAATTTTAAAACACTGTATAGTAAAAATTAAGAAAGAAAAAGGTAGAAAGAAAAAAAAGAATGCAAAAAGAAATGAGATAAAAACAAAATAGAATTATGCCTCCCACTGTTCGCCCTATCAAATAATTATCACCATAAAGTTTTTCCCATCCAGTTCATGCCTTTCTAGTCTCCAAATCCCAAAATAATAAATTCAATATTTTCTTCTTTCAACCCCAAAATCCATAGGTCTTTCAAAATGATTTTTGTCATTTTTTTTCTCACCGAATTGGTGAGTTTTGCCATTTCTGCAAATTTAGTTAATTTTATAATCCATTTGTCAACCATGAAGCTGACCTGACCGAAGCCATTGAAGCTTCAGTGTTGCCACACTGGAGCTGAGGGATAGGGTGAGAGGAATAGAAATAGCTGGAGTTTTGTAGCCAAAACAAAATACTTTCTCCTGGAACCCCAAGGACATTCCCACAGGTGGCTGGAGAGGAGGAGTAAAGTTACCAGGCAACCAGATGGTTCCTTGATAGGACCATGTGCCTGATTGTTTGGAAAAAGGGGAAAACTTTTATTTTTAATTAGGTGAAAATCACAGTAACATTCAGTCAGTTTTCACCAGCTTGTGCCAATATGATGTGTCCAAAAAAAAAACACCCCTATTCTTTGAGGAAACTATCTGCCTTGGAGTCCTGTTTGCTATGGGTGTATTACTTGGAACCCTGACATGACTCTTCTATTGTGGGTATTTCACTGCTTTTGTATACTTTCCATTGTGTTTTGTACATTACAAATCATTGCTTTGTTTTAAAATGTAAGCCACCCAGACTCTCTTTTGATGTTGCCAAATAAATAAATAAATGATCTCGTTAAGAAATAGCGTTATGGCTGATCTAGGAGACTTTGCTGCTTTGACTGAATCTAGTGGCAACTAGAATATTCTGTCCCTGAATATATAACACAATATTTGTAGTCCCACCCAATCTGGGCAGTTCCGTGTTGTTGTTTTAACATATTTTTAAAGCCATAAAAATACAAGAATAAAACCAATAAAAAAAAATTACACCACAAGACGGGGGGGGGGGGGGGACCCTGTGAAATGAAACCACCCTGAAGGGGGAAAAGTCAGTCTTTGTTTTGTGAGGGTAATTATTGATGGGAAAAGGGCAGAGTGACAATCTCCAAAGATAAGAGTGTCATCTCCCATATCTCTTTCTCTTTCAACCATCTATTAAAGCTCATGTTGTAAACCACTTCCAAAAATGACCCAAAACTAAAGAGACCCGTCTGGGCAATTGACAAGAGTCAAGAGTAACTCAAAGACCCGCCTCCTGCAAAAAAAGGTACCTTACTTCATATTTCATTATTTATTGTTAATTTTCTTTTTTTAACCTTTGAATAAATCACACATTCAAACACCATTCAAGGTAACTGGGGTAATAATGTATGATTTCAGAAATCATCATAATAAATTTGCCAAATGCTGTAAGAGTTAATTTTAATATTTATAGAGGATATGAACTGCAGCTTCTTGCTTCCAGCTTAATTCGCTGGAGAAGAAACACAATTGTATCAGTCTGCTACAATTTTTCATCAGGCAAACATTCTCCCTAATTTTAATTTTTCTCAATAGTTCAAAACTGATTTGAGAGCAGTTTTGGTGTAGTGGGTAAAGCACCAAGTTAGAATAGACTGTATTGTGAATTCTGATCTTGCCCTAACAAGCAGGCAATAAATAGCAAACCACTTCCGAAATCTTTCCAAGAAAACTGCAGGGCAATTCCCAAGAATCAAGACCAATTAGAAAATATACCCACATGAAAAAAAAAAACCAAACCCACACATCTTTAGTCATGATTTAATTAGTTGAATAAATAAAAGGAATAGATATTTTGATACCTTCCTCCTGGAGTCATTACAGCCTCAAAATTAAGAAAGCAAGATGCAACTTCAGTAAGAAAACACCTTTTACATATTTAGATTGCTCTCTCCAAGGAGAATAATCTCCATATTTACAGATAGTTCTTGACTTAGAACCCCAATTGAGCCCAACATTTTTGTTGCTGAGCAAAACAGCTGTTAAGTCAGTTTTATCCCATTTTACGACCTTTCTTGCCACTGTTTTTAACTGAATCACTGTAGTTGTTAAGTTAGTCATATGGCTGTTAAGTGAATTTGGCTTGCTCATTGACTTTGTTTGTCAGAAGATTCCAAAGGTGACTACGTGACCCCAGGATAGAGCAACCGTGATAAATACCTGCCAGCTGCCAAGTGTCCAAATTTTGATCTCATGACCGACCATGGGGATGCTGCAATGGTGGTAAATATGAAAACTGGTCATAGTCACTTTTTTCAGTGCCAGTTCAGCTTCGAACAATCACTAAAAAAATGGTTGTAAGTTGAGGATTACCTATAAATATGGGGATTTTGAGGACCACCTATATGTGTGTTTGTGTGTGTGTGTAGTGCACCGTGTAAAAGTGTGTGCATCTGTTTGTGTCTGTCTATGTGTGTCTGTGTGTTTGTGTGTCTGTATGTGGTATACTTTGCAGAAATTTGAAAAAAAAAATACTTGAAAGCATTTGTTTCCTTCAATAACAAAGGGAATCCTATTCATTCTCATCAGTCTTCTGCTTATCTTCTACCCTAGGTTGACAAATTGCACCTTTGTGCAGCCAGTTCCCAAGCCAGATTTCTGTGGAAAACAATAAACACACATATATACTAGCCCACAATATTTAATTTTTCTTTTAAAAAAACTGATTTAAAACTATATAATGTGTATTGTTCCAATAGTGTGTGACCTTTCCATTCCTACGCCATAATCATACAGATAAGGCTAGCTGATCTCATTGCTTTTAATGAGTGTAACACTTTACTAATGTTTTACTGCAATCAATTAACATGCTATAATGGGATCTACAGCAATATTATAATTACAAGTCTAATTAATTTCCATAGTTCTCTTTTCAGACTGCCCCATAGCCCCTACAAATTTACTCCGGATTTATGGAACTCATCAGAAAGGAGGAAACGATGGGACTGGAGTGAATTAAAAATAAAAAGTCTTTCCAAATTTATCCTGAGCAAGTCTCCTGCATGGTCAACTTGTTTTGTGAATAGAAATAATCTTTCTATATCAAGAAAAACTCAAAACCAAATAATTATATATAAGCTGTTCTGAAAATGTGAAGAAACAAAAGAAGAATGCTAAGATTAAGCATCTAATCTGATCATGAAAACTGCCTCAAGTTGAGGTCTATTCCAGATGACTCTACAGACAATAGAGCAAAATAGCTTCTGCAGTAATAACAATTGCTATGTTTTCACCAATAATTGTTGCCTTCATCTTAAAGCCAGCGTCCAATCATTTTTCTTCCCCTCCAAAAAAAGAATAAGAACAGCTAATATTTAACTTGTGTCAATCTGTCAGTAATTTTCAACAGAACATAACCTGAGAAAGAAGTCATTATAAGTGTTTCATTCCATTAAACACAACTAGTTTACTGTCAAGTGAACAACCCATCTCTCCATATTTCAAGTTCACTTTAGCATTCCGCATTTAAATAGCATGGATCAGTGGTTTGCTTCATTTATCAATGAAGGGAGAATATTGTAAAGTTAACAAGGTGTTTCATTGAATTTCATGAAATTTTAACATCAGACTATGAAGGATCGATAGCATGAGCATTCAAACAGGATTGAATTCCTTTAAACAAATTCTTGATTAGCTCTGTATCTTTTAACTATATAGAACTACACTTTTTAAAAATTTACTCACACTTCTAATATCTTTTACGTCTTGTTTTCCTGGATAAAGAAAATACGCTCAAAGCAATGTATAAATATAATATTATTGGTTATAGATATTTAGGAAAATTCATAGCATAATTAGATATCCTTTAGGGCTCTTTTTTTCTTGGTTTAAATATACATGCTAAGTAGAAAGTTTTCTCCAATTCTGAGTACCCTGTTCCCCTGAAAATAAGACCTCCCTGAATAATGAGCCCAATTACCCTCCCCGAAAATATTGCAACACAGCAACAGCCATGAGGTGACCACGGTTGCTGCCTCCTGCGCCTCAAAAATAATAAAACCTCCCTGAAAATTTCAGGGGTCAAAAGAAAATAAGACTCTGTCTTATTTTAGGGAAAACACGGTAGATATGCTGGATTTCAACTACCATGATTTTTCAGATAACAGCGAGGAGTTTGAAGGGCAATGGGTTATGGAAGAACCCCTTAGTTAGATAATCTAAAACCTCACTATTTCTAAAATCAGTTTTGGAGATATCCACTAGAATAGATAGATTTACAGATATAAAAGATTAGAGAAGATAGTAACGGATTCTAAAGTATAATTTTCACATCAAAACATACCAAGCTATATACACCCAAGATCATACACTACAGACTCCCAGATTAAAAACAATGCCCAGTTATTTTAATGCCTAAAAAGTAGAGTGAAGCTAAGCTTGCACTTTCATAACTTATCCTGAAAAGAATTACATTACAGTGACATTTAACAATTTACTTTATCCAACTAATATTTGGATAGGGGTAGTTTATCAGATAATGAAAACTAATTGGAAAATTATTCATCTTCTGGTCTCCCTATTGGAATGTAAAGACATACAGCAAAACTTGTTCATGATTCCATGTAATCTACTCTGTCTGATTCCCCCCTTCTTTCTAAGGGTCACTTCAGAGGACATAAAGGTTACTTTCCCCCTCGTTTATATTTTTTAATTGATTGCTGATATTTTCTTGTGGTCAGGATAGGAAAAACTCCTTCAAACAGCTTATTAAGAAAAACAAGTCTTGCTTTCACAGTACTGTTGGCCATGATTATCGAGCACTCCTATGTTCTTGTTAAACGTAAGACGCATAAATGAAGGAATATCTTCACAACAGATTGATTATTCACCAACTCTTATCCACATCTTCACTCAACAATTTGAATTTTAATGAAAGTAAATGGAATAATTAGCATTTCAAAGTGTGTTTGATATGCTGCATTTTCTAAAAGAGTGACTTTTCTGTACATTCTGTATAGAAAAGGAAAAAGACACTTACAAGTGGGAGAAAAAACAAAGGCACAATGCTATGGTCTTCATTACACTAACTTAAACAGCCAGCCCTAATTGAATAATTACAGACATCAATCATGGACTATTATTGACTTTTTCTCCACCTGTATTTTATAATTCTTCTAAATAAGGTTTTTTTTTAAATAATTTGTTACTAGTGAGTCATACAATATAATGAAAATAAAAACCCTAAGAAAATCATAAAGGAGTATTCAACATTGCTTAATGACCCTAACTAGGACCAGGAAGTCCATCCCAAAACAAAGTGGTTATTAAGTGAAATATCATGTGATCACTCTGTTGAACATATTACAGCTGTCCCAGTTGTTAAGGGAACCATGCAGTCATTAAGCAAGACATCATGTGATCATGACTTGTGACTTCCTGCTGACTTTCTCACTGACTTTGTTCATCAGAAGCTGGCTAGGAAGACTGCAAATAGAAATCATATGACTGTGGGAAACATTATAAATGTGTGATGGCTGCCAAGCATCCAAAACACATTCATATGAGGATGTTGCAACAATCATAAATATAAGAACTGGTCATAAGTCATATTTTTCAGCACCATCAATAATTTCGAACAATTACTAGATGAATGGCCATTAAGCAAGGACTTAATATTTAGTATTAACTAAATACTATTTCTCATGCTCCATATAGAGAAGGAAGCTTTTTTGGCCATATATGAACAATAATATTTCACAATAAAGTTAATATATAAGATTAAAAATCTCATCCCAGTTGATCCTAAAGTTAAACATGCCAGTTCTTAAACAATCAAAAGTCAATCTAAATATAATGGCAAATGTGCATGATATGTCAGTTCTGAAGACCACTTACTTCAGAGGAAAACTGATGATTTTCAATGAAATGCCCAAGCTGTTGCTAAAGTTCTGGTTACAGTTTGAACAATGTCGTGTACAAACTGATTTCCCCCTGGGATCTATGGCTTTTTGTGCTGTATTGAACATACTGTGTAAGTCTTTTCAACCTCTAGGACTCATATAGTCTTTCAAGATCCTCTTTAGGGATCCCTAGAATACCTCCATAATGGATGTTTGGCCTTTTTTTTGTTGATTTGCACTTTTTGGCTCTGAAGACATTTAAAGGAACAAAATAGGTGCTTTAAGATTTTCAGTCATTCAAGAAACCCTTTTTACTCTTTAAACATCTCACTTTCCAGTCATTTTAGGAGTGCAATTCCTTCAACCTGTTGCATAAAATTAGATGTGGCCCTTTCACGGGAATGCCGGTGATTTGGATGTAATTTTCAAATGCAAGTAGCTGAATTTGCAAGCGCCCTCCCCCCTCTCTCTCTCCTTCCCCCTCTCTCTCTCACACACTCCTCCAATCTAAAGCTCACTAGATATGACTACACAGTCCAAAATATAATTACTTTACTGCAATATAACCCACTTATACAGAAAGACTGCTATCATGCCAAATTACAAGAGGCCATCAAGGCCTCATTGTAATGGGGGATAAGTTAAAGTACTTAATTGTATGATTCTAGATAAATAAAAGAATACAATTCAAAGTTGCAATATGTTTTCCTGCAATACCCTGATAAGGCAGCCCAGCCATTTATAGCCTAATGGGTTAGAAGCATTGCCCTGGGCTTTTTTGCCACATCAAACTCTTCTTCTAAGGTCCATGTTCTAATTCTTCCTCTCTGTGTGTTTAATGCACCTTGTGAAAACTGTTAGACACACAGAATATGACATGTTTGGGAAACCTTGTCTGAAATGCATTAAAGATCCTCCACAGATGTTATTTTTGGACTTTTTTCTTCATTCACCAAAGGCATCCACAACCATAAACAACTTGTGCGGGCGAAGAAAAAAAAAACCAGTCTGATCTGAGGGCCAAAATACACAGATGCATTTGCTGTAGCTGATAGTTTGTTCCTCTTAGGAGATGTTGTCTTGCATTAACGATTTATCATGCTTTGACATGGAATTTTTACAGTTAGCCACCCTGAGAGTTTTGGCTTGAGCAATAGATTACAATTTGAAAAATAAATGGATGATTAAATGCAGAACATGAGAGACACAAGGCTTCTGCAAATCCTCTTATCTTATACATGATTTTCCACTGTGGATGCCTCTCCATGTTCGCATTACTACATTCCAGATTGATATCACAACGGATGCTGTAAACTGCTCATGGAAGTGGATACCTCGGGTAAATAAAAGTGGAGATTATATGTGTGTGTGTGTGTGTGTGTGTGTTGTATTTGTGCTGATACATAAATAAAGGGAGACTAGTATAGATCTATTTCAAGCTATTTAGCTCTCATCAGCTGGCCTTACCCTTACTGGGATTCGAACCTGGGCTGTATTACATATTAGGCAGTTGTGTTAACCACTAAGCCACAAGGTTCCCCTCCTTTATCAGCTGAGCCAGGGAAATAGGTATGTATTTAGTGTCACAACCCCTGGTATGCCCAAATATGGGAGGAAGCCTACTGCTTCCTATCTCTGTCTATCGGCTCGTCACAAGAGACCATCCAGACAGAAACCCAATATTTTTACTGTTGCCTTTGTTACCTTTGTTACCTTATTTCAGATATACATCTAGCCAACAACCTCAATGTTACAGATCAATATCAAATTAATAATCATTTTCTGAATTTATACTCATTTATAGAGTGCAGCTTGGGGAAATGAAAGTGAGTCATGGACAATGGCAGACCTGATTGCAAAGTGGAAGTCAGGAAGTCTCCACTGTCCAGGCTATGTTTGAACAAAAGGCCAATTTGTTGCAAGTGCAACAGTGCAATATAACCAAATTATTAAGTCTAATGGTTTCCAATGTGTTATTATTATTATTACTACTATTATCTAGGAGGACTAACAACAAAAACATTGTTTGGGTAAAAAAAAAAAAAAAGGAATGTGAGCTAATTTTTAAAAGACTAAAATGGAAAGACCACATACCCCAATGATTGCGTTCAGTTCTGCCATGGTCACTTGCTTGGCACGTTCCACAGCCTGCACCACTTGTTGCTGGTGCTATAAATGAAGATCAGAAACAGAATAAAATTATTTGCTTTCTAGTGAATTAAGCATAGATTTTCCTAATTCTTTTTCCCTCCTCTAAAAATAAACTAAAAACTGCATGCAGGCTTGAAATAATATGTGCCTTAAACAGCAAGAATTCTAGGTGGACTAATCAGATAGGTCAAAGTGAAGGTTTATTTTATCTAAATTAAGGGATTATAACTGGAATTCAATATCCATTTTACTTCCCAGACAGAAAACTCAGCTAACTCAATAGAAGCAACAGCAATCAATCCTTTACTCCAAAAATAATTGTCTTGGGTTGCAAGAACAGCTGCCTGGGTTGAAGACAACAGAATACTGTGAACAAAACAATATGTTTGGAAAGGAAGGTGTGTGTTAGAACTTCACCACCAGTTCATGATTAGGAAAACAACCCTCCCCCCCCAAAAAACCCCCAAATATTCGGTCTTATTCTCTGCTATTCAGATTTCCTTCTTTAGCTTTAATATTATTCAATTTGTTCCAGACTTTCTATTATTTATGCAACAAAGGAATTAATCAAGAGCTAAAGCAACTGAAAGGCAAGAAAAATAGAAAGAAGTGGAAGAGCAAGAGAGCATAGCTTAAACATACTGACATTATTCTGAACGTAAAGCTTTCTATATTTAAGATTATTACAACGGTAAATCTAACTCAAAACACAGCTATTGGACACTTTTTAAAGAAGCTCAGCCACAGGAATTTACACATAGATTTTTTTGCTCATCTTTCAATTGTTTTGGTCTCCGTAAAGCTTAAGATATCCATTTTAAACATGTTTCCCTGAAATGTGTACAGTTACTAACCAAATAAAATGTTCAGATGTTCAAAATGTTTTGAACATGAAATGCTCAAAATTCTCTCTTTCTCCATCTGGGAATTAGCATTAAAAAGTAATAAGTAATCTAAAATTGAATTGATGTGGGATTATAAAATATTGTGTTGCTTTAACTCTTATGAGTTCTACCTTCAAAGAACTGCAGAAACTACAGTTTTGTAAGGAGTTTGATAATTTTGGGGATAAATAATGTTAGTTCCACGAAAGAACTACAGTTTCCTCTCAACTATGGTTAAGAGCCATAACAGACATACAGAGTTTGTTTCAGAAAGGATCAGTTGGAAAGACCATATGTTCAGTTAGAAAATGTGATTTGATGCTCAATATTCATCCAACAGCTAAGAAGAGTATTTCACAAAACAGATTCAGAGCCTTATAAGACCAGAACAACCAATTATTTTCATCTAGGGAACGATGCTTCAAAAAGAACGAGGGTGCTAGCTAAACATATAAAAGAAACATTTTTTTCCATCCTAGCCAGATGCTAGGATAATTCCAGTTTTGCCCTACTATCACCGCCAGAAGAAAAGAAGGGTAAGAATGTTTAAATCTTTTAAGAAAAGAAGCAACTGGGCATATGGCATCCTTATCAGACATGCTGAGATGAGGAATGAGGAACTGCTTTATATGTGAGGGATCTATCCATCAGACCAAAGCACTACAAAAGTCTACAGCTTTACTACCTCCAAGATCTTAATAGAAATACTGAGCCTGTTGTTGATTGCCTACTTTGCCAAAGAGGCAGAAGGAACCACTTCTCTTTCTCATGAGGTATTTCTACATCTTAGGTCCTGCTTCTATTTATTTCTTGTTCATTCAGCATCTAATTTCTGCACTATTGTATTGATTTTTACATATTCAGCTTTCTGAGGTTTCTAATTATAATGTATTACTTCTTAGATCTCTTTACTTACTCCCCCCCACATCAGCTACTTCAATTCTTGTACTATAAAATGTAATATGTGTGTGTGTGTGTGTGTGTGTGTGTGTGTAATGTTTTTAGTTGTCAAATTAGTCAATTTTATGTATAAACACAAATTGTTAAAAGCATAAAATAAGAAAACCACAAAAAGGACTGACAAAATACTATGTAAACTCCTGCCAGGGTGACATGGCAAATTAAGACCTACACATTGTTGCCATGAATTGTCATTTTGTTAGTAGTGATGATAGTAGATTGGTTGGAAAGCATTCTATTTTTTTTTAAGACTGTCCCTTCGATTTTTATTCTTTCTTGGTGTCTTATTTTATTTACTCTCATTTTCTTCTTCAGATCTTCTCTTTGTATTTGTATTCCTTTCTAATCTTGGCACTATTTTTGTCTCTAATTTCCACCTTTTAGTTTAATAATTGTGTGTATTGTTTTTGTTATTATTTTTATCTTACTGTGAGGAACAAATCTCCAGTTACACATTAGTCAAAGCTGGGAAATTGGTTTAACAGTTGACTGTATTTCAATACAGGCCCATAAATGGAAAAGATGTAGACATCCTCAGACCCTAACAAAGATTCTGACTTCCAAACACCTACTGGCAAATCAGTGGTAGGTTCTGGATTCCGTTGCAACCGGTACGGTTCAACAGGGCCGGGCATCCACCACATGAACACGTGCAGCACGCGCACACACACGTGGGCAGCACGCGCATGCGTACTTACCGCCTGCGATGCTCTGCGACGCCCCTGCGACACCCTAGCTGCTCAGCAGAGCATTGCGCAGGCGCCGTATGCTCCATGAGTGGAAGCCCCCGAACAATACAAGTAAGGAGCACAGGTGGGTGGGTGGGCCCTCTTGAGCACCAAACCAGAATGGTACCTGGTGCTCCCAGCAGGCACCGGTACACCTGTACCGGGGCATACCGGTCGTATCCCACCACTGTGGCAAATAGTTCTCTTCCGCTTTCTGTCCCCAGCTCCAAGCTAAGGAGATAGAAAGGAATAGAGATACAAAATATAGAAATAAAACTGAAGATATATAACTTATCTAAAAAAAATTATAGATGTTCCAAGAGAAGGCAATGCTTGTCTAAAAGCCGTTTAAGACGCAAAAGTAAGCAAATGTAATTCTAAATCTAATGGATGTTTCATGACCAGTACCTCCTAAGGCAAAGGTGGGCAACTATGGCCTCTTTATGATCTGTAGACTTCAACTCCCAGAATTCCTAAGCCAGCCATGCTGGTTCAGAAATTTTGGAAGTTGAAGTTCATAGATCTTAAAGGGGCCATAGTTGCCCACTGCTGTCCTAAGGCTATGTTTCTCATCCTTGGCAATTTCAAGATGCCTGTTGGCTCAGGAATTCTGGAAGTTGAAGACCACACTTCTTAAAGCTCCTAGTGTATTCCCAGATACATTGGGAGCTTTAAGATGCATGGACTTCAATTTCCAGAATTCTCCAGCCGGCAGGCATCTTGAAGTTGCCAAGGATGAGAAACAATTTCCAGATACAGTGTCCTAAGATGCAGTGCATGGCAAGTCTATTTCTCTCCATCATATTTAAAATGATAAAATAAGAGTTTCTCCTCTATATTTCCATATTCTAAACTGGAGAAAATTGTTAGAAATTAAGGCAGAGTTCAGAAAAAAATAAGATTAATCTCGGTCAGCTAGAAAACCCAATGTACTTCATATGGAATTGGTAAATGCTAAAAAATAGGAATATTTCTTTTCAGATAAGGAATAGTTAAACAAACAAAATCAGGGAGAAAAGAGTATTGTATGCAAATGCCGAAAGAACAAAACAGAGATTCTTCAGTAATATATCGGCTAATTCATTCACACAAATAAATGCCCTCAAGCAGTCTACTTGCATGAACAATAAGTAGACACAGCATGTAACAGTTATTTGTACAAATAAGCCAATGGATAGAGCTTATAAACCAATAATTATTGAGTCTCTGCAAATAAATTAATATAGATACAGCAGACAAATGAGAAATCTGGTTGAATAATGAAAAACAATGAAATGCTATTATTCCAGAATAGATTGCATTAGTAGAATAGATCTATTGCAGGAGCATTACACTGTATATCAAAAGTAACTACCTTACAGGAAATATATTTATCCAAAAGAATTCTTGAGGACAATCCCCACAAAAAAGCATATATTAATAGGCTTATACAATTATGCCTCATTAAGTATTGTTTTCTTTGTTTCCAAATAAGGTTAAAAAGAAAGAAAAAGTAGGAAATAGGAAAACAATGATGGGTCTAAAGCTAAACTAAAGTTGATCTAGGCTCGTGATGGCGAACCTGTGGCGCATCTGCCAGAGGTGGCAAGCAGAGTTGTATCTGTTGGCACATGAGCCAGCTGATTTTCGGAGGGCTAGGAGAGGCTATTTTAACCCTCCCCAGGCTTCAGGAAAGTCTCGGGAGCCTGTGGAGGGTGAAAAACAGGCTCAATGGGCTATGTTCAGCCCGCTTTTCCCTCTCCCCAGGCTCCGGAGGCTTTCCTGGAGCCCAGGGAGTGCAAAAACGGCCTCCCCCAGCCCCCCGGATGAAATACCAAACTCAGCTTGGCGGCAAGTAGTGTAGCGAGCATGGGGGGGGAGCATGGGGCGAATGTTGTGCATGCATGTGCATGGGGGGGTGTCCTTTGCATTATGGGTGCCAGCACGTGCACTATTGCACTTGCACTGTCGCATTTTTGGCACCCAACAACAAAAAGGTTAACCATCACTGATCTAGGCCTAAGTCTATTTAGGCAGAACACGACCAGGGAATAACAGAAATGTAAACTAGACTGGGAAATTGGAAGGGGGGGGGGGATGATAACATCCTGAAAAAGGCAATGAATATATTGCCATTTCTGTTGCCTAGAATATTACATGAATATATCCAAGACATCACCATGAATGTTCATAGTTATTCTGAGTCATGTTGAGCTTAAAATATAATTAAAATACAAAACTTCCCGGTACAAATTAAGATCTATTTAATCACATGCAATTTCAAAGAACTGATGTAAGACTACATGCATACAGAACGTGTTTATGCAGAATGGAATTCCATAAAGCATGAACAAATGCAACCAATTGCCAGTGAAGGTTAAATAGTAAGAAGACAGGCACATTTAAGCTGAAGACATCTTGCCGATTCTGGAAATTCTAAGCTTATGAAAATTAGAACAACTAGTTTAATACAAACAAAAATCTTCATATAAATATTTGCTATTGCATAACATTTCTTTGTTTCTTTAACACATATTTACCACCATCGCTGGAAGATAAAAACAAAGGAAATGGAAATGCATTATTTGATTTTGCTATTGTAAGATGGTGGCCAGGCATTCCCTGTAATCATAGTGCCCAAAATGATCCCTATTATTATAAATACTGTAATTGCTGATTCCTTCATCTTGTCCTCCCTAGCTTGTCCTCACCTACTACTGGTTACGTCCACACTTAGAAAATAAGACAGTGTGGCAGTGATGAAATTTAAAAACAATTGCCACCAGTTCTTTGGGTGTGGCTTGGTGGGAGGGGAGGTCATGTGACTGGGTAAGTGTGGCCAACTTTAAAAAAAAATAGCATTTTTTACTATCTATTCGCCTGAACCAGTAGTAAAAAATGCTTTCAAAAGTGAAAAAAAAAAGTTCCCATGATCGCACAGCACAGCTGAACCTCTCCCCCCACTTTTTAAAGCACTTTTTTTTACCGGTTTGGGCAAATAGGTAGAAAGAAAAATCTTTAAAAAGTTAAAAAAAAAACAGATTCCCATGATCGGACAGCGCAGCTGATTGTCATGGAACCTTTTTTTCAGTTTTTAGAGCATTTTTTTTTCTGTCTAATCGCCCAAACAAGCAGGAAAAAAATGCTTTAAAAAGTGGGGAAAAAAGCTTCCAATGATCATGCAGCTCACAGCTGAGCCGCGCGATCCTCGGAAGCTTTTTTTCTTTACTATTGGTTCACAGAACCAACAACAATCGTCCCTATAGTACCGCGAACGGTAGCACTTTACCCCTGCAGCTTGGTCTAGTGTTTAAGGCCCCCTCCTGGAAACGAGGAGATTGTGAGTTCTAGTACTTCCTTAGACATGAAATCTGGTTGGGTGTCCTTGGGTCAGTATCAAAGGTGGTATTCAGAAGGTCCAACCAGTTCTGGAGAACCGGTAGTGGATTTTTTGAGTAGTTTGGAGAACCGGTAAATACCACCTCTGACTGTCCCACCTCCATCTATTCTCTTCCTCCCGAGTCCCAGCTGATTGGGAGGAAATGGGGATTTTGCAGTATCCTTCCCCTGCCATGCCCACCAAGCCACACCCACAGAACTGGTAGTAAAAAAAATTGAACCCCACCACTGGTGAATATCTCTCAGCTCAGCTCAGATCAACTCAACTGGTTATTGTTGCGTGGGAAATCGAAGGAGGAAAGAGTATTAAATAAATTTTCCATCTTTCTAAAACTAATAAAGGTGGGATATAAATAAAAAGTCAAAGCCTTCTTGTAGAAGTCCATCAATAAAATGTTAAGTCCCTACACAACTCAGAGCTCAGATTGAATGCTGGGTTCTAGATCTGAGAGACAATATGAGGGACCAATCTCTGCAGAGAATTGGGAGGGAGGTTATGTGGAGATGAAGCCAAGGAGTACTTTCCTGCTCATAATAGCATAGGAGTTCAAACAGGGCTTAATATGTTTAGGAAAGCTTAGCCTAATAAGATTACTTCTAATCAATGTTTGGTATATTAGACAACAGAAACTTCCATCTGACACAATATATCAGCACCACTCAGGGCAACGCTAATAGGTTGGGACTACATTAATTCCCAGATAATCCAAAAGCTGAGAAGCATAAGGAAGGTTTAATCGCATCCTCTTTCCAAATCTGAGGTCTCCTTTCAGTATTTGGGCAATAATAGAAAGGTACACAATTCTTACACTTTAAGCAATTATTGCTAGGCATTAATGTATGCATTTTTGAGTACTTGTTTAGTCTTCAAGGCAATTTAGTCATTTTGGAATCCGTCTGACTTTGCACATATTTTGAAAATAATTTTAAATATTTAGAAAAATAGATGTAACCAAAAATATCACTAGTACTCCACAAAGAGTTAGCCAATTTATTCATTTATTTCTTTTTTAAAAAAAATACCTTAATACTACATAGTGGCAGAAGAAAAGATTTAGGAACTAAGGGATTTATTTTATGCTGATGGGAAATGGGTAAGTTAGAGGATATGGAGGAAAAGCAGGTTATAAATATAGTAAGAGACATGAAATCAATTATAAAGAACTGGATAAAGAGAAATCAAAGACATTGTATTAATAAGCACATGAAAAGTAAAGAACATCTTTATTCTATCACATGATAAAATATACAGATAAATTTAATGAATGTGGATGTGTATGTTTAGAAAAAAAGTAGCCCTGCATAAATTAATTCTGATTCTGAATCAGAGATTGAGAGAAGGCATTATTTTTTTCTTGAGTCTGCAACCTGAAAAGAAACTAATTTAATATGAGCCTGTTTCAAGATTCAATCTGAAAATAAGGGGAAAAACACCTATAAAATGTGCCATAGGCAAGAGAAGGGGGAGGCGATCACAAAACATTTCACAAACTTTTGACAGACTGGCCAGATTATCTTTAAAAAAAATCATTTTGCTGAAAAAGTTTAACTGTGCTGAGAAAGTGAATGAAGCCGTAGCAAAGTTAGTCTTTCCTTCCTAAGAGTACTGATAGGCAAGACAGTAGCAAAATACAGATAGTCCTTGACTTATACCCACAACTGAGCCCAAAATTTCTGTTGCTATGTGAGACATTTGCTAATCAAATATCACACCATTTTAATATGTTTCTTGCCATAGCTGTTAAGTGAATCACTGTAGTTGTTAAGTTAATGACATGGTTGTTAAGTGAAACTGGCTTTTCCATTGACTTTGCTTCTCAGAAAGTCACAAAAGGGGATCACATGACCCTAGGACACTGTAACAGTCATAAATACGAATCAGTTGCCAAGCACCTGAATTTTGATCACATGACTCCTGGGAAGCTGCAATCGTCGTAATTGTCACCAATCACCAATTCTTTGTTATCATAAATGCAAATGATCCAAAAAAATAATAATATCATAATTAAGGAAGATGGATAGGAATGAAATCAAGATACTTGTTACTTGCAGAGGGAATTTATTATCATCCATTCTACCTATATACCAACAGGAAAGATTTAATTTGTATCTATTGGTAATGTTGCTATATTGCAAGTTATAGAGACACATACATACTCTCATTCATGAACTATTTAGTTTCATAGTAGTGTTCTAACTCATGTTCTTATTAAATTCTCCTCAATCTTCCAATATATTTTAAATATATAAATAAGAATGCTTTGAATAGCTTGATAAACTATAATTATTCAACATTAAATTGTTGTCTAAGTCTCCTTCCTTTAAAATAAATACCTAATGAGATTACAAGCTTTTGCAAGAAATCAGGCACAAACTGGACCACAATAAATCATGTAGAGTGCCACAATTACACCATAACCTACTTTCTGCCCAATGCTGTATTACAGAATGACTCTGGAAAAATGCACCACAAATAAGTTCTCATAAATATTTATGTCAAATCTGCACTTTATTAATGCTAATGTGTGGGGTATGCCCTTCTTACTCTGCATTATAACTCCTGGAAGACTAGAGTTCTCATTCTATAATATTCACATCACTTCTATGACAAATATGCAATATACCATACTAACAACAAGATATGAAATTGTTGAGCTTTTCTTTTACCTTATAAAGCATTTCTCAGATTTCATGTTGAGTATTGGCCAAAGGCTAATGCTACACTATGCCCATAATAGGCCAGCTAATCATAGTAAACTTACCATTAGGACACAGTTGCAAAAATATTTTTACAATCAGGGTAATTGCTCAGAGTAGAAACTGCAGCATCTCCAAGTGAAAAAGAACAATATGGAAAAGAAGATAATGCAACAATGTATAGGGATATTTTGGTATCAACATATTCATCTGCAAACTAAATATTAGCCTTTAAAAAAAATTTCAGAACGCCTGTAACACTCATCTACTATTCTGGGCATCCTGAAGAGAATTATGACAGTTATTTCTCAGTCACACATAAATTGACATCAAACATACTGGAAGCCATGTTTGGCAAAGAAAACCAGGCCAGATATTCTGAAAGTCTTCAAGATTTCCATATGCTGATAAATTTCTAAAACAACATTTCTGAAAAAGAGAATGGAGATTTTACATTCCTGATTATTACTGTATTGATAAAAACGAAGTGGAAAATAGATAAAAGGAAGATGCAAAATGTAAAAAACTAAGAGACAATCTCAGAAATTTTAGCCAATTTATACTCTAATAAAAAGGATGTCAGTTTGCTATTACTTTGTATTGTGTGCCTCAAATCTGAATTAAAAAGATTTGATAAAAGAGGAGTAAAATACATTTTCCTAACAAAGCATGGCATATTCTTAATAGGAAATAACTACGCTTTTCCCAACACAATTATATAGGTTTACAAAAAGTTGACAAAAAGAGAAACAGTCTCTGGACTCTATTAAATAGTACATTCAACACTTTTCAAACATCCATCAAATAAATGTATCCTGTATTATTGTGTTACATTTAATGTAATATTTTAAATCCAATCTCAGATGGGTCTCTTGCAAATGTAAATATAGAAACTCCCTCTTTTCACCATGCTTTTTCATAGTGTCCTATCATGGTTTCCTGTTGTTTATTCATCATGCCCGCTTCTTGGATCAGAAGCAAAAACGTCTTTAAAGAAAAACAATGTCTAGTTGCTTTTTGAAAAAGCACCTTTGGGACGACCGTGACCTGCCTGACTGAGAATCTCCATAGACATCTATCTTTTCACAATAAAGCTTTAACAGCAAAGCTGTCCTTTCTCCAGGCAGGATGAAAAAACAACAGGAAACCATGATAGGACATCCTGCCAGTGGCCCTTAAACATGCTATTGTAACTATATGCCATACACTGATTTGTTTATTCTTTAGAAACATCTCACAAGCTAAAGAATGACTGTTGTGTGTTTTAAATTGTGTTTTGTCATGTTTGTTTTTATTTTTTGTCTGTACCCCCCCCCCCTTCCCAGATTTGATTTGTCAGCCGCCCTGAGTTCCCTTCGGGGGAAAAGGGCGGCATATAAATATAATAAATGAATGAATAAATGAATGAATGAATGGGATGAATCAAACAATCCTACGGAATACACACACACACACACACACACACAAACACATCATTTCATACAATATACAAGAGGCAGAATGAAGT
The DNA here is from genome assembly GCF_009769535.1 of Thamnophis elegans. Taxonomy (NCBI): domain Eukaryota; kingdom Metazoa; phylum Chordata; class Lepidosauria; order Squamata; family Natricidae; genus Thamnophis; species Thamnophis elegans. Next base: position 81,375,580 of record NC_045543.1, on the reverse strand, counting down.
ATTAGGCTATAGTTTCTCAAAACAAGTCTATGATATCTATACACCAAAATAATAATAATAATACTATGTCTCAGAGATATCCCTTGGAATAGTTGTTGAAAATGCCTTGGCTAAGAATTTTGGGATTTATAGAAGATTCCTATAGTTGGAAGGCAGTATGTTAGGAATATCACTTTAGGTCCTTCCTCACAGGTATGGTCTAGACCAGTGATGGCTAACCTTTTTGTCGTCATGTGCCGAAACACCCATAATGCAATGCAGGAATGACTACCCCCGTGCCCCCATGCAAGCATGTGCAACCCCTTGGACCCCGTTTTGGGCCTAGAAGGCCTCCTTCACCCACCTGAAAACCAAAATGGGGTGGAAGGGTGTTGCACAGGCCTCAAAAATGCAATACAAGCACCCCCCATATGCACAGCAGGAACTTGAAGACCAGATGGCTGGAGGGAGGCATGCGCACATGCACAGTGGAACTGGGCTGGGGCAATGGCTGGTGTGCCCATAGAGAGGGCTCTGTGTGCCAACTGTGGCATGTGTGCCATAGGTTCACCATCACACGTTTAGATCAGAAGTAGGCAACAATGGCCCCTTTACAACCTGTGAACTTCAACTCCCAGAATTCCCCAGCCAGCATGAGGCCCACTCCTGGTCCAGACCTAGAAGATCTACTGCTAATGACATCATGATCTTTCTGTTCTTTTTCTTCACCCATATTATGGCAAGGGAAATCATGAAAGTGATAGCATCAGTATGAATAAAAAGTAACTGCTTCTACCAGTTTCCTTTGTGGCAAGCAATTAAATGGTAACATAGCAAATGAGGCTCCCCAGAGAGAAGAAAATCATCTTAAAGATGGTTCTGGATGAAATGTAATCAACACTTACACTATATCATTCCAACTCAGGTGCAACAGCAAAATTATTATTCCTTCTGCATTATTTCTGGCATTACATGTTTTTAATGTGATCTCACAAAGAAGACATTTACAAAGTTTAATAACCCTGCTCTACCTATAGCACCACTCTGACAAAAATGGTAACAAGAGCAGCATCTAAACACAAACACTCCCTCTCTAGAAGGTAGAATTGAAGAAAGAAATACTGTTTTCAGTAACTACTGCCATTCAGTAGGACAACCAAGTATTTACCCTAACTTTTAGTTTGGTTCTAAAGTGCAAAATTAAAACAACTTTAGAACAATAACATAATGTAGAAAAATAAAATATAAAGTACTAAATAATAAAATGTAAGAAGCTGATCAAACTGTCCACTGTCATAACTAATTTGTCTTCAACGTCATTTATATTCTTGAAAGGTTCTACAGATTACTGGTTAAATTGCCCTGAAAATAGTTTGTACAATAGTCACATAGTAGGAGTTCAACCTTAGCAAGAAACCCCTGGTGAATTTGATGATGATCTCTTGCATCAAACAAGCCACTGATCTCTTACAAAGTTAACAAGCAGTGCAACGAGTTAACCTGGCACTATTATCAGTGCATGCAGTCACAGCATTTTGTTCATTTTTCCAACAGGCACAATAAAGAAATGAATGATAATATTTCCAGCCTCTTTTAAAATCCTTTGCAATTATACTTTATACTAAAAAAAAGGGGAAAAAAAGAAAAACCAAACCTCAGGGAGTGTTTTCACCAGACCATAATGCTTCCATCTTCTGAACTACAGGCTTCAAAAACAATTTCTTTAAGCTGCTTCTATTCTGATAGTCACAAATAAAATAGCCCATCAAGTGAAAAAGATACATTACTTTTTCAGATCTTTTGTCCATAAAGTGCTCATGGAGAATATTAAGCCATTGTGATTTCAGTTAGGCTCACTATGACATATGAACACACCCTTTCTTCTGGTTTTTACTGTGAGTCAATTGGGTAGCTACAACTTCTCCAATGAGCAAGTGATGAACTCATGGTGTATGAACAGAGGCTAGGCAGTCACCTGGTAGAAACAATTAGTTCTGCCCTAGCTCTCCCTTCTCCTCCAGCTTGTCCAGAAGAAGGACCAGGCTTGCAGGCACTTTGATCTCTTCCAAAATAGTCCTTAGAAGACAAAAGCATCAAAGAAGCCTAAGATACCATCTCATAATTCTTCTGTACTTGAATTTTTGGAATGTGCTTCTCCTTACTCCATTTGCCAAGAAAAGCTACACAGTGATTTGGATTCAAAACTCAAAAAGATATTTCAGGTGCAAAAGCTTGCCTTCCCTTCTTCAAAACTGCTGCAGCTCCTTCAGGGATTGTATCATTGGCAACCACAGGCTTTGCACAAAGAAGCTAGGCAAAGATGAAGTTGCAGAGACAGCTAAGTGTGTGCTCTGGTGCACTTTTAAGCAGCTTATTGACTACCAATTAGAAGCACTGCAAAGCCCAATTTACTATATATTGTATACCTCAGAGGGACAAATTATCCAGTAATGTACAGATAGTGCAAGCCTTAAAATTATCATCTATGGATTGTTTATAGCCATGACCTATCATCTTTTTATATTATTTGTACTCAAATGAGTTAATTCTCTTCCTAAAGTCTCCATTCTTAAATATTCACTTATAAAAAGCTACCCACCAAAATACTGTATCTGGAAAGAGTTCCATTGAATATGACTATTGCATAAGGTTAACTTACAAAAATTTAGTGACCAAAGTGGAATCTTCAACTTTTAATTAAAAATGCAAACAAACTAGCAGAGAAAATGATACCATTGAATCTGTCAGAGTTAAATAGCAATTCCACCAAAGTAAAAGAAAAAAGGAAACCAATATATGCATGATTATTTTTCTTATTATTTAACATTTGAGAATAAATATTGTAACATATAAAAGACACAAGTTATGTCATTTACTTATTTGAACCAGCAAATGTTAGCATTGTTCTTATATTGGTGAAAAAAACCCTTTCATAGTTCTCTCTTCAGCACAGAAAATCTATTGACAATTCAAGTAAAAACAGTAAGCAGTTAAATTCCATATCATAACATTTATTTTCTTGTTTGCTGTAGAATCTTTCATTTTTCAAAACCATACCACATGCTGTTTTGTCCTTTTCAATTTCTTACAAAACCTTTTAAAAGGATTTCTAAGCATTGCATTCCTTTCTAAGATATCTAATACTTTCTATACTGGAACATCAATGCTTCTAAGATTGAGGAGGGAACAAACACCCTGAGGAACTTTAATATTCCATTAAATGTGCTACTTAAACACTATTGAAGCTAGCAGCATCAATAGCAATGGAGCCAATGGACATTGGTGCACAGTGGCATCATTATACCAATCCTGCAATTGGTTCCTTGAATCCCGATGTCGCATCTGCATGATGCCACTATACACATTTAATCATTTGCCTCTCTCCTTCCCCTCCCTACAGACCACTCACAATCAAGACATCAATTCATTTAATTAAGAAACATGCAAACAAATAAACAAATTCATGATAATGATGAAGAAATTTTCCCTTTTCTAACCTAACGTTCTCTGGTTTGTTTGTGGAGTAGATATGCCTACAAGTCCCATTTAGTTGGTTGGGGTTTCTGAGAGATTACAGTTCCAGTATCATCATGGCAGATGGCAGCAAATGGATGACCTTGTTAAGAGACCTAAAATCTGGCTAGTAAATACACAGGGGCGGGGGGGGGGGGGTCACTGAGAAATCCCAGGACTACAAACTAGATGGGGAAAATCCAGGAAGAACATAATAGAAACCATTTTAGTTTAGACAGCTACTTGCACATATCCACCCTATTGACCAGAAACTTAACTTGAAGTAATCCTTAAAGCAGTTAGGAAAAGCTGTGATAAATTCATCCCTATGATAGCTGCTTCTACTGGTAGGTCTCCCTTAACAATGACAGATCTCCCTAGAGCTGCTTATGACCTACTTTTTGAAGTTCTGATGGTCTCCCCCACATTTTGGGCACTGGTAAATGGCTTACATTTACCGACATTTGCAGCATTGTACAATCTCACAAAAATATCCATTGGGGAAAATGGTTTCACTTAATAATCATAGTGCTTGCTTAACGACTGCTGCAAAAAAGGTAGTAAAATTGAGCATGGTTACATGGTGATCCACTTAATTATTGATTTATGACCATAATTCTAGGATCAATTATGGTTAAAAAAAAGTCCATGACTACCTGTAATTTTCTGCACAGGGGATCCATCTTGAGCATGCACTGGGTAGTAACCTTTCTCAAAACATCACTTTGGAGACCTCCCCAAAAATCCCACCCCTGGCTGGCCCTGCCCACCCTGCCCAACTCATCCCAGGCATCCCCATACGGCCAGTTTTGGATGCAGGTAAGTGCAGGGTGCATGCGGAGGCTCTGGGAGGGTGAAAAACAGGCCTACCGGAAGTTCAGGAAAGCCAGAAACAGCGCCATTTCTGGCCTCCAGAGGGCCTCCGGTGCTTGTGGAGGATGTTTTTGCCCTCCTGGAGGCTCAAAGAAAGACTTCAAAGCCCGGGGGGGCAAAAATGCCCCCTCCCTGGTGGTGTAGGAGGCGACTAGGCCATGCCCACCATGGCACCCACACACAACAACTGGGCAGAGAACCCCTTGCTAAAATTTTTGAAGCACACCCCTGGTCATAAGTCACTTTTTTCAATGCCATTGTAACTTTAAACAGTCACTAAGTAAACATTTGTACCTGTATTAATGCTGAAAGTGACAATAGGAAGTAAAAACTACCTAACATAATCTTTACAAGTGCCCCTTCCAAAAACGTATGTAGTAAATTCTTTAGGGCACATATCCAGGATATCAATGGAACCATCTTTCGCCAATGGAAAACATGCCCCACGCATGCTTGGCAGATCCCATTGGCCAAGAAATATCAGCTAGTGGAATCCAGGAAAAGAGACTTGTCTGCCATGGTCCCTAAGGGAGAACACATAGCTAACATTATGGCTGGTTCAGAGAACCTCCAAATCCCACCCCTAGATGGCCCCACCCATCCCTCCCCTCCCAGGAGTCTCCACGCGGCCTGTTTGGATGTGAGGTAAGTGCAGGGCATACATGGAGGCTCGAGGAGGGGGGGAAAGGAGCCTCCCGGAAGCCTCCGGAACCCCAGGGGAAGCAGTTTCCGCCTTCCCAGAAGTTTGAGGAAAGCCTCCAGAGCCTGGGGAAGGCGAAAATGTCCCCACCAAACAAGTCACCGTGCAGGAGGCTGACCAGGCCATGCCCCCCTTGGCCATGCCCGCCCAGCAACCAGGCAGAGAACCCATTGCTGAAATTTTTGAAGACCCCTGCCCTCTGGAATATCTGCCATAGGAGGTAAGATCCACCCCCACTCTTTAATTTCCAGGAAAAGCCTTAAAACCTGGCTATGCCAGCTGGCATGAGGTCCTGAAGAAGAAGCTGTTGGCTGGAGATGGTTGGTGCACTAATAGAGAATGTCCTTCACCTTTCCACTCCAAATCCATGTTTTTAGTTTGCTTTAATAAATGTAGTTTTAAATTTGTTGTTATATTTAAAAATTGTTTTGATATGTGTACATTGTTTAAATATTTGGATATAAGATGCTTGGAGTCACTTTGAACTATGAAATGAGTGGCAAATAAATTTGATACTAATAATTTTTTAAAAAAACCTTAGATACTGATTCTGAACTTTTGTTAAATTCTCAACTTTGCCTGAACTCCCACTTTTTTCATTCTGGTCTGTCATCTAACAGGACTATCAACTGATTTTTATAGCACATAGCAAAATGAACATGTGATATTATATTTAGATATAGATAACTACATACATAGGCACACAAATATACATATACACAAAATTTATATAGCCACCCATTTCACAAGAACTGACTCTGGGTGGCATACAACAAAGATATAAAACGATAAACATGTCAAAAGGTCATCATTAAAAGTTTCAAAAGCATGAAGTACACAAGACATCATTTTATATTTTTATCTATATCAAATTTATATGGCCATCTATAATCCTTGGGGAGGTTAATTTGTCAAGTTAACAAGGATAACAAAGAATCATTATGAAATTTGGATTTTGGAATAAAGCAAAGAGTTTCTGACCCAAAAGTACATAAAAATTATCTCTCAGACATCTATTCCGCATTAAGAGAAAATCCCAAATATATAATTTAAGAAGAACACAGACTTAACATTTTGGCTTCATGGAAATACAAAAACAGATATGGAAATTTCATGAGATATCACATTTCAACCCCCATTTCCCCCTTTATAAGAATCCCATATCCCCTCATCCTATTCCATGAATGTGTCAACCAAAGATCAGAGCCAAAATAATGATACCAGTGCCACCTTGCCACTAGCTAAGCCCATTGTTTTAAAACAGCTCCTGCATCTTTTAGATTAAAAAAGCCATGTCTTTATCTATCATGGTCAGATGCCACCTATCTCTTCACTCTTCTGCATGGCAGTGTTGTGCCTGGTAGCATCCATTATTTGTTGGCTCTCTCTCTTTAATTACAGCTTGTAACTAGATACTGCCCAAATGCTCTTCAAATGGACCATATGTTTGCATTCATTTACAACAGAATAACGCTAACATAGCCTAATAAAGGGAACACTTAGCCTGGATGTGTGTGGCTGGCCTAGTTGTCAACTCCACCTCCAGTTCAAATCTGGTAAATTACTAAATAAACCTTTACCCATGCAAGGTAGAGCTGTGAAATAGTAGAGGGACTAATAAGCTAAGAAATCAATGTTAGAGATTCAATATTTTGCATTTTTCAACTGTGTTCCACTCTAAGTAGAGTTCATTTGTAGATATGATTTTTAAAAACCTTTTTAGAAAGAGAAGTGGGAGAATTTGACACATTTCAGCAATGAGTAGCACAATTCTAGGAAGACATTGCTTAAACGAAAGTCTGTGGTTATTGCCATTTAAAAATATGTTTCCTGTGGACACCAGATGTTTGATGGTGAAAGGAGAGAGCAGGGTGGTAGCACTGAAAAGGAGAATATTCTAGTTTAGTTTCCAGTATGAATTCCTTGTTCTCAGTACTGGGAACATGCCTATGTGTACAGCAGAGGGGAGAGACTAATATAACCCTTCAGTTAATGTTTTCCTTCTAGAATTCAACCTAAAATCTATTAGAAAATCTCATATGTGCCCATTTCAGAGTCACGTTATCCCAATTGGGCAAGTATGTGACAGGATGTACGAAAATTGAGGGGGGGGAGAGAGAAGCACAGCATTGCTTATATAATTAGCACCCAAGAGATTCCCAAGATGCAGAGATTTATCCTTAAATACCTGTTTAAGAAATCAATAAGATCAAGCAATACAAGAAGGCACTTTGTATTGTTGATCAACTGCTGCAGGTGTATTTGTAATTTTAGTGGATAAATCAATAAATACTGCCCACCTCTATTTTCAGAGTTTGCTCTGTTGCTTATACGTGGAAGAAAAACTGGTTGTAAATTGGGATACTACATAAAAATGGGCAGAGATATATCCTCAGAATTCCAAAGAGAAACATTCAAAAGCTGCAATGACCAATGTAAGTAAAGAAACTACAAATCTAGAAGAGAATGTTTAGTATTCTTAACTACTAGCATGTTTCACATTACAAACTAGACACAAACTCATTCAGAGGACTATTAGCCTTTTTTACTAGAAACTCAAGCTCTATTAATTGGAAACAGATAAAAAATACTGACTCAGGATAGATATTATGAGTAAACTAAGTTCCAAGAAACGTGCACTAAGAAGTTTCATTTAGCATCAAAACTGAGTATTCAGCACTCCTGGCCCGAAAAAATTACTCTTGCTTCTTTCCCCCTCCCCAAAGCAAAACTTTTTCTTGATATGAAGAATTGTGGGTGGAAGGGGAAGAGGGGAGGGCTTTGGGGAGGAGGTGAATAGAGAAGGACACACCTGTATTAATCTGCTTATTGCCTAGAGCATCATATTTTCTGCCAAGAAAGCTGCATAAATCACAGCTTTCTAGCAATTTTTCAATATCTCCTATTAGATACCAGCTTGACAGGCTCATATTTTTGAGCACCAATGTACTGGCATGACAGGCAAACATTTGTATAAAGTAGCCCGGACCTAACTGGCATTGCTGCAGGATGGAGCACTATGGGATGCAGCTGTCTCAACTGGTTTTACAAGTCAAAATTGGCCTTCTCATATTATGATTTTAGCAACTAAGGCAGATTTAAAGGAAAGAGAACAAAGACTAGATCTATGCAAGTAGGACAGCTTTGTCGGTGGCTTTTTCCTATATAGCTTGATACAGTCTTGCTTATCAGTATAGCTCCACTTAATTCTTGTCAAGGGTGGGGGGGAAGGCAGAGGGTATGTTTTAAGATTGCAACTCCTACTATCCCAAACCATTGGCATTGCTGACGAGGGCTGGTGGAAGTTGTAATCCAAAACATCTGAAGGGCACCAGGTCAACAACTCCTGTAAAAAGATTGCCTATAATTTTCTTGTCCAGCCTGCAGCTTCCAGAGCCACCCAGCTGGCTGCTGTCACAAACTGAATCCCGAGTCCTGCTTGCTTTTGCTTTTGTGCTAAGTACTAAAGGCGGAGATGCTGCTGGCACAAATAAGGTAGATCACAATTTAAAAATTGCTTCATGCGTCCACAGAATGACCAAGTTAATATTAACCCAATGGGGCGGACAAAGAGTGAAACCCACAGGAAAGGGAAATGTAAAGACTTTCAAGCTTTGTGTTGCCCCGTAGCCCTTGGCTCCTCTTTAGTTAAAGCAATTCCCTATAATTTGAGGTCAGCACATGTAAACAATCACCCTTACCTCCTGGGATAAGAACGGGATGACCTGGGCACAGATGGCATTCAGCCTCTTGACAATTTCCGCCTATGGATGAGAAAGAAAAAGTTAGTGAGCAACAAGTTGCAAGCATATAATTGTGGTCAAAATATAAAAAGAAAGTGCATTTAAAGTGGTGATTTGGACAAAGACAGCTCAGCTCTTTGGACTGACTCCAGATATTATAATGGCATACTTTTCAGTTTGCACTATAGCAGCTACAGTAGCTTGCATGCTTGAGAAAAAAGAACCACCAGCGGTTTGAGGTATGTGGTATCTTCCACATTTGCAATAAAAATCCCCGTTCAGTTCAGAACGGGTGGGTAATCTGCAGTTTATGGGTCACATGCAAGCTCCTAATCCCCCAAACACCCACAGACTGTGTCATTAAATGCTGGTGGCAAAACCGCTGACTTCCAGCTGCAGAAATTTTAGTGATTTTTCACATGAGCATTTTAACCTTCAAAAGGGCTTCATAAACCCTTTCTCCCTTTGAAACCCCTAATCAAACAAAACTGACTGAAAACACTTGATCCCATCCCTGATCATATTACTCTGTTTCCAGACACATCCTTGGAGTCTAAACAACTGGGGGGGGGGGGCAGGGGGGAGAGAAAGTGTTTCTTTTCTCTAGCAGAAAAAAAAACCCAGTTACCTGCTACTGGTATACAATAACAGTAGCTGAGGTTTCTTCCGATATTTACAGTTCCCATAGGAGTCTAATTGTACTTGACTTCATACCTCTTGAAAAGTAGGAACAAGTCTAGCTTCAGGGGATTCTACTACCTCAGAATAGAAAGCTTGGCCTTACTGTTAGATCAAGAACAGAGATTCATTATCCAAATTGTGAGTTGCGCAGTTGCTCAGGCGAGATGGGCAGCCATACAAATCAAAGCAATAAATAAATGGCTAGGGCAGTGATGGCGAACCTTTTTGGCACCAAGTGCCCAAACCAGCAAATGCACTGGAAACCCAAAAACCAGCTAACTGGTGTGTATGTGAACACCGGCCAGCTGGTCTATGGGTTTCCTGCATGCACATGTGCACCGGAGAGCTGCTCTTCGGGTATCTGGTGATCCAGCGCGCACGCGCAAAGATCAGCTGGCCAGCATGCATGCGTGTGCCAGAAATCAGAAGAGCAGCTGGCGACAGCACATGTGCCCACAGAGAGGGCTCTGTGTGCCACCTCTGGCAGGCATGCAATACATTTGCCATCAAGGGGCTAGGGTAAGTAACCAAAGACCAAAGGCCATCAACCATCTATTTTCTATAGACTCCAGAATTATTCTGATCATGCTTTGTGACATAATTTCTTGCTATTTTAAAAGGGGAAAATATATTTTAAATTTTTTCTGAAAAAGAAAATTCTGAGATTTCATGGCTGTTCATCTCTGGAATTGTTCAGCTTTCTGTCTCCCTCTTCTATACCTAATTTTTGAGTAATTTGGTTTTTTTTAGACATTATATTATCAACAATTTATTCCTCAACATCAATGTTTGAAACCCTTATTTCATGTCTATAATGTCTTCTGTGCAAATGTATACCATTTTTTATATCTCTTTTATCTAAGTAAAATCTCTCTTCGAGTCCCCTTGAAAGTGTTTCTTTTTCCTGTTATTTTCTTTCTTTATGTTACGACACAGCTGAGAGTTTCAACTTGGTGGTTTATTTTCTGCTCTGTGGAATGTATTCTAGTTAAGTTTCTGCCACTATGTTTTTAAGTGACTCCAAATATTCTGAAGAGATATGACTGTGCTTACTTCCCCTTTTCAATGTTATTTTTTACAGATCCGTCGTCTTTCAATTGTCTTCTCTTTTGAAGTCAAATGTGTGTAGGGCCTTCCTTTGCTCTTTTCTTACATATTAAATATGATGGGTATGAGACTTATTTCCAAAAGATTCAAAAACATTCTGACATTCCATACTGAATCCTGCATCAGCTAGTTCTATGTAGCTTTTCTCAGCATCACAGACATTTTCAGGTACCAGGTAGTCCTCAACTTACCATCATTTGCTTAGTGACAATTCAAAGTTACAATGGCCCTGTAAAAAGTGACTTATGACCATTTTTCACACTTATGACCATTGCAGCATTTTCTGTGGTCATACAATCAAAATTCAGATTGTGTGGCTTGGCAATTGGTTCATATATTTGACGCTAGCATTGTCTCAGAATCATGTGATCACCTTTTGTGACCTTCTGACCAGCAAGTCAATGGGGAAGTCAGATTCACTTATCAACCATGTTATTAACTTAACAACTGCAGTGATTCACTTAACAACTCTGACAAGAAAGGTCATAAAGTGGGGCAAAGTTCACTCAACAGCTTAGCTAACTTTTGGCCTAATTTATGGTCATAAGTCAAATAGTACCTGTATAGAATTTTCCTTCCTTTAATATAAATGGAACATGTCTTTACCCTGTTTTTTTAATTTCCTGAAACATTTTTTCCAGAATTGGATGCAATCTAACTCCTATTAATTTTCCTTTAGACTTCATTTAAGGAACTTTCCTTCTATACTTTACATTCTATACTATCAGTATAACCTCTTTTCTCTTCCCAACACATCTGAGATCTCTTAGCTACACCTCTCTAGTGGAGCTATATATACAATAGGGCAATTACACACACACACATACACACACACACACACACAAATGGTAGGAAGCTTATAACTGCCCATTGAACCTTTTTACTTCTAGGATAGCACAGGAATAATTTTTTCCAGACCCCCATGTGTAGAATTCAAACTAATACAACTTTTATAAATTTGACAAGTGAAAATTATAAAAATATACAACGATTACAATGGTATTAGAAATGACATATGATAGCAAGGTACAAGATACCCACATAACTATCAGTCTTAACCCCACCCCAACCGGCCTCCCTCTCTATCTCAAAAAAAGGATACTAGATACCAAGATGGACATGTAAGTCCTAGAAATCTTACAGGACCTATAAGAAACCAAACTTCATTGCACCACTTGATACTTGATCCAGGCATGATAGACTGAGGCACTGCTCAGGTGGTATTTCTTTCTCTTCAAACTGTAGTAGCATTCTCTTAAAAGGCCAGACATGCAATTTGGGTGGTCTGGAGACAAAGACCTATATTTTTGGAAGGTCAGGTCTGGAGTGTAGAGCTGGCCACAGTCATTGTATGCTTTAACTGCCTCATGTTTTGATAACTGTGCTATAATGTGCTCTACTGATGAAAGTAATTTTGGAAACTGTCCAAAAAAGTACACCTAATACAAAATATAAAGCAGGTGTTGTAATAACATTTTAAAAATAACAAAGCTAGAAGGAAAAACAAGAAAAAAACGTATCTGGAAAAGATATAGTTTGAAAATATGAGGAGACAGTGATGAGGTGGTCATTATGGGAAACAAGAACAGTAGAGGCATTGCCATCACAAAAACAAAATAAGTTATGACCAAAACGTCACTGATTTCTTTGAGTCTATTTGTAGCATAAGGCAATCTGTATTGAAGACAGTGTGTCAGCGTCACTCCATTACATAATTAGGAAAGAAAGACTAAGAGACTCCATGGATTGGAAATCCAAAGTACTTTTACTAATTATAAATGGTAAGCAAGCAGTTGTGAAGCAAAGTCTACTCAGGCGCGAAAGCGATTGATATATAGAATAGTCCATTCTCCACCCCTTAGGATCATAGCTCCAGGCCAATCATAAGTCCTTCAAGTGTCAGGTGTGAGATAACTTCAAACAGGCATCATGAAGATGGAATGTCGAGGCCGTTAATCTACGCGGGAAGCTCTCACGCATGCGCCATCCGAGCATCTCGAACATCCTAGAAGATTCCTCCAGCACATCAATTAACCCCTCCCAAATACCAGCCCTCCCTCCCCGTTTCATGGCAGCTGAAGCAACAGCAAGGCGGAGGATCATCAGGGGGATGCAAGTGGGAAACCCGAACAGGTTTGATGAGGTTAATGTGGAACACCGGGTGGATTCGGTTGAGGTGTTTTGGCAATTGTAAACGAACAGAAACAGGACTGATGACCTTTACAATAGGAAAAGGGCCAACATATTTGGGTCCCAATTTCTTTGACTTCTGCGTAGTGTGCAGGAATTTCGTGGACAAATATACCAAATCTCCAGGCCGGTATTCATAGGGCTGAGAGCGCTTTTTATCTGCTTGCTTCTTATGGGCTTTATGTGCAGCATCCAAAGTGGAGAGGGTCAATGGCCAAATTCAACTGAGACGCTCACTCCAGTCCGCAATTGAAGGGACTTGCGGTTGGTCACTAGGCAATTCGGGAATAGGAACAAAATCCTGACCGTAAACGACCCGAAAAGGGGTGAAACCCGTGCTGGAGTGAACCGAGTTGTTGTAGGCCACCTCAGCATGTGGTAACAAGTCCACCCAATCGTGTTGTTGATAATTGATGAAACAACGTAAATATTGCTCAAGAACGGAATTTGTACGTTCACAGCCGCCATTAGTCTGAGGATGGTAGGCGGAGCTAAGGCCCTGGGCGGAGCCAATTCGTTTGAGAAATTCTTTCCAAAAATTAGATGTAAATTGGACACCACGATCGGAGATAATACGGTCGGGCACTCCATGCAAACGGTAAAGATGCGATATCCAAGATAGTCAATTTTAGTTTGGTGAAACTCACACTTAGACAATTTGGCATAGAGGTCAGTGGCACAGAGTTTTTTCAAAACAGTGCGCACCAGAGCGACGTGGTGGTCATAGGTGCGAGTATAGATAAGGATATCGTCCAAATATACGATAACTCCTTTGTACAGATGATCGTGCAAGATTTCATTAATAAGTTGCATGAAAACAGCAGGAGCCCCCTGTAGGCCAAAAGGCATGACCCGGAACTGGAAGCAACCAAGAGGGCAGTTGAAAGCAGTCTTCCATTCGTCTCCTTCCTTTATGCGGACTCTATAGTAAGCTTCTCAGAGGTCCAATTTAGTAAAAATGCGGCCCTTCCCTAGCTGTGCCAACAAGTCTTTCATCAACGGGAGTGGGTAGAGATTCTGAGTTGATACAGCGTTAAGGTTTTTAAAATTACAGCATAAACGAAGAGAACCATCTTTTTTTTCACGAAAAAGTACAGGGGCAGCCACTTTGGGTCGAGCCGGTTCAATGAAACCACGTTTCAAATTTTTGTCAATGAAAGAACGCATTTCCTCCATTTCCCTGGGTGACATGGAGTAAATTTGGGGTTTAGGCAGTTTAACCCCGGGTAAAATGTCTATGGAGCAATCAGTAGGCCTGTGGGGGGGGCAGATTGTCTGAAGATTTTTCGCTGAAGACCTCCTTAAGATCCCAATACTCTTTCGGAATTTTCTCCTCTCCTGCAATCCTCTCCTGCCCTCTAGCGGCCACTTCAGGAATGTCAGTTATAGGTTGGTCCGGAGAGCCCTCCCCCACTGGAGGCTCCTTGGAGCGAACGCGTAAGCGGCCTGTCCGCCAATTTATGTGAGGGTTCCACTTTCGGAGCCACGGGATGCCCAAAATGAGTGGCCTGTCCATGCCAGGTGCGACCACAAAGGAAATTAGTTCAGTATGGGTACCCATCTTCATCTCCAAAGGCTCCGTAAAAAAATGGGCGCCCCCCCCCCCTGCAATAGATCCATCTATTTGGCAAAACACAATTGGGGTTTTCAAAGTGCGCAATTTGAGGCCCAATTTTTCCACCCTGGCTGGATCCTAAGGGGTGGAGAATGGACTATTCTATATATCAATCGCTTTCGCGCCTAATTGAGTAGACTTTGCTTCTTGTCAGCGTCACTCCATTACATAATTAGGAAAGAAAGACTAAGAGACTCCATGGATTGGAAATCCAAAGTACTTTTACTAATTATAAATGGTAAGCAAGCAGTTGCGAAGCAAAGTCTACTCAATTAGGCGCGAAAGCGATTGATATATAGAATAGTCCATTCTCCACCCCTTAGGATCATAGCTCCAGGCCAATCATAAGTCCTTCAAGTGTCAGGTGTGAGATAACTTCAAACTGGCATCACGAAGATGGAATGTCGAGGCCGTTAATCTACGCGGGAAGCTCTCACGCATGCGCCATCCGAGCATCTCGAACATCCTAGAAGATTCCTCCAGCACATCAATTAACCCCTCCCAAATACCAGCCCTCCCTCCCCGTTTCATGGCAGCTGAAGCAACAGCAAGGCAGAATCTGACACAGTGAGACATAGTTCTGAAAATTTCTGGACTGGCACTGTGGTGACTCAGGTTCAAGTTGACCCTTTCCCATAATATCTTATTGGATGTTTTTGCACCAGGCGCTCTTTCTCGACTAACGTATATCACAAGGTAGTCTTGTGGGATAAAAATGGGATGAAGGAAACTATGAAAGCTCTCTTAATTTTTTTAAAACGTGTGATATAAATCCAATAATGAAAAGAAATAAATGATGAAAATAATATAATTGCATTATTCCATTGGACAATAACATAAAAATCCCAAAATGCTAGATACAATATTTTAAGGAACCATCTACACACACAGGTGTGCGCGAAAACACACACACACACATTATTTATGAGTGAATCCTTTACAACAGCATAAGACACCAGTTACAGTTACCTGAAAACATTTACGAAAAGTACAAGAGACAACAATATGGACAACTATGATTAAAATTAATATACAGATATATAAATATAAATACAAGTAGCTGAGGATTGGTGGAGAGAGAAAAATACCAACTACTTCAAAAAATTGATACCAAGCAAAAATAAAATAAAATATTCCCTTGGTAAAATAGTTGTATAAAAAAGAATTCAAATGGTGGAGGAAAAATGTTCAATTTAGAAACCACAGAAGAGAAAACTAATGATTACACGCAAGAATCAGTTTTAAAATCAAAACAAACTTAGCAGAACTAAATGAGATTTAGAATAGAAAAAATATTAGAACTCAGTGAATGTGCACAAATTCAAGACAGAAAAACAATTTGCTTAAAAGATACACCCTATATATATAAATATATCAAATCAAGTTTAAGGCCATAAGTAATCATTTTAGGAGGCAAAATAAAGAAATCATTCCAGGTAGTTGGATAAAAATAAATGAAGAACAAAGCTTTGAGGATGGCAGAGATTATTTGGAAAAACCAAAGAAAAGTAATAAAGACTCAAATGACAGAAACGGCAAATGAAAGACAATATAGAGTTGTCATTAAGAAAAACATGAACAAAGTTCAAAGGGGTACAAGTACAAAGAATCAACCAAATGAGAAGGCTTAACAATTGCAAAAGTAATAAAAGAATTTGAAAAATAAAATGGTCTATAGAAAGAACCTGAGAAAAGAAAGTAAGCCAAAATTGTACTAAAAAATGTTGATGTAGGCCAAGGGTCCCCAAACTTGGAAACTTTAAGACTTGGAGACTTCAGCTCCCATAATTCTCCAGCCAGAGTTGAAGTCCCCAAAGTTTGAGGTTGCAAAGTTCGAAGACCTCTGATGTAGGCTGAAGATTTTTATCAAAAACATTGCGGGTAAGAACCAACTACAAGGATGGTAAATCACTGCAGGAGCAACAAATCATAGATTCAAAAACAAGGGATCAATAAGAGAAATAGGATTGCAAAATAAAACTCCATTCAGCCCATTAAGGAAATAAGCATATATAGATAGTCCTCAGATTACAACACCATTTGGGATTGTGATGTCACATGACCATATCGCTTAGTGAAAATCCCAGTTCTTGTTTGCCTTTGAAACCACGAGATATGTAGGTTAATCAGGTAGTAGTAAGAGTCCCAGATAAGAAACACTACAGTGTTGTGTGGGATGAGGGGTTGTCCCCAAGAGCTCTGGGGGACTGGTGCAGGTACTTGGGGTGCCAGGGAGGGCTTGTTAAGGCCACATCCAAGTGCAGAAAGGGTACAGATGATGTGGCAGGACATAAAAGGACTGGAAGAAAATACCACATCGACTTGTGATTTTCTGTGCTGGCTTCTCCATTAACTTTACATGACAGAAACTGACAGGGAAGGTCACAAATAGTGATCATGTGACCATGGGGCACTGCAACCACTCAAACACCCAAATTGCTATCATGTTGTCACCGAAGTGCTGTGACCAAGAGAATTTTAAGGTCTGGTCATAGATGCCTCACATTCTGGGCCATCACAAGTTCAAACAGTCATTGAATGAATGATTGAATGAGAGGACTAATATTACACCTAAATACTTATGACAAGAGAGGAGGATAACGGTCAGAAATAAGAAACTAATTTCAGATAATTCTAAGAATGAAAAGATTTTTGAAGTTTTATTAGCAGATGAACGCTACTAAATCTATTTTATTTTCTTGCACGACCCTGTTTTCCTGTAAATAAGACCTCCCCAGACAATAAACCCAATTGGGCTTTTGAGCGCATGTGCTAAAATAAGCCCTCCCCTGAAAATAAGCCCTCCCCTGAAAATATTGCAACACAGCAGCAGCCATGAAGTGACCAAGCTTGCTGCCTCCTGCAACTCAAAAATAATAAGACCTCTGCAAAAATTTCGGGGGTCAAAAGAAAATAAGATCCTGTCTTATTTTCAGGGAAACACGAGTATAACCATTCTAAAAAACACATGTTGCTACAGAGCAACAAACTCTCAGTAGAACCAAGAATCAGATTACCTTCATCTATTTAAGAGAATTGCTGCCCTTGAGAAAAGTCTTTCAGATTGGACTGAATAGAGAAGTACCCTGAAGTTCAACATGCAAGGCTAGAAACAGATACAGTATAATTCAAAATGTAAATCTCAATTGCTTTCAGCAAGATATCCAGGTACCATCTATTATATACTTGTCAAGAATGTCAAGTTACTTACTAGTACAGTATTATTTTTTTAATTGATTGGAAAGGATTTCATAAGATTGCACACCAAAAAGAACAAGGGGTTGCAGCCAAAGGAGAAAATCAAAATTGCACAAGTACAAGTGCATCTATCATCTGGGTCATGATTTTGCATGAAAGAGCATTCTGCCCCCAAAAGTAATTGCAAACTGTCCAAAAGTAGAAAACAATGTGAAAATATACCTTTACAGGTAATTCCCCATGTTATTTAAGTCAAATACAGAGGGAAGTTTACAAAGTGAAAGGGCGCCTTTTATTTTATGTGAACTACCTTAAAAGAGTTTGCTCTCATTTTTAACAGACTAAATTTCAGCAATACTTTACACTCCACAAATAACTGGTGGTTTTCTGAGAAAAATATATTAAAGGGTATGGGAATTCTGCTGAAGTAGGATGAGAGAGATAGAGGTAACCAATGTCCAGCAACTCCATTTTCTTTCTTTGTGACTTTTAAAGGAATATTTACGTAAGTAGAATGATTCAGTTTTATATCCTGCTTAAGAAAATTCTGAATCTTGAATAAGCAATCTTTACTGGTATATAAAATTCATTCATTCATTCCTCATATTTATCCGGATCCCCATCTTACAAAGGTCAGCAAACAATTAAAAAAACAACCATAAACAAACAAACATGAAAACATTTCATAATAAAAAGCATCATATTGTTAAAAAAAAAGAGTAAAAGGGAGAATTTTTGATATTAAGATCAATGTAGCTATCTCAATAAATCTCCAGTTAAAAAAAACACATGGAACTATGAAAAGTATAAAGTACAGTACAAAAAGTGTAAAATGTAATGTGTACAGTAATGGAGAATATGCTTTCCCCCTTTTTTGAGAATTACAGATTATTGTATTGTTTTAACAAAACAGAAAGGGTCATTTATATATTGGCATATGAAAGTGCACTATTTGGCATTTTTTAAAATCTTTTTTTTCCTAGGCAATGTTTTATAAGGTGCCCTATATAAAATAACCTGACTTGTTTTTAATTAGAAGTAAGCCTCATTCCTACCATTACAACAGAGCTTATTTTCAGTAATTCCCAGTGAAATGCCTGCATTTCTATTCAAAAGTTTTGCTGAGTTCAGCCAGACTTCTCAGGTAAGCTGATTGTAGCTTTGGTTTTCTATTTCTTTAAGAAAGCATTAGTATTGTAAAAGCAAAGCTAGGACGATACTTAATGCTAGCGAAAGAGGGGAGAAAAGTGGCATCTTATTTAAGCAGTTGTGTAATATAAAAAAATCTGAGGAAAAACATATAAAAAATCAATGAGAAAGAGACATCCATATTGAGGCAATGAGTTATGACATCAGCTAAAGGTTTAATAAGATTTCAGCTATCTTGCTACAAAAATATTTTAGAAGTTGGAAATAAATCCCACCAATGATGCACTTGCCAAAAAGAAAACTGATTGCTCAAGCCAATTTTTTATTATATGGCACCATTAAAAACATATTAAAGTCTAGCAGCATAGCTGCCTATTAGTTTAAAACTTGATAATGTATGGAATTAGTTTCTAATGCTATACATGACTTCATCTTGCACATTTTCAAAGACTAATCTTAAAAAGGGGGTATTATAATGCAAAACTAAAAGCACTGGAGAGAGGGAACTTCATTCTTTAAAAAAACCATATATATATATATATATATATATATATATATATATATATATATATATATATATATATATATATATATATATATATATATATATATATATATATCCTTCTGTTTACAGAGTTGCTTGATTTTTCTCCTTAGGTCTTCTCTTCTTTAATCCTGGTTAACCCAAAAGAAACAATATTAAAATCATTACTCAATTATTCAATCTCCCCTTCAAATTGGTCTTCAGTACCTTCTTTGTCAGCCCCTTTCTGCACTTTCTCACTCAACATTCTCGTTCATTGCTACTGCCATTTTCCCTTCCCAATTTAAAAGGACTCCAGTTCTCTGTGACTGCCTGTGACAGCAGGGATTTAGCTGCTAAACCCAACACTTTGCACCAAACTATGCCACAACAGTGTGCCCTAGACTGACACTTTCTGACACAGAAACTGGGGTTCAAAGCAGTGTAGAGCCAGTTTGGTCTAGTAGTTAGCAACTTCAACTGCTAAAGTTTCCCATGCTGGCTGTGTGGCATTCTGGGAGCTGAAGTCTACACTACTTAAAAGTTACTGAGGTTGAGAAAATGGTCTTAAGTATGGGATTAGGAACCTAAACTATAGGTAATAATGGGATCTGGTAGCTTAAGAGAATCAGTGAGGTTTCTGGGTAATGATAGGACTTCTTATGGCCACTACTTTCAGATGAAAAGGCTGGAGAAAACAAAGCAGTGATGGTCCCGCTGTGTAGGAAGGCATTTTATAAATATTTTAATAAGGCAATCAACTTGTGGATTCCGATGCAGTCTCCCTGCATGAATAGCATCTTTCACAATTTCTATCCAATGCTCTCTTTACAGTAGATGTAAAGAGCGTATTGTGGCCCCATTTTAACCATTTTAGTTAATCCTTTTTAGGAGTAGAAGGATTGCAAAGGAGCACCCCACTGTGTGGATTTTGACTTACAAATCTCTGGATCTAATGCTAAGAAATGTTAAGAGGGTCTGCATTTACATATGAGAATATCTTTCATCAGCATGCATTGTTAACTGAAAAGAAAGCTTTTACCTAGGAAACCTTGGGAAACAAAATACTTTGTATTTATAATACAATAGACTAATGGAGCTACTGTTCTGGAATTTGGCTCTAAATTGGAAGCATGCTGAGGGAAGGTCTAAAATGATGGATGGTGTAGAAAAAGCAGAGGAAGATTATTTTTTTTAAACGCACATATACACAACTCTCCCTTTCTCTCATAATCCAATGAATGAGAGGCAATCTAGAATAGTTCAAAGGTGAAGCTTGCTGCCTGAAGATAAAGCAATGACCTTCATTGAGATGTGCTTTAACATGAGCTAGGTCCATGGCGAATAAGGTTACCAATTGCTGTTCTTCACAAGAATTGTAAGTAAGATGCACCAGAGGCATTTTGCTTTTGAATATAAGTTTCGGGGAAAATACACTTGTCAGCATTTTTTTTTTGAGGTTTTTCTTCTGCTGCTGATAGGTGTTTGGTGAGGCACTGTAGAAACAGAAGGATAGATTCACAGGCTTTCAGTATGATTCAACAGCATTCTTTTTATTTTGTAGTTCTAATTTTGGACAAAACTTATTAATTATCAAAGTCCATATTTCCTACTGACAGGTGATGCTCAAATCAAGAAACTCCAGGCATTTCTCGACTTAGGATCACAATTGAGGCCAACAATTTCTGTTGCTAAGCAAGGCAGTGTTTTGCGCCATTTTATGACTTTTTTGCCACAGTCATTAAGTGAATCGCTACAATTGTTAAGTGAATCATGGTTGTTAATCAAATCTGCCTTTCCTCATAGACTTTGTCAGAGTCTGTCTTTGGAAGGTTACAAACAGCCTGCGACAATTCAAATGTCATAAATACACACCAGGGGCCAAGCATTCAAATTTTGGTCACATGACTGCTGGGATGATGCAATGGTTACAAGAGTTTAAAAAAATGGTCATTTGTCATGTTTTTCAGTGTCATTGTAACTTTCACCGGTCAAACGCGTCTGTGCCCTCAAGTGTTTAAAAGTTAGATAATATTCATAAGAAGAAATATGAAGGCAACTGAACAGAGTACATGTGAAAGAGAAACTGAGAGAAACTGAAGAAATATAAACATTAAAATGTATAGATTTAATTGTATAAAGGCTGAAGGGGAAGTCTGTAGGAAGAGGCCTTTGTCCGAATATAAACTGTTTACAAATCAGCAAGGAACGGCAGTTTACATGATTTCAGAGTGATGTTAACTGCTCCAAATGCCTATGCATCCTGGCTCTTGGCCAATAGCCAACTGAGTGTATGTAGCCAATATGTACATGTATGTTTACAATGGCATAAAATTTTAATCCTGTGTGAAAGGAAGCTGTGCTTGATGAGCCAACCAAAGCAGGAATATCAAGCAAATATCACAACAATTGTCTGAAGTGACCGTGATACAAGGTTCATTGCAGAGCTATTTAATTTGGGACTTCAACATCCTTGTTTTTATTTACTCAAGTAGGTTAGGTCGGAGTGCTGTAGGCCAATGTACACCTGTTGATCAAGGCTGTGGTTTATCAGCACGCAAGCTTGTGTACACAATAGAGTCCAAATGTTTTGACAGAATTCATTCTGGCATTTTTTTTTAAAAAAAACTGCATCCAGTACTAGTAAAACAGAAAGCAATCTGTGTAACTCTCTTCTACTATGGACCTAATTTAAAAGGTCTTGCTCTAGTATATCATCCCCCCCTCCCCCACATCCTTTCTTTCTGAAGGAGATCAAGTCATTTACTACATACTTGGGCAATTCAGACTAAATCTACAATTTACCTCTTTGTAACACTGTGCCAGTTGTTGTAGTGAATTCTGGGCCCTTTGCTCTATTCCCTTACTGTTGCTATTAGGTTATTTCCAGATCATATCTTGTTCTCCAATTCTTACATATGCCCGTTCTGCAATTATGCCTTTGTTTGCAGAGTCAGATATTCCAAACTGAAGCAGAGGCACAAAATTGTTTGTCATTAATCATAATATTCTTTCCCCCTTCCGTTTCGAATACTCTACAGATTTTTTTATCCTTTGATCATATGCAGCATATTGAAAAGATGTTCAATCCTGTAAAAATCAGAATATATGAACATGTTAAAGAAATATTGGAACAATTTCCAGCTTGAGGAAATTTAGGTCAAATATATATTAGTAGATCAAAAGAAGATGGAATATTATTTAATTAGAGTATTATTCACTAAGAGGGGAGTAATGTAAATATGAAATGTTATCTAGACCATCTTTTATTATTTTGAAGAAAAATATATTTTTCACCCCTGTGACATGAAGCTTAAAGAAATGATCTGGGTTTGGGTTTTTTTTTAGAAAAAAATATTTTAAGAAAAAGGAAAGTGTATGAACAATAGCTTGTTAGGGTGTCGTTAAAGTCTCAGGAAGTCTTTGTAGACAGACTGGTTCAGTGATGGAAATTAATTTTCTACCCTGCACTGAATCTCAGGCACATGCTGTTTGCAAGGAGCTCTCAGAGCAGCGAGTGATTATAGTTGACCATTATTCACTTCCTAATTGCTGATCTTGGTCTGCTGCTGTTCCTTGCATTTTATTTCCTGCTGAAGGGTGCATACAAACTAGAGAATTGTAAAGTTCAAAGAAATCAAGGGTAACTTAGGTCTAAGCTTGTGCATGACAAAAGAGCCTCCATACTTCACCATTAAGCTTGTGTAAATTGTGGAAGAGCAAAGAATACTAGCAGCACAATTAAATAGCAGACACTGCTCCTGTGGTGTTTGCTTGCACTCTCTCTCTCCCCCAATTGCATCCCAAACAGCTTCTTGGTTAGCTGCCTGAAAAGATGTTTGGAGAGAAGATAGTAGAAAAGCACAAATGGACATGACTGAGCACTGGCAAGAGTTCACGTCTGAGCCTTTGGGGTAACATTAAGAGTGGCAAAACACTCATTCTTCCCTGTGTTTACTGCATCCACAAACTCCTATATAACAGTAGATGTCCAAGGCTCTTTGAAGGAAAGATGGATGCAACTAAGCAATTAGGCAGAGTCTGCTGTGGTGAGCAAGCATCTGATGTTGCAATATGGGGTTCTTCTGGTTTATGGACCTCAAAGGAAGTAAGTGGATGGTGGAGTTGTGTAATTTGAATTGCGTCAGCTATGGATTAGAAGGCATAGTCTTAAAACCAAATATTGTCTGACTTTTTAAGTGCCTTTATTTTATTTTTTAGAAAAATAAAATGGATTCTTTTCACAACAGAAGCCATTCAAATGTTTCCGTATTGTGGCCTTGAAAATTATCTCCTCCTTTTCCCTTGTCCATCAATAGACTAAATTTATTTCCTGATTCAGTCCATCTCCTTCCAATCCATGATCACTGTTCTCTATTGATCACTGTTCTCTGTAGATCACATGACTCAACATAGATTTCCAAGGTGAAGTTTGAAAAGAGTGTTGTTGGTCATTCTATATTATCATTGGCATATGTTCTTAAAAATAAAGATTTGTGAAGAAATTATTGCAATTAAATAATCAATCTTTCTGATGCTAGAAAAACAACTTCATATGGAAGTAGGCTAAGTTTTTTTTTTGGGAGGGGTTGCTAGTTTTTTCTGCAATTTTTATTGAAGACACCAAGAAAATTAAACAGGTTTCCTTGTCCTTCCATTTATATCTTTTTAAATTATCTATGTCCTCTTTTCAACATACTTTCCTTCTCTTATTTTCCCTACAACAACCCTATGAACAACAACCCTATGAAGTTGGACTGAGAGAGAAGGGCTGGTCCAAAGTTATCCAGTTGGCTCTCATGGCTAAGGTGGGACTAGAACTCACAGTCTCCCAGTTTCTAGTTGGGTGCCTTAATCACTAGACCAAGTTAGATAAACTTTGTAAGAATTTGCCCTTCTGGTTCTATCAGTCTTCTTCATGGCATTTGATATCATGAATGGTGGTATGTTTCTGGATTGTTTTTTTTTTTTAAATTGAGTAATCAATGATCATGGGGGAAAGGCCTTGAGGCAATCCCCCACCCAAATATTCAATAAGTATAGGAAGCTGCTGAGAAAGGCCAACCATCAGTTCAGGATGACTTTCATCAACATGTTGATGACATCCAGTTCTACATAATTTCCCTTAGCCAAAATCTTTAACTGATGTCTGGAAGCTAAGAGGAACTGAATGGGCTGAAGCAAGCTGAAATAAACCTGATGAAGTTGCAGTTGCTGTTTGTGGGCAACAAATGGAGAAATACTATAACATTGGCCCTAGCAATGACTCAGGATGAGGTCATATTGCTGCCCACCCCACCCCCCAAAAAAGGAGGTAATTCATGACTTGAAAGACCTCCTGGATTCTTCAGTCCTGCTCATACAGCAAGTGGGAAACTAGAAAAGTCGGAGCGGGGGTGTTGACATCCAGATTCAGCCAGTCTCCAACTTATAACTCAGTCTGGACCAGTGAACTCTGGTGATGGTAACTCACAACTGATCATCATCAAGTTGAGCTACTATATCAGCTTTTCGGTGAGGACCAAACTTGAAAACCAAAGCTATAAATACTAAAACTACTTTTATTACCGTATTATAGCACCAGAATATCAATAGCACTTAAGACTTATATACCACTTCATTGTGATTTTACAACCCTCTCTAAGCAGTTTGCAGACTCAGCATATTGCCCCCAACAATCTGAGTCATTTTACCAACCTCAGGAAGATGGAAGGCTGAGTTAATCTTGAGATTTGTGAGATTCGACCTGCCAAATTGCAGGCAGCCAGCAGCCAACAGAAGTAGCCTGCAATGCTGCATTCTAACCACTGCACCACAATCTTGCAAGTTTGAATGTGCCTTCCCCTTCCCTGCCTTTATCCTAAAGAGAACTAGAGAGCCAAGTCTCAAACATTTCTCAAATTACATTCCTGCTTTGAATACAGATTTCTTGACTGTTGTCTTGACTGCCTCTCTCCCCCACCCTCTTCCTCAAGGTTATTCACACCATCCACTACATACCCTAATACACACTACATGTGGCTGACCCTTGAAAACAAGTCAGAAACCTCAGCTGGTACAAAATAATGTGGCTATACTGCTAGTGGAACAACTCTCTTAGTGTAAAATAACATTAATTTTAAAGTTGTTGAATTGATGTAATCTTGATCTTGGAGAGAAGTAGGTGAATTATTAACAGTAGTGGGTACTTCCAGAAGAAAATCCCGAGAAAGAGGGTAGTATTGTTGTTCATTGTTCAGGGTCCATTAGGACTGCAATGCACTATAACTATTTCCAAATAAATATAGAAAATCTTCAGATACACAGAAATCAAATATAAGTAGAGCAATAGATCTTATTTAAATTAAAATATTTTTATAGTGCTAACTTGAGAATGAAAATCTTGAAAAATGAAAACTTTTTCTAAAAATAACTACCTGAAGGCTCAAGAACTTGCTGAAACTGGAATGTTCCCAAGCTCCAGTGAAGCTGCTTATAGTGCCTTGGGTGAAAAGAATGTGATGTCCTTAAGCATATTTTATGTATAAATAATTATGAATTATGTTCTGCTTGATGAAAAGCAAGAGTTACAAAAATCATTGATTAAGTTGTAATAACAATACTACTGCTCTCAAACTATCATTTCTACCATGGTTTGAGACTAAACATCAGTTTTTAATATAAATGATAAGAGAACAAAACTATAACCTATATATATAAAGTGAAATGCCACTCACGCAACATCACAAAATATCCAGAACCGTAAAGCCTATAAACTTGAAATTTGGTATGTATGTTTCTCTTGGCTTCTAGGTGCTTGATAAGAAAAGATTTTTCGAAATGACCATCAGATCATTAGTATTTGTTATATTATTATTATTAACAGGCCAATTGTAACTACTCATTAATTTTCAAGCTGTGTCAGTTTAGCAAGCGCAATCACATAGTTTTGTAGCACATGGGTATCCAGCTAGTAGGCCAAATAAAACAAAGATTTAAATCATATTATTTATTTATTTGACTTATGAGCCTGTCTATCTTGTAAATTTTAACTCTGGAAGGATAAAAACATGTTGAAACAATATTAGCATAGAGTAAAAATTTACAATGGTCACTGAGGATAATCCCCAACAAAACAATTAACAAAACCTCTCAACAGGCCATCTAACCTTCTGACTCCCAAGCCCTGCAGCATATCCAGATGTTCAACATTTTACAACATGCCAGCGGGGTTGGGGCCAAACTGATCTCCTGGACTATGGTGTTCCAACAGGCAGGCACTGCAACACAAAAGACACTTCCAAGGTCCCATAAGATGATATTTTTTTAACTGAAGGGATCTGGAGTATGCCTCATTTGTTGAACCTAGAAACTGGGTAGAAACTATCAGGGAGGGATGATCCCACAGATAACCCAGCCCCATGCTATGAAGAGTTTTACAGGATTGGCATCTTTAATTGCATCCAGAAGCAAATTAGGAGCCAGTGAAGCCCATGAAACAGTGATGTGCATTATAGACATGCCACAACTTCCTACATCACTGCATTCTGGACCAGCTACAATCTCTGAATGGTCTTACAACAGCAATCCTATACAGCGCATTATAGGAGATATCTAAGTTAAGAGTGATCATAAGCAGCAGTCTTACTCTTGGTCCTCAATCCTTCTTGAAAAACACTATTATTTCTTTTGACTTAAAAAGAACTTCATGAAAGCACGTAAGCTGACACCAAGAAAGAAAAGATTTAAGAAAATAAGTAGTACATAGATTGAGCTCCTAAAATATTTACATCCACTAAATCTCATCTTCTACTCCAATTGTCATAAAACCTTGAGGAGGGATGGGCAACAAAAAAAATTGAATAAATAAAATGAGATATCATTAAAATATTATTACGCAATAAGTGATTAGGAAGAATTTTGTTTGGATGATAGTTTTGAAATGGTACAAACATCTGCCCCATGAACAAAATTCAGTGTTGTACTAACTAGAATATTTTAAGAAGTGGTCTGTTTCCCCATGAAATTCAAAGAATATATGGTGAAGAGAGAGGGAGAGGGAGAGGGAGAGGGAGAGGGAGAGAGAGACTAGTACAACCTTCTTTGATTTCCTGTATAAAACATAAATCTTCCATAGAGCCAGAACGTAGTATGAATATCATTCCATTTTTGAAAATAAAATTCTCTGTATCTAGACAACTTAACACCCATTAGTAAATCTACTTAAAGAGATAGGGTTTTCACATCAATAGTCAGCAACCTGCCTGCAAAAAGAAAACAAACATAAGTATAAGATAAAAAAAACAATTGGAAAATCAGGTGAAGAGAACAAATGGAAAGAACAAGTGGAATGAAGTGAAAGTGTCAAGAAGACAAATGCAATGATAGTACCTACTAGGGGGTGAAATGAAAAGTAAAGTATTTCACCAGAACATACACTGGAAATGTGTCAGGGGAGGAAAGGCTGCTCTTGCCTGCCCTGTGCAATTACACTTAGTCATCACTGCCACATTTTGCATCGTAGAACACCATGTAATTTAAGAGCAACAACTAAGAAGGATCTTAAACAGGGGTGTCCAACCTTAGCAATTTTATTACTTGTGGACTTCAACTCCCAGAATTCCCCAGCTAGCCATGGGGCAATTACATACTGGCTGGGGAATTCTGGGAGTTGAAGTCCACAAATCTTAAAGTTGTCAAGGTTGGATACTCCAATGTAAAACATTTGAAGAGCTACATATGCAACGTCTAGTGATGAGGTGTGCACTTTTGCTATTCCTGTTTTTCTGATGTTTTCTGATGTATGAAAGCAAACAATAAAAGACCTAAAGAATGCTAGAAAATGAAGTGAGAACCAAGGTTTATTTTAATGTTCTCATGATTAAACAGTGATTAAACAGAACAGTTGACTCATTGTTTTTACAAGACTTGGGGCTGGCCACCCAGAAGTCTATCTAAATCTTTTCCTCAAAGCCAGAGATTTATCTTAACCATCAAATAAACATCTATGGCAAATAATTGGGTTGTTTGAGGTATTCACCCACAGCTTGCTATAACCTGCCACCTGTTAAACCAGATAATTGTAAGAGGAGATTTGGACAAAAGGAGAATTCACGATATCTCTCCCTTACTGCGAAGAAGAAATCATACTCTAAGAGGACACACACAGAGACACCTGAAATTAAAATACCCGGATACTGTATTATAAGTACCCTATAAAAAATGACAGTGGGATTATATAACATTCCATGCATGAGAAAAACCATTTGTTCTATCTGCAGAACCTGTTCAAAGATATTATTAGTGGTAGAATGATTATTCTGGTCACCGGGCTTCTTGAAACTGTTCTTCAATCCTTTCTTTTATACAGAGGGTTCTCAATTTATAACCATTCATTTATTCACCGTTTAAAATTATGACAGGGCTAAAAGCAACTTATGAAATCACTTATTCCCCATAGTGATTTTCACATATATGACTATCACTACTTCCCCATAGCGGCATGGATCAAACTGTGGGCACTTGGCAACCAGCATATATTTACTATGATTGTGGTACCCCGGAGTCATGAAATTGCCATTTGCAAGAGGTGGCTTCTGTCAAGCTAAGTCAATCAAGGAAACTGGATTCACTTACGATCAACCAAAAAGGTCATAAAATAAAGCAAGACTCACATAATGACTATACTACTTAGTCATGGAGGTTCCGGTCTCAATTATTATGGTTATAAATGGAGGATTACCTGTAGTTATTTCCTATTAAAGACAGTAACAGAATAGCAACATACCACAGTTTGGCAATGAAGATGTTGCACTCCATTGTAATTTTCCATAATGACAATCTGACTTTGTAGCATGTTTATTTATTTGATTATTTACACTCCACCTTTATTGTTGTTACAAATAACTCAAGGCGGTAATCTTATTCCACACAGCTTCTTCTTCCTATTTTCCCCACAACAACCACCCTGTGAGGTGAATTGAGCTGAAAGAGAGTGACTGGCCCAAAGTCACCCAGCTGGTTTTCATGTCTAAGGTGGCACTAGAACTCAGTCTCCCACTTTTTAGCGTGGTACCTTAACCACTAGACCAATGGTTGCTGCGGGATTCTGGGAGTTGAAGTCCAAACATCTTCAAGTTGTTATGGTTGGAAAACACTGCAATAGACCAAACTTACTATCAAAAAAGATTAGCATCCAAGATTTGAATCCCGGTCTACTACACCTAAGGCAACGCTCTAAGCTCTACATTACCTAGCTGAAATTCCAGACAAATCCTCTTAAATTTTAAGAATATTTGCTTCAAGGCCTAACTATCAACCCACAGTTACCGATAAAGGTTTGGATTTTTACATAAATCATGCAGATTGTGTGTGTTTGCAATTGTCCCTGTATGTTGTTTTTTTTTTAAAGAAAGCCCCATCCTGGATTTGTGGAACGTCTTCTTGTTTTGATTTTTAAAGGACTTAATAAAACATATAACGAACCATTTAGGGAAGGCAATGAGTGCTGGGAAAGAGCCAAAGGCCGAAGGCCAGAGTGAATCCAAGGATGAAGTACTAGTGGTGGTTGGTAGCACAAGCCATCCATTCAGTTATGATGCACAAAGAGACAAAAGCAGCAATGGGGCGAGGAAAAAAGGCAGCTTTACATCTTGCTTTGCTGGCAGATGGCCAGACACACACACACACACACACACACACACACACACACAGAGAGAGAGAGAGAGACCCCTAGGCTGCCTGGTTGATTTGTTTTAGTCAGTTTGCAATTCCTCCTAGGAATCACTTGCCTTTGAGTCTGTTTGTACGCACGGGTGTGCAACTACAGGTGTCTTCAACAACCACCCTCACACGTGCGATCTCCTGAGAGGCGTCAACAGCACTGAGGTTCAGACCACAGGAAGCATAACAAACAGGGCAGAGAGAAACTGAACATTCACAGTTGAAACAGGACTCTACAACTTTTTAACTGGGGTAGTCAAGATGCTCATATGCCTTTCTATGAGACCTCTATTTCTATTAAAAGCCCATGTAACTCTTCTTTGCTCTCCTTTACTTTACTGCACTCTTCTAATTTCTAATTTTTTCCTCTCCTGACCTTTGCTAAAAACATTGCCGCAAAGGAAATCCTGAACCGCTGGTTTAGCAATGTTTCCTTAAGATCTGTTAAAACGACAACTCTTAGAATTTCCAGACAACACAGTTAGGCCTGTGGTATAGGATGAAAACATCTGGGGGGCTACTAGGCATTCTACAGCAGGGGTGTCCAATATTGGCAACTTTTAATACTTGAGGACTTCAACTCCCATGCTGGCTGGGGAATTCTAGATGTTGAAGTCCTGTGTTCCCCCCCGCCCTTGTGCACACAACCCTCACATATGCACCCCACCCCCACTCATGCACACACAACCCCCGTGCATGCATATGTGACTCCTGTGGTTGTCTTACCTTCCATGCTCCCTCTGCCCCCCCCTCATCCCCACACACATGCGTGCAACCCCCGCATGCATGACAGAAACCCCAAAACCAGTTGGTTGGTGGGAAGCGCGTGCACATGTGTGCCATAGGTTCGCCATCACAAGCCTATATCATAATTCTAAATGTAGCTTTATTTGTGACTGCACATTTACGGTTTAGCATTAAAGTAGGGAAGGCTTAAGACTGTAAGAAATTCTAATATGAAAGGGGGAGTGTTCCTATTTTTCTATCAGTACCAGTAGCTATTAAAAGTCGGGAACCATATACTATAACACACAGTGGCGATGTGTTCTGTTTTTACAGGATATACCATTAAAGCCTGACTCTTCCAACAGCTATAGAAGTATCCAGCATGACTTAATTTAATTTATTTTGCACAAAGAATTAAGAAAACAGAGAGAGAAGGAGAAAAACAAGCCTTCCTCTGGAGCTAAATATTTATAATAAGATTTCCTGAAGATAGAAGCTGGCCTTTAATACCGCATACAAACTTATCTGCATTGATTTTCTTTTTAAAAGCTAGGGCAAAATGTTCTCCTATGTTCTGCACCCTGTTTCAAGGAAGTGACTTTTGCTTAAGATGCTCTTTTTCTTCATTCAAGGGCTTTGCCGATAGAGTTTTTATGATCCTTCCTAATTGGCAGGAGGAGGCATTGGTGGAGGGGGTGGAAAGGGCACAGCGAGGCAGAGATGGGGGGGGAGCAGCAGGATTTCACAAAATTAAGTACGCAATTCTTCACTTTGAAAGCTAAAGTTGCCTCGGAAACACTGCTGATTCCATGGTCATCTAATTTTTGCTCCTTTTGTCCCAGGGGGCCATGCTTTAGAGAGGCATTTATTTACAAGCCTTTCCAGTGGACTTCAGTTATCGGCCAATAATACTGTGGACACACACTTCTAATGGCCTCTGTTTTGAAACCGAGTCTAATCTAATGGCGCAGCGCCCAAACTCCCTTTTTTTTTTTCAGCACAGCCATTAAAGGATGTAGGTTATTGCTGTTGTCACCATTGATATTTGTCATTGTAATGTAATTAGGGCTCTAAAATGATGCATTACAGCCCTTGGCAGAACTTCTATTAAAATCTTTTCTTCTGCTCACTGAACTGCGACCTGCTTTCTGATGAACAACAGACAGACAGCTTTAGGGCGAGGAGCAGATTCATCAAAGTTGTATTTTCAGCAATGGAAATGGAATGGGGTGAGGGGTTGGGGGTGGGTGGGAGGGGGATATAAAGACAATATCCCCTCTGAAGAAAAGGAAGGGGTTGGCAAGGGTAGAGGGGAAGAAGCTGCCTAGCCCATTTGAATTTCATCTGACCACTTGAAATTCTGATTGCGTCTGATGAATCTTGTTTAGACAATATATTGCCAGCCTGAGAATCACATGGTTAATCAGAGTTCTAATCTGCTATCCATCAGCCTATGCCAGAGCTGTAACTTCCAATCAAATTTATAGGTTATGTGGGTCACACACATCTCTGAACAACTAAATGCACAGATCTCCCATTTAGAAGCAGGCAGATTCTCAAAGGCTGATGTGAGCGCCACTGGATGTAAGGAGACTATTCAGTGCTTTATGAAAGCTTCTGATAAACAGCTGCTAAATTATGGCCTGTGGACATGGCACAATGTTCTGAAAGCGCATTAATGGCCCAATAAAAGGGTGATTGTTCATGCCAAACCCTAAAAAGGATAGCCGGGCTTGCCATACATTGTCAGAAACATTAACAAATACTGACATGTCTGTGACTTCTTTCTCTTAACAGTTAAAAGCATTTTACAGGCATTAAAAACACTCTGGTGATGACCAGAGAACACAAACGGTTTCATTTTCTTAAAGTACTATTTACTGACAATCAAATGATGGGGGCATTTTAAAAAGTATCTTTTCACAAAATCACTTTTGAAAAGCAGCATTAGCATAGCCATGATATTATTTTTTTAAGTTTTCTAGAAAGATATATGTATTCAGGTATGCGTGTGTGTAGCTTAATTAAAGTAAGTTTCCCTTGTCCAGTCATGTCCACCTCTAGGGGGCTGTGTTCACACCCGTTTCTTAATCAAGGGAGCCAGAGACTTTCAAGGTCATGTGGCTAGCATGACTATACACCAAGACATATGGAATGCTGTTACCTTCCCATCGTAGCGGAACCTATTTATCTATTTGCATTTGTATGCTTTCAAACAGGTAGGTTGGCAGGATCTGGTGCAAGTAATAGGAGCTCATTTTGTTGTGCAGCGCTCGAGTCTTGAATTCAGGCTCTTTAACCGCTGAGCCATCGCCCCCTGTATCTATCTCACTACCTTTATTCATATTGCATGTACATTCCTCACAAGAATTCAGAGTGAGGGGGTTTGGTTCCACCCACCATTACAAAGTACCGTATATTCCACTGTATAAGGCACCTGGGCATATAAGAAGACCCCCTACTTTCAGGCACCAGCGAGCTGGCTGAAGGCCTCCGCGCTGCTGGGCTTTCGTAGTTTGAGATCAGTGCCTTCCTCCTCCAGACATCCAGCCAGACCTTACTAAGCCATCCCAGCGCTCATCGATCCATGTGCCCAGGTGAGGAGCGCCGAGGTTATCGACTGAAAGGCCGCCGTCTACGCTGGTGGGAGCGCGCCTTTTTGCTTGGTGGTGTTGCTTTTTCTTTTGTTTTGATTTTTTGTATACCCAACGTATAAGATGACCCCCCCCCCTGATTTTTGAAATACTTTTTGGGGGTTAAAACAAGTCCT
This sequence comes from Thamnophis elegans, assembly GCF_009769535.1. Lineage (NCBI taxonomy): Eukaryota > Metazoa > Chordata > Lepidosauria > Squamata > Natricidae > Thamnophis > Thamnophis elegans. The sequence goes on along the minus strand of NC_045543.1, from coordinate 81,342,112 downwards.
GGGAACTGCATGACAAGTCCATGCAATATTTTTGGAAATGGTTTCCTATTGCCTTCTTCCTATGTTCCCTGCGGCCCAAGAGTAATGGAAAGTCACCTAGTTTTGTATCTAAGGCAGAACTAGAACTCACATCTTCCCATTCCTAGTCTAGCCCCTTACCTACAACACCTAACTGCCTGTCATGGCATTTATATTCCTTTTTTTCCCCTCCCTCTGCTAGCTAAAGGTAGTGAACTAACAAGTATATTGTCTATTCTCAAAATAACTACTTGTTTGGGAGAGAATGATTGAGTCACATTTTGGTAAGATTCATAGTCAAATGGAAGCTTGGTTTGAATTTAGGTTCTCCACAATTCTAACCCAATCCTACTTCAGTATTCTAATTACTTCTCTAGACTACAATAGCGCCAAATGTAATTGAACCTACAGTTGAGGTTGCCTATGCTCCACCCATTTTTCTATCAATTTTATGAATTGGGAATTGTCAATCACAGAAACAACAAATTTATTCAGATGGATTTTATGTTCCTAAAGGTAAAGGTTCCCCTTGCACATATGTGCTAGTTGTTCCCGACTCTAGGGGGTTGCGCTCATCTCCATTTCAAAGCCAAAGAACCATAACTGTCTGAAAACGTCTCCGTGGTCATGTGGCCTGCATGACTAAACACCGAAGGAGCATGGGACGCTGTTACCTTCCCTACTTTTCTATTTGCATTTTTACATGCTTTTGAACTGCTAGGTTGACAGAAGTTGGAACAAGTAACGGGAGTTGTCTAGGGATTTGAACCACAAAACTGCCAACCTTTCAAGCTCAGCACTAAACCATCATGTCCCTTTATGTTTCTACTGATCCATAAATATATGTATAGGAGTAGATAAACCACCTGGTAAATAAGTGACCCTCTGGTTGTTAAATTTCAATCCCAGCCTTCCTACATATTTCTTATTTTGCTCAAGCCATTCAATTTTACTAGTAGCTTAACAACTTCTAGAGGGCTGTAGGTTCTCTTTCTCCGGACAATATTCAGGAATGGCTCAGGAAAGAATGTTTAAGTATTAAGATGTTTAAGTATTAAGTAACACGCAAGTGTGTTTTCTGAACACACTTATTCACAGAAAGTGACTTTGTCTTTAATCCCTTATCTTAGGCCCAGGGATTCTGGGAGTTGAAGTCCACAGTTCTTAAAGTTGCCAAGTTTAAAGAGACCCCTGCCTTAGGCAATAGCCACCTGTAAAATATGCTGCTCCAGAATTGGCCCTGAACCTCAATTATTCCATTATATTGTCTCTTTATGGCAGCTGAACCATTTGATTTCCTGCTCGGCTGAGGTGCACTTGAAAGTTCTGATAAACTGGTAGTTTATTTTTGATGAGATGGAGTGATTCTGTCACTGCTAAGGCTGAACTGATTCCTGAGTTGCACAGAGACCGTCTTCACCCCATCTCCTAGGCTTCAAGTACTAGTTGCAGCTGCTCTTTTGAGAGGGAAGGTGACCGATGGGTTTTCAGCCCATCCCAACAGGATCTGCTGTGGGGCTCTTTCTGCAGACAGTCAGACAAATGAATGCAACATGAAGGAGGGAGGGTGCAAGTAATTTATTTCTTCCCTTTAGCATAGAGTGAGACTGAGATGTTGTTGATAATGCTCTTGCTACAGGACCTGCAGCAACTGGAAAGGGGACAATGATTTCTTTCTTTCTTTCTTTTTTATCTCCTTTGTTCTCGGCATTGTGAGATTGACAGACTTAAGGACATGGACCTGCACCAAGACTTCACATATCTCTCTCTCCACCCTCCCCTCCCAGCCCACTTCCTTCTCTGGAATCACAGAAGGTTGGGTGATAGTCACATTACTCAGTATGAAACTATTGTTTTTTTAAAAAAAAACAGATTTAGTTGAGGCATCACATTATTGCAGGTGTTAAGCCAGCCAGCTTCCAAAATCAAAATGCATCTCAAATTCACCAACCGATTGGTCTGGTTTCAATATTTTTTATTTCTTTGTTTGTATCCCACCTTTACTATTTTTACAAATAGCTTTAAACTTTTTAAATCCTATTATCCCCACAAAAACAACCCACTGAGGTGGGTTGGGCTGAGAATGAGTGTCTGGCCCAAGGTCATTAGCCAGCTTTCATGGTTATGGCAGGACTAGAACTCACAGTCTCCTCAGAAGTGGTATTCAGCAGTTTCTGACCAGCTTCTGAAAAACCACTAGCGAAAGTTTTGAGTAGTTCGGAGAACCGGTAAATGCCACCTCTGACTGGTCCTGTCACCATCTATTCTCTGCCTCCGGAGACCCAGCAGATCGGGAGGAAATGGGGATTTTGTACTAACCCTCCTCTGGAGGGGGGAGGGAATGGAGATTTTACAGTATCCTTCCCTTGCCACGCCCATCAAGTCACGCCCACAGAACCAGTAGTAAAAAAAATTGAATCCCACCACTGAGTTTCCTGGTTTCTAGCCTGGTGTCTTAAGTACTAGACTAGACCAAACTGGATCTATCAATGTTTATATTGATGTTTGGTTTCACTATTACAAAAAAAAACCTAAAATATCATATAATGTTTTATTAGCATATAATTCTTTACAGTACCATATTGTATCAGCTACATAACTAGGCAGAAGGTTTTTGGAAGCATTAATACCTCTCTGGAAACCATCTGCATGCAGCGTATTTCCCTTTGTTCCTACAATCTTGAGCTCTTTTTCCTTTAACTATTTGGGCAATTTTACCAAACCCCAATTATATTGGCTTACACAGACTTGAACCTAAGCGGCTTGTCCTCCCAAAGTATTGGTATTAGAGCTCTCTATCCAAATATGCACAGTTGGTAAATTAACTAAGCACCCTGGTGGGTCTGAATATGGGGATTATATTCCAAGTAAATGTGTCAGAATAATTGTCTTCAAAACAGTTTCCTGATGCCCTCCAGATGTTAACTGAGAATATTGGGAGTTGAAGATCTAACAATTTTGGAAGACAGCAGGCTAGGAAACTGGCATTTTAAAGCAGTTTTTCTTTGGCACTATCTTCCCTGCTGTACTTTATTAATATAAATGTAGTTTATTTTACAAGTAAAATTGAAAGCAAATTTTAATTACTTTTGAATTTCTAGATATGGTGATTAACATATAGGCTTGTTCCATCCATGAAAAGTATGCTAGAGCTCAAGGAAATTTTTCCTTTTAGTCCCCAAATCTATAATAATAATAATAATAATTTTAAAAATTTGCCATATAGCAAATCACTGCTGGTTAAATACCAAAGCATGCCTCCTATAAATATATTTGTATGTTTACAGCTGTATGCACATCCAAAGCCAGATAAAAATAGCCATGTTAGTAATAATATGAAATTCAGAAATTCATGAAATGAATGTAGAATATGCAAAGCTTTAAACAAATGTTATGCAAATGATCAGGTTGACTATAGTTTGAAAATTTGGTCTCCCTGTACAAGGTTGCTGTTATGGTTTGTGCTTCAGTTTCAATTCTTATGTGATCTCAATTTGAATTTGCAGTATATAGTTCTGTCAATGGCCAGATTCTATTCAAAGCGTTTAAACCTGCATCATACAATACAGGGAATTACGAAAGCAAATGCTTTTGACTGAAACTGAGCAGCACAATATATCACAACACTTGCAGCAGCCAAATGATCTCAGATACTAATGATAAGGTTAGACACTCAACAAGGTACTGTGTTGCTTGTAAGTTGCTCTGCATGTCTAACCTGCCAGTGTGTTAAGTATAATTACCAAAGTATTATATCCCCTAGTCTACAAGTGCTATCCAACTTCAATTCAGAGAAAAGTAATCTACTGAAGATGTAATCCTCCTGTTATTCAGAAGAAAACGATACAACTAAGTTGGGGGGGGGGGTAGAATTTGGCCATAATCCATTCATTTAAAGACAGACCACACAAACACTTTCTTATACTTACACCTTTGAGAGGAAAATGTGCAAAAAAATAATTAAAGAAAATACCACGTAATAATATCTCAATAAAGCCATCTTTGTAGACTGTGAAATATGTATCTTATAAATTATCTGGAAATATACTCTAATTAGATTTTATTACAAGAAGAATTGGCAAATGCATACAATACTTGTTCTTATGCACCCTGACCAGACTTGACAGAGTTAAATATACCCAACACTGTTCATCTTCACAAAGGCAAAGACATGAAACTCTACCCCTCTTAACAATTTGTGGAAGCCATATTGTGGGTGAAGCTGCTTTCAACTATCTTTCAAACAGACCAGAAGAAGAAAAGGAATCTTTGAATTCTTTACAGAAGAGATGATGGGGGTGATATCTCTCTACTAGTATTTAATGCTCAGGATTCTCTCTGTCCATCATACTCAATATCCATAATCAGTGACGTGCAGTCAGGGGAGGCAGGGGAGGCACAGCCTCACCACTGTCAATCATGAAAAGGAAAAAAATGTAAATGGGAAAAGGCGAGTGCTGAGGTTAGGCTAGCTAGCTGGTGCCACACTGTGAAGGACTGCCTGTTTAAAAAAGCCTCTTAAGAAGTGCCCTCTACAATGAGGCAGGAGAACTGCATGCCTCATCTAGTCTGACATTTTAGGCACTTGAGCAGAGTTTATGCTACTATCCAAAAATCTCATGATTGATTAATATATATAAACACATATACTGATAAACAGAATATTTTTCAAAAGTGATTGGTGTTGAACTCAGTGACAGCCAACCATGGTTTGTCTTGTAACCAAAGACTGGCAAGAAATGAGCAAAGGGTAAAGGAGAAGCCACTTTCTAATGGTATCCACTGGTTGCAGCCCTACTACTGGTAGTAGGCCAAATCAAACAAATCAATATCCCCCAAAATTAGAACTATACATTCTTGAGATAACATAATAACATAATCCTGCCAGCCTGATAGTAGTGTTGTACCTCTTCTCTTCTGATAACCTAATGAACCAGGGATCTGTCTGCCTGAGGCATTTTCAAATATTACCTTGTTTCTCAAAGCTTAAAGAATGGGAGTGGCTGTTAGGTAAGGGCATGTGGGGGGCATGGGGCATGTTTTGGCCTCCCTTTCCCCCCCCCCACTCCAGCCTCACCTCATGTTGTTTGCACAACAACCAACCAGAGGAAATGGCAGGCATCGGCTCAGCATGCGTTTAAATATTTTCAGGGAGGACTTATTTTGGGGGGAGGGCTTATTTTAGCGCATGCACTCAAAAGCCCGATTGGGCTTATTATCTGGGGAGGTCTTATTTTCAGGGAAGCAGGGTAGTCCCAAACAGATGCTTTATTTCTAGTCACCTTGTAACAAGAATCTCACCAGACTGACTGCATTTCCTTACATCAGATAAGGCTTCAGGGATTCTGGGGTAGGTCAGGCCTGGGCCGCTTGCTTCAGTGCAAAGACTCTAAACTCAGTTCCCTCTTAACACTTCCTCCATTCTGGCTGGAGATTCCACCACACATCATCCTTTTTTTTTTTAAAGGAGGGTCTTTTGGGTGTAAGAGATATTATAAGTGTGAGAAATTGTAGGTGTGAGAAATTTAATTCCCCTTTCCAAATAACAATTAAGGTTTAAATCAATTGGGTTTTCCATTTAAGGCTCACAATATACAGAGAAAATAAGGCACAGCTTGGATTGAAACAAAGTCGAGTTATGAAGAGATGGAGAACTATGGCACAATTAGCCACAGGAAATCGTGGGAACTGTAAAGTGTGTGTGTGTGTGTGTGTGTGTGTGTGTGTGTGTTTACATAGTTATTCAATGTAACATATATTAAACTGCACCTCATTTCAAAGCCTTCAGCATTTGATTGATGAGATTTGGACACTTGTTTCTTTTTCCCCAAAAAAAGAGAAGGTGGAGAGAATCACACAACCTGTAAGCCTGTGTAATCATTTTAGAAAAGTTTGTTCGTTCAGCCACTATTCTCATTTCTTGCACCCAGATGCACCCAGAACCCTATTAAAAATGCTGCCCAAGAATCAGGCACTTGTGTAAGACTACCCAGTGAAGTTCACAGACAAAAGTGACTCAAGCAAACCTCTCGTTTTCAAACACACTACCCATTCACCATAACTACTAAAGCATTCTAAGTCTCTTGAGGCAGGAGATGACAGATTCCTTTAGTCGTTCGCTCAGGGCAAGTAGTGATATTCAGAGAACTGGTGTCAAAGAACGTGCAAATCCGATCGTGTTTCCAGCTATCACTGAACAAGATAGACTGACATCTTTGCAGCAGAAATGTGTGAATCCCACTTTTACAAATTACACCAAACAAAATCTCAAATAAGTTCCCCCCAAATGCCTTTTTCAAACAAAGGTCAGGCGTAAAAACGTTGATTTTCTATTTGTTCCTCCTCCAAATCCTATTTAAATAAGTGTTGTAATATTTCTGATCCCATGATCTTTTGTGTCCCACATACAGTGCCTTCACAATCAAATCTTACCAGAAGACTTACGATTTGTAATGGGACAGGGGGGGATTATTCCATAATTGGGAAGGTAATATTAGCCATATTTAGTAACATATAATTAAAATAAAATATTCTTTATCCTGGCCACATTAATTTCTTGGTGAACAGGCCCTATCATGCTGCTGAAATCAATAATCTGGTAATGTAAGTATAAGTAATATAAAAATACTTTAAATTAATGAATAAGGTCTTCAGTCTGGAAACAGATGACATAGCAATATAGTAACTCATTCCCATTATAATTTAGAAGTGAATAGCAAAAAAATTACAAGTACTTTTAAAGTACTTAGATGGTGATAAAATAGATGGCGGTATGTGAAGGAAGAAAAAAAATAACACGGGTCAGATTTGTGAAAGCTAACCATAAGTCATCCGGTGACAAGACATATCGAGAGAAAACCACATCTTTGCTTCCTTAATATTCTTATTTTTTTAAAAAATAATCTTTGTGGTTTTGCTGCCACTGAGCAAAACTGGAGCTTTCTGTAGGCCTGTGAGCCCTACAATTTCCATACGCTTGATTGGCAACATCACTACTCTTTGAACTTCTTCCCATATTAATGTTGTCACCCAATTTTGTATACTGCTAATGGAAGACAGCAACCCTACATTCTGCTGCTGTGGATGAGGGTGTAAAGCAGTGGTTCCCAACATGGGGCCCACGCCCCACATTTTGTGCAATTTGATTTTTAATGGGGGCAATTCGAACCTTGTTTAAACCTAGTTAATGTCCTTTTAGGCTCCCTCCACGTGAATAGAGTTCACTTTTTGAATAAAGTAATAATTATGTGTCATGGGCGGGGGGGGGGCATCAGGATTTTAGACATGCTAAGGTGGAGGATAGCCAAAAAAAGTTTGGGAACCACAGTGTAAAGGGATTCATAGCAGTAACTCTACAAATAAGCATTTCATCTAGATCTGTAGAATATCTCCTAATTTCAACAAATGAATAATTACAGAATCCTTAATACTTTGGACTCAGCACACCTTTACTTTAATGTTAATATAGATTTATAGCCTAATATGAGAGCCAGTTTGATGTAGTGGCTAAAGGCACTACGTTAGAACCAGGAGACAGAGGGTTGTAGTCCTACTTTAGGTGCAATGAATATCCTAGCGCCGTGATGGTGAACCTATGGCATGCATGCCGGAAGTGGCATGCAGAGTGGGCAGGCGAGATGTCTCCCACTGCTCTTCTGGGTTCCGGCATGGTCAGCTGGTCTTCACATGCGCAGCAGCACAGGAAATTGGAAGAGCAGCTGCCTGGTGCACATGCGCGCACCGGAAACCAGAAGTTCATCTTCCCGGCATGTGCATGTGCACTGGGTGGCTCCTCTTCCCATTTACAGCACACACATATGCATTGGCCAGCTGGTTTCCATGTGTGCAAGTGCACCAGAAACCAGAAAACCAGGTGGCCACCGCGCATACGCGTGCTGAAAATTGAAAAGATCATCTTCCTGGCACGTGCATGCGCACTGGGTGGCTGCTCTTCTGGTTTCTGGCACACATACACACACACACTCCCGTTTCGGCACTCAGTCCCGAAAAGATTCACCAACACAGTCCTAGTGTATCCCTAAAACTGGGAACAAATAATATTTTTCCTTACTAGTTTTGTCCTTAATCACTGTATACAGAACATGTGGTTTCAGTGGGAGCTGGGGGGAGGGGGGAGTTATCACTGTTGGTCCTCTGCATCTGAAGCTTTGGTTTCTACTTGGAACATGAGTCCTCCTGGGTAAGACGGGTGAACAAATCTTCTTACAGGGATGTACAAAGGGATTTGCCCAACATCTGTTGGATAAAGTCATTTGGATTTGTTCCCAGTTGGACTCTGACTTTGTCACAGGGCCAGAGGAGATATTTAGAAGAGTCTTGCCTGATTATCTGGGAATAGTTTGAACCTGTTGGACCTGAGGAAACAGACAAGGTCTCAGACAATGAGCATAGTCACTGCTTTTTGGATCCATGCTCCTCCTGGCTTGTTGAAATTATCTGGATGGTGTTAGGCAAGTGGGCTCTGGAGATGAGTAGAGATGTACAATTGAGTATCATCTATAGCAGTGATGGGGAAACCTTTTTGGCTTGCGTGCCAAAAGCAGGGCGAGCACAGGGGGGTCATGCGCAGGCATGCCACACCCATAATGCAATGTGCAACCCCAGCACACATGCACACATGACCAGCGCTCCCCCGCCCCATTTTTTGCATGCTTTTTTGTCCTACCCAGGCTCCAGAGGCTTTATAGGAGCCTGTGAAGGGTGCAAACAGCCCCTCCCCCTGACTTCCTGGAGGCCCTCTAGAGGCTTCTGGAGCTTCCCTGAAGCCTCTGGAGTGCAAAAAAATGGTCCTATGGGCAAACCAGGAGTTTGGGAACAGACTTCCAGTTTGCTTGTAGTGCCATTTTTAGTCCTCCGGAGCCTTCAGAGACCTTCAGGAGGCTTCCCTGACAAACGGATCCATGTGCCACCTGTGGCACGCGTGCCATAAGTTGACCATCCCGGATATATAGCATCTTCTCTGTGCGACCAGGTTGTTCCTTTGCTTCTCAAAAAGGCTGCAGTTCTCCCCTTCCTCAAGAAGCCATCACTGGACCCAATTATATGAACAATTTTTGTCCAGTATCTAATCTCCAATCTCCCATTTTGGGAAAAGATGGTAGAGAAGATGACAGAAGAACTTCAAAGTATCTTTTTGTCCTACCCAGGCTCCAGAGGCTTTATAGGATAGTCACTCATGCCATCGTCACCTCAAGACTGGACTACTGTACTGTAATGACTACTGTAACACGCTCTACATGGGGCTGCCCTTGAAGAGTGTTCGAAGACTTCAGCTTGTCCAGAATGCAGCCACGCGAGTGATTGTGGGTGCACCTCGGTATGCCCACGTCACACCTATCCTCCGCGAGCTGCACTGGCTGCCATTGGTCTCCGGACACGCTTCAAGGTGCTAGTCGTTACTTTTAAAGCCCTACATGGTATCGGACCTGGGTACTTGAGAGACCACCTCCTGCCAGTCATCTCCCAAAGACCTATTAGATCCCACAGACTAGGCCTCCTCCGAATTCCATCTGCCAGCCAATGTCGGCTGGCGACTCCTCGGGGGAGGGCATTCTCTGTGGCTGCTCCGGCCCTCTGGAACGATCTCCCCATGGAGATCCGGACCCTCACTACCCTCCCAGCCTTCCGCAAAGCAGTTAAGACCTGGCTGTTCTGGCAGGCCTGGGGCTGCTGAACTATCCAGCCCCATTCGAGGTTATGGCTGTTGTAGAATTTTAAATTGCTGTTTTTTATTTTATTTTATTGTATCCCCTCCCTTTTTATTGTTAGCCGCCCTAAGTCTCTCGGGAATAGGGCGATATACAAACTTAATAAAATCTAAATCTAAATCTTGGAGGAAGCAGATTAACTGAATCCTTTTGAATCAGAATTCAGACCCAGCTAAAGGAAGAAGGACATTGGCTGCACTTCTGGATGGCCTCTGGCATGGGAGGATGGGGTTACTGCATCCATCCTTGCTTTACATCGGGTTCCCCAAACCCTGGGCTGCAGCCAACTACCAGGCTGTAGCCTATTTCAAACTGGGTCAAGGGCCAGCCCACACACACAGCTCAACTCACACAAGCAGCAGGCTGGCACACACACTTGCAGTCAAGCTGCGCGTGCATATACATGTGCACCATCAGGCTGCTCGTGCGAGTCGAGCTGTGCATGTGTACCAGCCCGCTGCTCACGCTGCCCGGTTCCCGCAAAGGTTGGGGACCGCTACTCTACTTGACCTCTCAGTGGCTTTCGATATCACTGACCATAGTATCCTTCTGCATGAACTCAGAGGTCGAGGATAGGTGGCACGTTATTGTGCCTGTTCATTGCCTTCCTTCAGGATTAAATCAGTCAGTGATGAGAGGAGAGGTACTACCCTCAGGCCCTGCTATGTGGGGTGCCACAGGATTCAGTGCTTTCTCCTCTCCTTTTTAGCATCTACCTGAGACTTCTGGGTCAACTCATCCATCATCATAGGGTGAGGTATCATTGATATGCTGATGTTACTCAATTATACATCTCTACCCCTGGCAAATTAAGCAATGGCATGGCCATCTTATCCTGATGCTTTGGGGTATTGGATGAAGAACCGCAGGCCTCAGCTAAACACCGGCAAGACTAAGTGGCTTTGGGTTTTTAGGACTGGTAAAGAGTGACAGACCCAGAGTCACCCTGCTAGTTTCATGTCTAATCCAGGACCATTTTCTAATCTGATGCTTTAATCGTTACATCAAACTGGCTCTTAACAGTTTCTATACATATACATAATTAATCAGTTATTTAAAAGGCATACAATTAACTTTACAACTTTAGAAATTGACGATAATAAATCACCCTAAAAGACAAAATGTAAAGAGATATATCCTTTCACTAGTAAACTGCATTTGAGGGAGGGAGGGAAGACGGACAGACGGACGGACGGAAGGAAGGAAGGAATCTTAGCTTCTTCTCTCAAAAACAGTTGTCTTTGTATGCGTCTGGCACACACTTTCTTTTAACATTCTACCCTCTTTCAAGAACTGGAGACAGTGTTTATTGCTGTGGTTGATTCTCTCCCCTTTCCATCTAGTTGTCTTACATGCTAATACATTGCCATCTTTCAAAGAAAGTACTGTGAAATGGGAAGGCTGTCATACAGAGTGAATGGTACTGCAGGGAAATCAGAGACGTGTAGAGAAAACTAATTAAGTAATTTCTTCCCATTGTTCCTTTTCTCTGCAAGGTTTCCTCAGACTAAGGCTTTAATGTAGACTTTGATTGACTTGTGCCTGATGTGCACGATACCTTTTGTGCCAGGACAACTGCATTGGCCAGTTTGCCAAAACAACCCACATAATAGAAGAGGAAAGGAAGAAACAGAATTTCTCCTGCATTCATGCAGGAACAAGTCCATCCTATTCTCAGATACTTATTAACATAGAATTAGTCAAAGGGAAGCAAAGTTTACAGCAGAGTAATGTACAAAGAAGAGATACTAGCAATTTATTTCATATTGTTCATGAAACAACAATAAGGGAAAGTTTGGATATCCTCTACACTACGGGTGTCCAACCTTGGCAAAATTCTAGCTAGGGAATTCTGGAAGTTGAAATCCACAAGTCTTAAATTCGCCAGAGTTGGAAATTATTGATCTGTTTCCCTGAGAACCATAGGGAGAATTCCAATGACATTGGCTCAGACATTTCTGATCAACTGATTCCATGATAACGCCTAGAGTTATGTAGGAGTTAACTCCTAGAATTTCCAGTCAACATGGTTAGGTCTATGATATATGGGATGCAAACATTTGGAAATCTACTGTGCACTCTAGAGCAAAGGGGTCCAACATTGGCAACTTTAAGACTGGTGGTTCATTGCTTGCTGGGGAATTCTGAGAGTTGAAGTCCACCAGTCTTAAAGTTGCCAAGGTTGGACACCCCTGCTCTAAACAGTGTCTCCCCTCTCCCACTTCTTCCAGTGCCCTCCTATCTGATCACTCTTATTCTTTTCCACTCTATCTTTTCCTTTTGCATATGTTTATAATCCTTTCTCTCTTCCCCTTTCCTTATTCTAATCAAGAATATCACTGAAGCATAAAAGCAGTGAATAATGACTATAATTGTCTTTTCCAAACAAGCAGCCTATCAGATGCACTGCACTTCTGACTCCCATAATCCTCATCTAACATTATCAATGCCCAAAAATCTGAAATTTAACACATCTGTGAAGAGAGCAAATTGGAGAAAGCAGGAATACAACATTCCCAAGAACACTTACTGTCAGTCACAAAGGATCAAGACTATACATCAAAAGTTGCAATTCAAAAAGGATTTATTGCTCAAGCTTACACAAAAGAACCTAGTCAATTAAAGTTCAATACTAAGTTGGCACCAGAGACTGTAAGGGTCAATGGAATTCAAGAGGGGTTGGACCTGAACTCTTTGTGGCAACACAATGTTTCCAAATTGATGACATGCTTAACTCCATCCCCAACCCTTTCCAATCTTCTCCTATGTTTACATAATAAGTAGTCAAGAGTTCTTCAATGTTCTAAAGCAAGGGTCAGCAACCTTAAACACTCAAAGAGCCACAAAGTTCCTAACTGGAAGCCCTCCCAGTCGATTCTGGAGCTGACCAGAAGTCTGGTTCCCCTACCATAGAGTTTCCTTTTAGTGTGACATCCTTTTTCCTTTTACCAACCAGCAACAGGGAGCTGCAGAAAAGGTATGAAAGAACCACATGCAGCTCCAGAGCCGCGAGTTGTTAATCCTGTTTTAAAGGCATTTTTTCCTGTCAAAAGCTAGGATGCAGCTCCTCCAGAGACTCCCAAATGTTGCCACTGAACTGTAATCTTTAATATTACAGAGCAAAAAAAAGCATACTCTGGGGCAATAATGATGTTATTATAGTTACATGAATTAACTGCCATTAAACTTAAGTTTGAATTATGTTAAATATAATGTAGTGTTTGTCCTTTCTCACTTATTAGTTGAAAGCATAGCATGTCACTCAAACATGTTCGACAGTTCAACTCACTTAGATTAAGGTTGCCGGTTGGGTGATCCCTTTGTCTAATGAAAAACCATTTCCTAATTTTAGACCTCCCATCGTGCTCTCCAAATCAATTCCCTAACTATCTGCATATTGGGTGATGTGGAAAATATTGCATTGAGTGTTTAGTCTGTGAGAGCAACATTTGAAGCTGGACCAAAAAACCATTTTTTAAAACAAACTATATAGGCAAAGGTAAAGGTTCCCTTCGCACATAATGGAGTGAGCTCCCATTACTTGTCCCAGCTTCTCCCAACCTAGCAGTTTGAAAACATGTAAAAATGCAAGTAGAAAAATAAGGACCACCACAGCGTTTCATGCGCCTTCAGTGTTTGGTCATGCGAACCACATGACCATGGAGACATCTTTGGACAGCTCTTCAGCTTTGAAATGGAGATGAGCACCGCCCCCTAGAGTCAGGAACGACTAGCACATATGTCCGAGGGGAACCTTTACCTTAAATATAAAAGATATATACAAATATGCAGTGATCTAAAGTAGCTACATGTAAGGGAACAGTCTGCTGCAGAGACTCACTTATTGCAGACAAGTTCCACACATGCTATTTTAATTGTAGGGATAAAGCAAACAGTGCTTTTCACTCAAGAGAGTCATAATATTCATTTACTTGAATAAAAACTCTAATTTATCAAAGATCTCTGCCAATGTTTGTTTCAAAGATCTTGTTTTAAGCTTGAGTGGTATCACTTAGCACTCCTACTTTTCACATCAGCCGAGACTCCCTCATCCTTGTTATTTCAATGATAGGTTATTTTTATCCTTTCATTCACAACCATCAAAGCTTCAATATTCTTCCCGATCACATCCTCTGTTCTTGCCAAGCCATTCCCCCAAGTGCTTTTCTCCACACTTACTAAATCCAGTTGCAATTTCTATGTTTTTTGAACCATAACACACTGCTGCATTCTCTGGTGTTTTGCTGGTCTACCAAAGGAGTTCCTCAAAGGATTAATGCATTCAGTGGGGACAATAACTAGGAGCTGGAATTCTACTATGCATGCTAAATCTCTTTCCTGTTGTCAGCCGGAAAACAAGAAAGCCTAAAACGTGACATTCAACATAGCCTGGGTAGAGTAGAGACTTCCTTTTTTTCTGCCTGCAATCTTTCCTCTGGAGCAGAGCTCAAAGTGGCAGGAGGAATCCATTTTCCTCATAAATGATATGCCACCAATGGATAGGCACAGATAAATCTCACCTGAAAGCCCAAAGCGTAATTCAAAAGAAAGATTTGTTTACAAGTAGCGTACCCAGTGCATTTTAATGTACTGCGCGCATTTGGATAAAGTGAGGAGCCCGTTCCATTCAACATTAAAACAAGTTAAGACCACATAAGATATTTTTCTCTCACTGCTGGCAAAAGCTATAGCTGCATTGCATATTTCTGTTTAATAACTATGAATGAGACTTTTTGCCTGCACATTTAAGCTCCTGGTACCTTTGCCTGAACAAAATGCAAAAGTCTCCAGTCAGCCATTATATCTGATTTCATCTAAATCAGAAAAGTAGGATTTCTTACTTTGAAAGAAATTAATCAGATAGAATTCTGCATTAGATGAACAAGACTCATTTTACTTGCTTTTAAATTTTGGACAGAGTATGATTTTAAGGAAAATACTAGATTTTACAGACTTTTAGCTTGGTTTCTCTAAACTGCTTGTATTCCAAAAATCACAACATTAACTAACCTGATGATTAAAAGCACAACACATCAATGGTGTTAATTTCAATCTTACAAGGCAATGAACTCCTGACCAAAAGAAGTACCATTTATAGCTGTGAAAGACTCAGCAAGTGCACCACTTATTCAATATTTATATTCTGCGCCAGGACACGGGAGTAATCACTACTGTGCAAGGCTAAGAAAAACTATGTATGCTGGACTTCTACCCACCCCACTGTGAAGGAAAGAGCACCCAAGGTGTTGCAGAAGGTAAAATTCATTAATCTGAACAACTCACAGCCTCCAGACAGGGCTGCCAAACTTCTATTGCCCATTTTATCAGTATAACAAGTACACACACACACACACACACATACACACACAAAACAAACAAACAAACAACCCAAATCTGGCCCACAACCTTGGCTGAATCTTTCCTTCCTTCAATAGGTAGCAATTGTGGTTCACAATGCTTTCATTTCTATCTTCAGTACAGACCTTCATTCTAAAGCTGGTGAATTGCTCAAATAAGTACTACTGTTACTATCTCTCTCCCCCTCCTTCCGCTTCCTTTTCAACTCACCCCCATCCGTGTGTGTGTGTGAGAAGAAGGGGGGGGGGGGAGAGAGATCTATTTCTATTCCACAATCCCTCTACTACAAGAGTGTTACCCCGACACTGCCTCCAAGTAGCAAAATACTTTTATTAAGCTTCGGTAGAGGACACACGTTGGTCTTGTTGCAACTGAGGTTGGTAGTTTTCACAGCAGAAACATAGAAAGAGCAAAGTAAATTCAGTTTTCTTCTCTGTACTTTTCTCAAATAGTCTTCTACATCTCTGGCTTAGAATGCAAGTGAAATAAAAGGTAAAGGTTCTCCTTGCACATATGTGCTAGTCTTTCCCAGCTCCAGGGGATGGTGCTCATCTCTGTTTCAAAGCCGAAAAGCCAGTGCTTTCCACCGACATCTCCATGATCATGTGGCCAGCATGACTAAACACCGAAGGGGCACAGAACACTGTTACCTTCCCACCAAAGGTGGTTCCTATTTTTTCTACTTGCATTTTTACATGCTTTCGAACTGCTAGGTTGGCAGAAGCTGGGACAAGTAAGGGGAGCTAACTCCGTTACATGGCACTAGAATTTGAACTTCCAAACTGCCGACCTTTCTGATCAACAAGTTCAGTGTCTTAACCACTGAATTAAGAGTTATGCCTGATAGCGCAAAAAGACTCTAGTAGGCTTACTTAGCGGGCTATTCCTCATTTTATAGTCAGCCTCGTGCCCATTTCTAGGTTGGCCCGTTTGATGACTTCACCCAGATTAAAGCAGAGGTAGTACAGGTCCTGTAACCCCCTATACCCAATGCAACTCTCAACCCCTCCCTCCAAATTGGTCTTACAGTACATTGCAACACCCATAGCCAGTTTGGAGATAACTAGTATTTTAACAATTCATCCCGTCAAACCTCACCTAGCCATCAAGGCCAAGGGAGCAAGAACAACAGAAATTTTGTCAGGCCTCTTTAATGCTAGTCTGGAGTAAATATAGAATCTTAAAAACCATAATTGGAACTTCCCAGCCTCAGTTATACTGTAGTGAGTTAATTAAGTTGGAGACTCTTTGAAGTGCTTTTTCCCATCTTTCTCAGCAGCTACCTTTTGAGCTAGACAGCCAACTGGCTTGCCTCCAGAGTTCCCACAACCTGCTTTGCTTTCTCACATCCTGCTTGCCCACAACTATTTGCACTCATCCTCATGACTTAGCTGCCATCTCATCCCCATCCACTGTTAAAGTGGCCTAGAATTATTCTTAGTTATTGCAGTTTGAAACACCCTTAGTCTTCTACTTCTACCCCTAATTTTTCCCATGTGGGTAATCTAAACCAGGGGCATGCAACTATGGCAAATTTACAACCTAATTAAATTCCCAGAAGTCCTGAGCTGGATAAAGTTGCCATATTTGCCACTCGTCTAGACCATTTAAAGCACGGGTATCAAACTCGCGGCATCATGTTGCTGTCACGTGATGTTTTGCGACATTTTTCTCTTTGCAGAACTGGGATGGCTATGGCCTGTGTGTGTTGCATCTGGCCCACCGGCCACCCATTTGACACTGATCTAAAAGAATGATAATCTGGAATAGTGACCAACTCAGCACCAATTTACACATATATACACATATGGGTTAGGGATTTGGAGGAGCTGACCTAGGTATAGTGGTCTAGCAGGGTTATCAATTTCCCAGAAGATCACTATTTCTCTGAAATAAGTTCACAGATACAGAAATATAGAGATTATCGGCAGGTTGGAATCAGAACTTTCTGATTCCCTACATTCAAAGCTGCTTTTTCAAAAGGCAACTGGAATTTCTCATCCAAGACGTTTCTTCTGTTCTGAATGAATGGTGGAGAATGGAAGGATTTCTGCAGATTGGAAATATATTTTCTACTAACTGATAACCTGGCTTTGCCCAGATATTTCTTTATAGGGGGGAAATGTCAGACCAAATGTAATTTCTATGATGGATTTTCTCCCTTAACAGAGGGAGTCCCCTTGTGGAGTACTGTGAAGCCATTAGCGTGGAAACTTAACTGCGCTGTACAGTAGAAGCCATTTTACAGCAGTATAGTAGAAGTCATTTTAAGGCACAACAAGCTGTATCTTAACCGAACACACACTCTGAGGAGTGTTAGAGGTGTCTTACTTCTACAGCAATTTTGCAGAGACTAAGACATCTGTGTTCCAAGTTTGATTGCAATTGCTTGAGGCGTTCCAGAGTTTTGCTGGAACGAACGGACGGACGAACGAACACACACACACACACACACACACACACACACACACACAAACATACATACATACATACATACATACATACATACATACATACATACATATATCCATAACCATATCCAATCTGTAATAATCCAGAAGGTCTTTAGATGGCAGCATCAAAGATGCCAGGGAAACTACTAACTGATGCCCTGAAACTACACTAGGTTAAACTACACAAGAGCAGTAACACTATCTGGCTTTAGTAATGAGGCATGTAAACAGAACCTGCAGGACAGCCCACGTCAAATTGATCTCAAGAATTGACATGGCTGTAAGGAAAAGGCCTAAGTCTTCACTGTTACTAGAGGGGTATCTACTCAAGTTAATCCATAACATTATATAAAAAGCCCAAATGTTTTCAATTTCTCTCCCTTGTTCCATCCTCCCCCCCCCTTCTCTGTCTCAGGGATACAAATACTTGTGGGATCCTTGGTGCTTTCTGAGCTTGAAGGGGAGGGGTTTGCAGCACTGATGCTGTTACTGCACTGCTCTCTTGCCACAATAATAATGTTAACTAGTTTGGTAATGAAATGTCTGCAAGAAAACCATCAAACTCAGAGAGCACAGTTCAACACCTAAGCTACAAATAACCTCTTCAGCTGCACGGATATTTTAAAAACAACAAATTATCCCATTGAATTAAAATGTAAAAAATATCTTATCTATCCATTAACAAAAATGTTCAGAGATTGTGAAAGGAAGAGAAAGCTACACCGCAACCCATAAACTACTACCATAGTTGATCGTTCTGCTCCAGTTTCACTCCATTGAAGCTGACGAGTTCCAGCCCGCAAGTTTGGAAATGTGAAGAGGTGGGAGGAGACAGAATAATAAAATATCTGTTCAAAATCTATTATGTAAATTGTTTTAAACTGAACCACACAGAGAACACATGTACTTTTTCATGGTTAAGGGAGCACAATATATGAAACCTACCAAACAAAAATAACAGGCTTTTCCAAAGATCACTTTTGTAGTCATGAATTTTGGATTCCACTCCAATGTTGCACAACATACATACAACGTATGTTGGGAAAGGAGCTTGCTTTTAATCCATTGCACAGGCATCATCAGTGCTACTTCAGACACATGAAGCTTTCTTCTTGTATCATTGTGATTGCAATATAAATAAATAGGTCTATGCCAGGGGTCCGCAATCCCCGGTCCGTGGACATGCCAGAAACTGGGCCACACAAACAAGCAAAGCCCCATCCACGGGATACAGGAAGCACACAAAATCATGCCCCTTCCTATCCTTTCTCCTCAGAACAGGTCCCCAGAAAGGTTGGGGGCTGCTGATTTACACTATAACATACCGACAACCGGTCTTGGGTTTACCCACTTCAGTTAAGTATATATTATAGGTTTGCTATCATAAGCTGAGGCATGTTTTCAATTAGAAGCAGTCCAACCAGGGGTGGGATTCAGCTGGCTTGGACTGGCTCGGGCGGACTGGTAGCTCCAACGATCAGCTGGGGAGAGAACCGGTTCACTCCGACGATAAGATGGACCCACCTGCCCGCCCCTCCGCTTTACTTACCTATATCCTCTCAGCTGATTGGCACGGCAGAGCAGATTGCCACACCTCAGCTGTGTTACTCCCCAGAAGTAAAGTGAAAGGTAAGTTTTGTGAAAACTGAGCATAAGCGCCGAGCACACGTCAGGTGCGCTCGCATGCATGAAGCATCCCACCACTGAGTCCAACTGATTCCGGTTCTGCTTAGCAGTCGGCAAGAAATTGCAAACACGATCGATTACATGTTTGGGAGAACCAGTAGCCAAACTACCTCTGAATGCTGTATAGCTAAATGATTGTCCGCAACAAGCTGTGCATTTAGGCTCCATAAAAGTGTACTCGGTTTCTAACAAACAAATTCATCCATGGCAATTTATTTCATCTGGAAACGGAACGTTTAAATCATTCCCTAAATGCAAACGCAAATCATCCCGAGTTATTTGATGGGAGTTAAGTGGAACTTTTAGCTACAATGTGGTGGGAACTTGTATGCTTAAGATCAGCCAACGCTGAATAAAACAACCGCATTTGGCAAAAGTATATTCAAACTGCAACACTCTCTGTGCATAATCTTATTTTTCCACTTGCAGTATTTACTATAGAAAACGCCACTACTGGAATTACTCCCATTTCTTAGATGGCAAATAACAATTGCTATTGATAAATTAATATTGGTCTAATGTTGCCTCCCCCATTTTAATTGGTTGTCATGAAAAGATAATAAGATACTTTCATGTTTATACGCTGCTTATGCATATCACTGTAGAATTGTAGCACTGGTATTTAAAGATGTGGGCATGTCAACCGTAGGTTGTTTCTGGTTTGAGAAACAAAGCAATCATGAGCACTCAACAGATAACGCAGTGCCAACATTTGTATGCATTTAAAAGGCAGCCAGAAATCCATGCTAAGAAAAAAAATATATCACGGAGCCTATGATCAAACAGCATGTATGCATGCAGTACAGCCCATCCCCAATTATGCAAACTAGATACCTTCTTCACTATGCATCCCTGTGGGACAATGTAACCTTATATAAACATTCTTCCCAATTAAAAGAAAATGTAATTATTCAAATGGTTCTTCTCTCTAGAAGCAGGAAAATGAGGCTCATGCTAAAAAGGGAGAGACAGAGAGGCAGCAGTGAAATTAAAAGGCTCCTTCCCCATAAAAAAAAAGTATTTGAATAATTTATATTTAAGAATGTGTATGCAGTAACTCTAACTCTATTGTTGAAATATTCTTCTCCTAAGAGTTATTACTCCATAGGGTTGCTTTTTACACTGTTTGGATGCTGAAGGCATACCTAAAAATTATTGATTAGATTTAAAAAATCTAATCTAAAATTCTACACCTTTGATTGGAAGTGATTGGATGATCTAATCTCCAATAATAATTTCCTCCTCTCCTATGTAGGTGTCTGCAAGTTTGCTTATGCCATTGCTCCACTGCCATTAATATTTCCATATTATTATTATTTAAAAAAGCTGAATCAATAGGAGACCTGCCTGAGTTCAAAGTCAGATACAGTTTGACCATACCAATTTTAAGGTGGAGGATAGATCTTCTTAAATGAGGAAATTCTGAATGTCATTTTTGCTCATTAGCTCTTGCTTTATATTTTTCAATTAGATAAGTAAGTTTTGTCATTGGTGTTTACCTTTGCATTTCTAATCTACTTCCTCTTTGCTTTACAGTCCTACAGTACTCGTCTCTCATTGCTTATAACTTGAATAAATCTTTCTTAAAGTTTAAAAATGGGGAGCAAATTTTAACACTGTAATTTTAGCTGGTTTTCCAGCTTCTTCTCAAATAGAAAACAATACATCTCCAACCAGAAATCAATACTGAACATGTACTTTTTGTAGTTCTACTCGCACATACAGTCCCATTTACAATCCAAAACATCTGGCTAAATAGCCGGTCAAATAAACAGAACATTACAAAGTGATCTTGTTTTAATCTCCAGCGATCATTGAGATGTTTATGAGAATAGATAGAGGAACAGAAACTTTCCGATACAATAGCTTCTTGAAAGCAAGCACACATTAATGCTTACAAAAGAGTGTCTGCTCTCTACAGCAGTATTTCTCAACCTTTAAGAGGCATGGACTTCAGTTCCCAAAATTCCACAGCCAGCATGCTGGGAGTTGAAGTCCATATATCTTAAAGTTGCTGAAGAAATTGAGAAACACTCCTCTAAACCCTTGAGTTACAACCAACAGTGCAGCCTTCACACCGTGATCATCTCTTCACATAAAAAAAAGCCTCTCCTCCTTTCTGGAGTTATTTGTAGGCTTTACAAAATTTGCACAAATGTAAAAAGAGTCTTATCAATAAGAGAAATTACTCATTACATTGATCAATATGTGGCATTTCTAGGATGGAGAGCAAGTTGTCATTTCTACAGGTAGTTCTCCACTTACAACCTTTTGTTTAGTGATTCTTCGAAGTGAAAATGCCACTGGAAAAAAAAATGACTTATGACCATTTTTCACACTCGTGACAGCTGCAGCATGTCTATGGACACATGATAAAAATTTGAATGCTTGTCAACTGGCTCATATTATGATGGTTACAGTGCCCCATGATCATGCAATCACCTTTTGTGGCCTTGTAAGAAGCAAAACCAGATTTTTTTTAAACATCTGTGTTACTGATGCAGCAAAACTCGCTTAGCTACTGTCTTTCTTAGTAACAGAAATTTTGGGCTCAATTCTGTTTGTAAGTCAAGGACTACCTGTACTGTGACAAGTAAGCAAATAATAATAGTGACTTGGAACAGTTGCTAGCATATAAAGCACCTTTCACAATGTACTCACAGACAAGGAAGTAGCCCCAGGCATTCCTATTAATTTGGTAGGGAAAGCGGGGGAGAAAATAAGCAAGCATTTTCCATGATGGACTAAGATGGGGGTCTCCGAACTTGACTGAGGAATTCTGGAAGTTGAAGTCCACAAGTTTTAAAATTGCAAGGTTTGGAGACCACTGGACTAGCAGGTATGCCAAATCGACTGAAAAATAGCAGTGGGCTACTCTGGGTGGAATGGGACAACTCAGCATGGACAGCTCGGCATCACCCATTCACTGCTTCCCGCTTGCCGCCACCAAGACACCTCTGCCAACTCATCACTGTCGAGTTGCTGCAGGACAACTCCACATGGCCAACTCGCCATGCAGACAATCCACCATGGAGGGAATGCTGAACAGTTGACTAACCAGATGGGCTTCCCATGTTCACACCAGAGGTGGTATTCTGCTGGTTCACCCCAGTTCAGGTGAACCGGTAGCGGCAGCGGAGGGAGTCTCCGCCCAACCGCCCAGATGTCATCACAGATGCTCTGCGCATGCGCAAAAGTGCAAAAGCACCACGCACGAGCGAAATGAGCATGCATGCGCTCTCCCAGCTGCGAACCGGTAGCGAAGGTAAGAGAAAAGCATTACTATTTCACACACATATACCTCTTGCTGCGAAGCTTCAGGTCAAAGAAGCTAGGGATGGTGGCAGTAGGCGGGATGGACAGTGGTGAAGCAGCAGCAACCGGGAGCATCCCATTTTCACACACCCTGATGCTGCCGCTGCTTCCATTGCACCAAATTCCAGGCCAAAGAGGCTGGGTACAGTATGTGGTGGCAATCACATCCCCACCATTTGCCCTGCCAACCACCACTGCCACCGTCCCCAGTCTCTTCAAAGTTTGGCAGCAGGGGCGGCAGCAGGAGTGTGAAAATGGGAACCCCCAGCTGCCACCAGCACTCTGTGCTCTGCCCACCTGTTCCCTTGTTCATCTGCAGCAAATTATCTTCATGGCAAAGTGGCCATGTGGAGTTGTCCTGTGGCGACTTGGTGGTAGTGAGTTGACCAAGATAACTTGGCAGTGGCAAGCTAGCGGCAGTGAGCTGGCTGTGATAAGCTCTCCATGCCAAGTTGTCCTAGACCCACACTGGATGGATCAGGGGATGAGCCCTTACAGAGGTCCTGCATTCACCCAACCTTGCTAACCTTTTATCAGTCTTTCTTAGATATCCCACAGAATATAGGTAACTCTTCACCTACAACCACAATTGAGCCTTAAATTTCCATCGCTAAGCAAGGCAGTTGTTAAGTGAGCTTTGCTCCATTTTCCGATCTTAACGAGCCATAATTGTTAAGGAAATCACTGCCATTGTTAAGTGAACCATGTGGTCATTAAGCAAATCTGGCTTCTACTATCGACACTGCTTTCGTAAACTGACTGGGAAGTTTACAAATGATCACATGACCCCAGGCCAGTGCAACAATCATAAATACATGCCAGTTGCCAAGCACCTGGAGTTTGATCACCTGACTGTGGGGAGGGAACATTCATGTGAAAACTGCTCATAAGTCATTTTTTTCAAGTGCTGTTGTAATTTCAGACAGTCAGTAAAGCAAATAGTTGTAAGTCAAGGACTACCTGTGTACTAGCTGCTCTCAATAACCAGCCTCCTATAACTTCAGGGCTGAATAAGAGGGGTTGGTTGGTTCTAAATTAAACAAATGGATTCCCATCTAAGTCTTGGATGCAATAATTCACCCAAGCCCAAGCAGTAAGTGGACTCAAGGCTAGGTTGTCATACAAACCATATATTAACTGCCGTCAGCAATAAATCTCCTCTCTCCCCCCCACCTCAACCCTCCACAGCTCTACTCTGCTCTTTTCTTAAATAGCTCCATATAAAAGCCCCCAACCTAATTAAAAACAGCTTCCTCTGCAGCAACAGCAGCCTTGATTTCACTTATTTACACATTAACTGCCGCCTCCGCTCGGCCAATCCAGCCTATTCCCTGTACTACTGCCGGGGCCTTTTATCTGCCCTGGACAGCATTTTCTCCAGCAGATGAAGTAGATGCCGATTGATTTGCTGTCGAGCATGGTAAATTAATAGCAACAAATTGCTGAGGGCCCCATCTCACTGCACCGCCATGCTTTGGCAGTTTTGCTTTATTCGCTCCATGATGGGCAGCAGTCAGGCCTCCTCAAGTCTATTTCGTCTTAACAACCCGCAATACTTTTCAATGGTGAAAATAGAGCTGTTCCTTGTAAGTCAGAAATCAATATCCTATTGCCCTTAGAAAATGCTAAACAAGCAGTATTGGCAATCCACTTGGTACCAGAGGGTATCAGATATAATGCAAATCCATACCACTTCCCTCTGTGTAGTTATTACAGTTTGCTAAAAGGTTCCTAATGCCATTTATCATCATTTACCATCAACTACGGCAGCTACGATTATGATATCCTATCAGCCGGCCAGAGCCCTTTCATTTCAGCCTAATTAATATTTTAGTAGCACTCCAAAGGTTGTTGCCTAAGACCTGGAAGAAAATTTACATAGATTGGAGCAAAAGGGGGGGAAAGGAGCAAAGAATGGATTGAAATTCCCTTCGAAACGATTTTTTCAAAATATGCCTAGCTTCAAGTTCTGATTTCTTCAAAGACAAAATAAAGGGAAAGAGATTTGTTTGAGATTTCCTTCAAGTCTAATGAATTTAACTGACTTCCCACCAGTCCTATTTGCAAGTGTCTTATCTGTAGCCAAGTGCTGATTCTCATTATAAGGGAATAACCCACAAACTCTGATTTAGAATATTTTTATGCAGTATGACAATCTACTTAGCATAACAAAAATAACATTCAAATTTATGCAACAAAATCCTGATTTTTTTAAAAAACTATAATATATGGCACACATATATGCATGCCCATCACACATTATTCCCTTTTGGGGTAAGCACCATTATGCAAAGCTCAGAAATTGAGGGGGGAAGAATGATGAGCCAAAGGAATTCAGACATGTAAGAAGAAAAAAGGAAGAAAATGTAGCAAAAATCTATAGCGTATCCCACACCATTTATTTTTTTATACCTTTCTATCCTGGAAAACCACATTTACACATTGCTTTTTACATTCATAAGGCATAAAATATTGGGGAGGGGAGAGATCCAGAGAATTTTCAAGGTACTATCAACAGAGATAAATATATTCATAGCTTCAACAGTATCCAGTCAGAAGGAGAAACAGTGGCATTCTCTGCCCAATTCTGGAGCAAAAGCATGCTATCTCCTCCCTCCCCCACCCCGTGCCCCAATCTGAGACCCTGAAATGCCTCTAGGGCAGCTTACTGGTATCAGCAGACATTGTGGAAAGCAAAAATTAAACACAAATTAAACACTTAGGCTTTTATACCACACACCAGGTTGTTAGTTTCTATTATTATTGTTATTATTTTTAAAAAGACCAAAATAATTCAGAGAACTCATTTTATCAGTCTAATGCTATTTACCCAGTTACCAAAATCTAAATTAATTATGTTCTCAAACATAATTGTTAAAAATTGGCAACATTATGCAGGCTTAATTAAGATTAAATCCAATTTACTAAATGTACTTTAATTGGTACTAATTACATTAGCTTTCCTTTCAGAATGACAAATTCCCCATAGGTTTCACTTTAATAGTCTTCTATCAAAACCAACACGGGATGACTGATGATCAGCCTAGCAAAAGAGATGGGGGACGCAAGCAACCATACCACATCCTTTTCACCCCACCCTGAAGTCCATGTGGGGAGAGAGAGAGAGAGAGAGAGAGAGAGGGAGGAGGGAGAGAGAGAGAGAGGGAGGGGGAAGAGAGAGAGAGAGAAAATGCTCTATGCATTTATCCTTTGATCAATCTGGTAAATCACAGAGATTTGACACCAGCACAGCAATCATTTTCGGTTCCAATGAAAAATTTCTCTAAAAATAAATACTCTGTGGCCGGGAGCAGCCAAGAAGAACAGATGCCTCAACAGAAAAAAAAAACACACACAAAGGTTTCAAATATCAGGGTCACCAATTACTAGGGTACTTCCAGGGACTCCAGGGAGCCCCACTTTTGAGACGCAAATCCAATAAGCGAATAAGCCTAACCTTATCTAGAGAACTAGACCCAATTATGCCGCAGGGCAACTCAGACGCATTATTGCCTGCTTTCCATTACAAGGGCATCCAGCCACTACATCTGGAAAAGAAGCTGAAAGAAACCAAGGCTATCTGCCTAGGAAAACAAATAAAGATGGATAGGTCTCTCGGCTTTGTGTTGGGGCGTGGGGAGGTGGAGGAGGGGCACGGAGAAAGAAAATATAATAAGTTGGTGGTTTGCCGAGCTGCAAGGATTCCATAATGTGATAAACTGCCCTCAGGATTTTTTTTTATGTGATTGAATTGAAAAACAAAACCCACAAATAATCCCCAAAGCAGATCAGTCAGTCTGAACTGGGTTGTAGGAGGTGGAGGAGGGGGGTGGGGAGGGATCAGGAGAGGAAGAACAAGATGGAAGGATTTAAGGTGGAGGTTTGAAGGTTTTGAAAGGGCGGCCTTCAGTATTTCTGTAATATCAGATGAAAAGGGTCGGAAAAGAATGTTACAGCCGAAGCTTGGATGGAAAAACATATTTGAATCCACATCACCAATCCCTCTTGTTGAACAGCAGAGAGAGGAGGACAAAGATTTTTTTTTTAAAAAAAATATCCTTCCATGAAGCATTCCATTCATCTATAGCATGTGATGGAAAAAGTATTAAGATATGTTTTGTGAAGATGTAGCATTTATATCACTAATCTTATAGAAAGGAGAGTAAGTGGAGGAAATGGTAGCCTCATTTTAACCCACTCCATCAAAACCATCTTAGGTATAAAATGGAGAAGTTTCTCAATCCCCTAATACAGATTGTTTACAAAGTAAGATTTTGGAAATAAAAGTTACAAAGTGCTATTATTTTTCCACCCTGCCTCCAGAATCCTCAGTGACTTTTCAACCAAACCTTTTATTTCTAACATATATGTTAAAGAAAGTATCAGTACACTTATTTAACTACTCGGTGTAAATATGAGACGTGGAACAACTGGCTGGTGGCTGATTGGGAACACCTGTGGGAAACTCTATACATGGATGATACATATGAGTTTTGGCGATCATCCTATTTATACAAGTTATAGTAATTTATTCTAGTGCATTAAAAGGATAAAAAGCTGAACTTGGAATTAATTTCAGCAAAAAGTTTCCCTTTGTTAAAGACAAGGTTCATAAAAGGTTATACACCTGACTGTCACTTACAGTACCCATTTGTTGACTTAAGTATTAATTTCAAAAGCTGTGCATATTTCCAACACTGAACTAGAGACAATTAAATATTGATAGTACACAGTTCATTATATCACAAGACAGTGATTTGAAATAAAACGCATTATGAAATACACTGATATTTTGGCCAGTGTAGCAAGTTTCTAATTACACTATCCTCATAAATTGTGCAATTATAGGATGAACTCACAAGTAGAATTTCAAGTTAAATGTTCTCAAGTTTAGAATTCCCTACTGATCAAATAAATCTGATGTTTCCCTTGCCACACTTTGTTTTAGGAGGATTTTAAAAAGTAACTTTATTTAGGAATGCTTTTAAAATGAAATCATGGTAATATAGAAACTGAAAAATTTCTTATTGTAAAACTAATCAAAATATTTGGGTCTATGTCAGGAAATTTTTCCCTTTGTTTATCAATGAGGCTATGCTTATTAATCAGTTAACAACTTATTAAACTTAGCCAAACTGCTAGACTGAAACCCAATGCTAAACTTCAGCATGGAATCATTTACATGAACAATATCTGGTTCTAAAAGAGACAGATTCAGGCACGATTGATTGAGTAAATAAATTAATGAATGGAAGGAAAGAAGAAAGGAAGAAGCAACAATTCATTTTTGCAACATTTTAATCTATGTATCCTGATAAGCTTATCTACTTACATATAGTTTCACTTAAAATAAAGACAACTACTCATTCACGATAGATTTACTTTAGGGTGGGAGTTGGTATATGCATCAAAAGGCAGCAATTGACAATAAACAACTTTAAGCTACAATCCTGATTTTGCAAGCAACAAATACTTGAAAGAAGGCATTAGTTAGACAGCTGTTAGTATAAAACAACAGTTTCTCTTAGGCATGGCTAGAAGGGTTTGTCTCATAAAATAATTAAAACTGGCTCCCTCAGTCTGCTGAAACAATCACATTTTGCAGAATTGAGTAAAACACAACAAGCAATTTTTTTAACCACAAGGCAAGAGTCAAAAATCTAGTTTGCCTACCTGTTTATGCATCTCTATATTCAACCCATACGACATTTCGTAATACTAAGGGGAAAAAAGAACATTGATTTATGTTAGAATTGGCAAGGACACAATAGCGACCAACATGTAGACTTTTGAAGAATTGTGCTAAAAGTTAAATGTTCCGTCTTTCCTATCATAACACATCTAATTGTTGTCTATTTTAATTCTACACTGATCAAATTTCCAAAAAAGGAAAGTATTCACTTAAATACTGGCAAGCGGGCAAATCCAATTATTAAGTATTAGATAACCACATATACACATTTTCAGTATAAAAATGCTAAAATGTTGAAAATGCTAAAAAGCAGACATTAAAATGCATTAAAATTAAGCAATAATAGAAGCCCTATATTTTATATTTAAAAATAGAATAGCTGCATCTATATTATATTATATTATATTGTTTATGAAACCAACACACAGGCAAAGCTACCGCATTACATCATTGTATTTTCTTGCACCAAATGGTTGCTCAATTTTGCCAGATAGCACCATATGTACGAATCACATTAGATAAGAGAAAGCCAGAATATAAGCTTTGATGGATAGCTTTGCTTTGGCTAGAAGGCAGCATATCTCTCAAGGTTACTGTCCTCCTTAAAACTGAGTCACTCCATCACATAAAAAAGCAATTATTTTCCCATCTAACTACAGAGGAACAGATTTTTTTAAAAAACAGCTCTTTGGGTGTTACCAGGATCTATCAGAAAAATTAGGTATGGAAACACCATCATCTGCCAATTACCGATAAAGGGAATTTGGACAAGCCGGCAAATAAAAACAGTATCTAAATATTTTCCAACCTTCTGATAGCTGACATCTCCAATTAAACATGAAGCCTGCTTATAAGCAACAGGTTTAAGAATGAAAACCTGATTAAGATGTGAGCAAACGGTTCCCTTACGTCTATTAATGTACATTTCTTCCTTTGACACACAGATAAAGGACTATTCCACATCTCAAGGGAAGGGAATAGCATAAACCTGTCAGCTTTCCCTTTGAAACTGTATGAAAATGCAGACATCACTCCCATCAGTCAATAGATAAAGGGGTGCAATGATTCTGTACACTTTAAATACAGAGTGCAATCTTAAAGGACTCTCAGCCTTGCAGGACCCATGGAGGGCATCTATCTCTTTCAAGAGAAGCTTGATCATAAAAAGGTCCAAGAGGACTCTGAGCAGCCATAAAAGGGAAATTTCACACCTGGACTATCAACATTAAGCATACAAAAAAGGGGTTTCAAACCCAGCCTTTTATCCTGGCACCTTCGTTCTTGACAGCATCCTAGCTAGCTGCCTGCAGCAACTGGAACATTTGGATCTGTTCAAAGACCAAACTAATAAAACAGACACTCTGAAACTGGTTATGCTGCTTACCATGACATAATGTCGCTGCATCTCTGTCTTTTCACTGGCCAGTTTTTCACATTCTAGCTTTAAACTGTTGGGAGGGGGAGGAGAGGGAGAAAGAGAGACAAAAGACAACCATCTCTGAATATATAAGAAAACATCCCTTTTAAAATATCATATATATATATATATATATATATATATATATATATATATATATATATATATATATATATATATATATATATATATATATATATATATATATAATAATTCCCTGAAAGTCACCTATGTAACGTTGATAAATTTTATTTAAAAAAAAATTTTGAACATCCCTTTTGTGTCCTTTGTTGACAATTACACTGGTCTTTTCTCAGACAAGATATAAGAAAACTTTTTGAAGCAAATGGACAAGGTATTTGGGAGGAGAGTGGAAAAAGAGCAAAACAAATCATCTTCAGGGTGGCAGGGGGGGGGGGGGGAAGAGAGGGCAAAAAATATTTAAACACCAAAACTGAGAAAGCTGATTGTGTCCAAAGCGTAACATTGTGTGCTACTGTAAAAATATCTTTCAAAAAGACCACTAAACTGGTTTTTCCGTGTGATCTTGCTTGCCCTCAAACAGACAATGTAACTTAAACCACTCGAAGACAAAAAGAGTTGAAAGGTTTTCAGTTTTCAAAGAAAGCAGCACAACAGCATCCACAAGCGACATCTTGTGAGCAATAAACCCTTTCTTGCACTCTTCCCACTTAAGAAAAAATAATAAACCAAACCACACGGGGTGGGGGATCTTGCTTGTAAAAAAAAAATAAGTATAAAGTCTCTCCCCCCCCAAGGATAATGAGCAAACACTCCAGCTCCAGGTCTAATTAATCAGCACTTGATACCATCCACTGTCACATCACCAATGAAGAAAATGAGCAATAACAAATGCACCACCCAAACAATATTTAAACCAAAATGCAACCAGGAGAAAAGGGGGGGGGGGCAAAAAGCACACTCCTTTTTTTCTTTCCCCCTTTGCAATCCTAACTTGAGGAGCAGGTGGTGGGAAATGTTAGTCTCCTCCTTTCCAAAGCTCCCATTTCTGAAACAGCTTCTCTGATCGTGCTTTGTTGAACTCATAAGAGCTCTTTTATTTATAGGTTGGTAACAGATCTGCCAAGGCTAAGCTTCAGGGAGGAAAAAAAGATTTCTTCTGTTTGGGTAAATTCAGGGAGACATGTAAAGTGCTCTGGATAAAGGGTTTTCAAATATATTCGGGACCATGTTTAAAAGCACACTTGTCATATTTGGGAACCTTGTTATGCTAAGAGAGGACGCAGTTTAAGTCAGTCTGTGACAACAAGATAAAACAGGTTGATAAAAGCTAAGACCTCAGAAAGTAGGAGAAGGTCTTTTTTTCTGGTGGGGCTGTTACCTTTTGAAAAGAACAATTTTAAAAGGGGAGAGATGCATCCCAAGCAAGACTGAAAAGAACAGCCTTCAAGGCTACAAAAGTCTTTAGACTGAAAAAGCTACCTTCTTTTCTTCATACTGATAGGTGTACAATTTGTGTAAAGAACACTCCCATACACGTCCATGAATTTTAGGGGGAAACAGGATGCAAGAAAGCCGAACTGGAAACAAGTTGCAAGATCAGAGAAAGTAAACACAATTTAATTACCTGTGGTACTGAGCCTGTAAAAACTGAAACTCCTCCTTAATCCGATCACAGGATTCAGAAATGGTGAATTTGAAGGGTTGAGCAGGCTGATGCGGTGCCTAGAAGCGGTCATCAGAATATAAAATATTTTAATTACTCCTGTGTTTAAGCCAGCCTGCTGGTGTGCACATAACACATTATCAACACACCCAGTGAAGTCACCTCACCCGCCACCGATGGGAAAAAGCGATTAAAACTCACTTTGGGAAAGGTGTGTGCACGCACATACACACACATGTTTTCCCCTCCCTTTCCTCATCACAAGAGCTGCCCTTGCCCTACACAAGCACAAAGTCTAAGTCTTGTCCACACCTCAAGTAAGCCTCTCTAATTGAGGGAGCGCCTTGCCTTTGATTGCTCATCTTTCCAGTGCCAACAAAAGCACCCACAATCACAAAGCTGAGTAAGGTGAAAGTAGACAACAGTTGCCCCTGGGGGGAGGGGGTTATTAATCAGGATAAAAAGGAGGAGGAGGAGGAGGAGGAGGGAACGGGAAGGGCAAAGGGCAAAAAATGGACAGCGCACCCAGAAACAGAAACCGAATTCAAATTTAAGCAAGCTCCGCGCTCCCAACTCCAGATCGCCTCTGAAGCTTTGCAAAGGCTAGCAAGACGGAAGTAATGTAAACATAATTCCCTGACATCGCGTAAGCCTGGAAAGCCAAAAAGACAACAATAAGAAAATGGCTACAACTCAATTGTTTCACCCAACTCTCCCTCCCCGTCGCTTCCCCCCCCCCTTCCCCTCGTTTGCGGTCTCAAAGCAGGAGGCAAACGGGGAGGCGGAGGGGGTGGTGGAGGAAAGAGATTTGTTCTTTATTCTTGCGGATCGTCCCTAATCTGTTTTCTCTCGCCGGTCCCCCGCCGCCAGCTCCCGGTTCCGCCCCTCCCATTTCGTAAACAAGACTTTCGCGGGTGGGGGTGGGTGGGTGTCGTCTCCCCACGGGAGCCATCAGTCGCCACCGGGGGGGGGGCTCCTTCACCCCCCCACCCCCCCCCTTTCGCCCTGCCTCGCCGCTACTCACCGGGTGTCTGCTTTGAGGGTACATCTTGCTCAGATCGCGAATCATCCAAACCGATTTAGTGGGTGCTCTGGGCCAGCCGGGAAACTCGGTTCATTGATTTGAACGGCAACAATGCAAAGGAGATGGAGGAGGGAGACGGAGCTGCCCGACACTGGCGCTTGGGAGAGCGCCTCCGGCTCTGCCCGGGCTCTTCCACCCCGCGGACACGCGTGAAGAAGGAGAAGAAGAAGACACAAGAGGTGGAGGTGGAAGTGGCGGCGGTTCTCTCCCCGGCGAAAGGGAAGCCGAACAACATTCCACAGAGGCTGTCACTGCCCGGCTTGCATGATCGCCGGTGAGGCCCCGGTCGATTCTCCCGGTTGCTGCGCTCCCACGCCCAGGGCCTCGGCGCTCCTCTCGCCCCGCGCGCGGACCGCTTCCGCGGTGAGCTCTCGGCTTTCGGAAGGCTTCTTGCTGGCGGCTCCCGGCGGCGCCAGCTCCCTCGGCTCGCTTTCGATTCCCGGGTCGGCTCTTGCCTTCACTGCGGCTGCCCCTCTCTCCGTCCCCCTAAACGGCAAGCAAAGGAAAAGCAAAGGACAACTCCGTTCATACCAGATCGGATCCTCTCGCCAAGATCCCTCTCGCAGCCGCCTCTTCCGTTTGAAAACTTTTATCGATCTTAGTTGCTTGGCCCTTCGCAACGAAGGAGAGAGGAGCGCGGTAAGGGAGGAGGAGGAGGAGGAGAAGAAAAAACAACCAACCTCCTCTTTCAGAACTCCCGAGATGAAAAAGAATCGCTTGTTATTCCCGTCTTTTCTCCCTAGCAATTATGCGCGTCCTCAAATAGCTACGTGCAATAACCTTTTGTTGTGGTTTTTTTTTTCCTTCTTCCTTCCCCTTTAAATGGTTCTGGTTCTCCCTCCCCTTTTGTAAAAAAAAAATTAAAAATTAAAAATGAAGAAACACGGTCTTGATCAAACGAGTTTTTATTTTCCCTTTTTTTAAAAAAAATCCTCTCCTTTTCCTTTCCAACTCTGGCAAATCGCAACAATATAACGCGAAACCGCAACAGCAGCCCAAACCCACCGCTCTGACCAGCTCTAACAACACGCTCTGGCGAGGTGACTCCTTTGACCAAATTTAGCAGCAGCGAATCATTAACATTCTGATACATATTCACAACAATCGGAAGACGAGACTGTCGCAGAGCATCCTGGGACACGTAGTCTCCTTCCAAGCATTCGTTCGCACTGACACCGGCGACATACGCCAATAAAAAACTACCATTCCCGTCAGGATGCACAAAACCTTTTTAGCCTCCTGTCTAGTTCCCCCCAACCGCTCCTCCCACAGAGGGCGTCAACAACGACCAATCAGCGGCGGCCACTCATTAATCGCCGTTCTGTATTAATGCCCATCATTTCGCCTCTGACAAATGGGCTTACGGCTCGACGGCGCGGGGGGAGAGGGGGGAGGAGAGACGAGTCTCGCCGACCTCCCCACGTGGGGAAGTGACGCGTCCTGAGCGGTGGCCAATCCGAAGAATCTGTTTGAAGGGGCCCTCCTCCAACCCTCCCTTCTTCCCTCTGCCCGAGGTGGAGCTTTGAGATTGCTGACGTTCGATTGCGCCGGCGTTCGAACAGGGGAAACATTTGTTCAGCTGTCAATCAAAGTAACGTGGGACGGCTGTTGCTGCTGCCGCCGCCGCTGCTGCCGCTTGTCTGCTGGGTGGTGGCGCGATGAGGGAGGTGTGTGGCTGGAGGAGGAGAGGAGGAGAAGGCCTCCATTGAACCTTGCTGCGTCCCACCCCCAGCCAGTGCCACTCACCGCCGCTGTATCACCCACACCGGGAGGAATGCGGACTAATTAGGGGCCAATGTCTCCTTAAAGAGACAAGTTCGGCCTTGTGTAACGTGCCGAACCCCCTGTTGAGACGAGAAAGGGAGAGAGAGAGAGAGATGGAAGATCGCGCCGATCCCGCTTCTTCTTTCAGTTCACATCAATTTTACGCGCCACTGGAGCTGGCATAATTTTCATGTGAACGGGACTGAAGCGCTCCGCCGAGTGAGAGCGGGGGGGGGAGAGGGGGGCTAGACTCTCGGGGAGAGCGGGAGGAGGTTGTGGGGAGGGAGAAGGGGGAGAGAGGGGGGCTTAGACTCGGAGGGAGAGATTGGGATCTTTTCATTTTCTCCCATTTAGGGAGGAAAGGCAGGATTTCCCCAGGTTAT
The DNA here is from genome assembly GCF_009769535.1 of Thamnophis elegans. Classification (NCBI taxonomy): domain Eukaryota; kingdom Metazoa; phylum Chordata; class Lepidosauria; order Squamata; family Natricidae; genus Thamnophis; species Thamnophis elegans. The sequence goes on along the minus strand of NC_045543.1, from coordinate 81,307,566 downwards.
AAAAGAGCTGCTTGTTAATTGGGCACAAAGACGCCTGGCACTGAAAGGGAGAGCCGGCCGAATGGGGTGAGGGGGGGGGGAGGAAAGCCGGGCGAATGGAAGGATTTTATCCGGAGCTAATTTATACTCCGCGCCTGTGACCTCCGTCCATCGGGGCGGCAAGCTAACATGGAGGGGGGTGGAGAGAGAGAGGCTCAACCTAACATGGGGAGTGTGTGGAGAGAAAGCGGCGCAAGCTAACATGGGATAAAGAGAGGCGCCAAGCTAACCTGGGGTAAAGAGAGAGGCGCAAGCTAACATGGAGTGTGTAGACAGAAAGAGGCGCAAGCGAACATGGGGTAAAAAGAGAGAGGCTGGGCTTCCTCCGGGATGGGAAAAGCTTCGGCGGGATGGATTCGGATCGGGAAGCCTTTGCTTCGTTCCCCCGCCAACGTGGAGACCTGGGCTGCCCTTTACTCGGAGATTGTCCAAAACGGGCCGAGTCCGAGATGCCTTTTAGCTTGCCTCGTCAAAAGGGAAGTGAAAGAGACAGAAAAGAAGACCGGGGCTCTTCGGTTTAACCCCCTCGGGTTTCTGCGAATCGCTCCCCGCGGGAAAGCTGGCACTTTTGCTTCTTATATACACCAACCAGCTGGAAAGGAAGCTGGCTTGCGCGGCTGGGGGGGCGTTTGGAATCATTGCAGCGTTATAAAGGGACCTTGGCAGCTAACTAAGGCTTGCTAGGACGCAAACAAAGGTGGATGTGAATCCGGTTTGATCATCTTGAGGGGGGAAGTTGTTTTGCTTATTATTTTATTTATTCTCTCTGCCTCTTTTCTTCCTATCTTTTGAGTTGTAGAACAGGCAGAAGCCCCTCTTTCAAAGCCTGACATTTGCTAATATGAGGAAGAAAATCACTTGCCCACTGAGAGGTTTATTTTGTGTTGGGTCAAGCCATAGCTGTACTGTGTTGCCCGAGTTATGTGGCATGCAAGCATGGTGCCATTGAGTAGTGATGTGGCAAGGGAGTTACCACTGATGAGTGGCAATCTACCCTTTAAATATGGGGGGGGGGGGGTGGATGGGAAAGCTTGAGGTTAAGCATGAACATTTTCCACATTGTGTCTACTAAAGGCTGCAAAGAGAGAAATCAAACTCATCCACCCAGAAATTTAATAAATGTAAGCCAGAACACTACTTTGTAGTTCACTCCTCACACAAGAATCCTGCTGTTTTAATCAGAGCATTACCCCTAAATCTCATTATTTTGCTTATAACCTGAAATGGTTACTTTCAAAGAGAAAATCAATATTGTGTATCAGGATACCAGTCACAACTTTTCCCAATTTAGCATCTTCCACATACGTTGGACTGCAATTCCTAGATTTTCTAGCCAAGATGACTTCTGAAACTCATCACACTGTATGACGAAATAAGCTGCATTAATGTTGTTTTCCAATTTGGGGACAAGATGTGTCATGCCAATCGCTGCAATGATTGGCATGACACACCTTGCCCCCAAATTGGAAAACAACATTAAAACAACATTAATATGCTTAATATCTCCTTGTGATCAAGTAACCCGTTCCCACTTTCATCTGAAAAACATTTCATGCTGTTCAATAGACATTCTTCTTTTCTAAAATAACCTGAGCTTTGTATGCTGCCTGGTAAACAGATCTATATGCTGCCCAGATTGCTACTTCAGTGTCCTCGTGCAGGTTGACAATACAGGAAAAAGGGTAGTGGAAAAATAAAATGTATCGCAAGCTGTGGGCAGTAACCCAGGTCAGCTAGCAAATGCTACCTCTAAAGTCTGTCTCTTGATTTGTGCCTCAAAAATCAATACAGCCCAAAAAGAGTGTCTCCAGCTCATTGTGAAGGTACTTCTGTTGTCTGAATCAGTGTGCTTGCAGCCTCACAACAGAATCCGAACAAAGAGAACATTGTAACCCTGTACAGCTCATGTAGTGTGCATACAAGCCAGCGCCAGAGCCACACGCTCTGGGTAGAAAACAAGAACTGTTTTAGTACTTCATGGGAAGTGTACAAACGATTAAATAGCACTGTTGATCTACTTTCCCACCAAATCAACACTTCCTGGTAATTATTTCATACTTTATTTTATGAATTCTAGGAAGCAGTCCGGAATGACAAGAAACTAAATGTTGCCTTTAGAATAAAATCAAACATGATTAAGTTTTTTGTCCTGGTGACATTGTTTTAAAATTTAGGGTTACTTGGCATTTTTATCAGGGTAAGACTTTAATGTACCACAGCTTTTGACCCTAATAAGCTTCATGAAAATATTCCAACATTTCTTGTTCAGCAGATGTAAATAACTTTATACATAGTGATTACTGCTGGGTATAATTTCAGTCCAACTAACTTGTAAAGAATCAAGATAAGTCTCCAACCACTGGAAGGCCCTGAAATTCATGTTCACCTGAAAAACAGCTTTCTAAATGGCTGGGGGACAAACTAGATAGAGTATAGGGCAGAGTCATTCTTTTAAACTTTTATTCTACTAATGTATAACATCAGTGGCCAATTTTTCCTCCATTGAAAGTTGAATTCCAATCTTTTTGTGGTCATATGATAGCAATGGGACAGGCAGGTCTGAGTTAAAGATGTCGTGGCACGACAAAACCGCGCTACGCAAAATAGCGGAGATTAAATCGCGTCACTAAAGTCGCGACGTCATCATCGTGCGTCATCACCGCGGGGACAACAGCACGGTGACAGAAGGGCATTCTACATGCTTCGTTCTTTGCCTCCAAAGGTAGCCCTCCTCCTCCAGCTGACAGCGGCAGCAGGCATGGGGCAAAGCGGGCTGCCCAGCAGCAGCAGCCCGCGGGAAGGGTCCAGCTTAGCCGCGGGGGGCAGCAGGAAGCCCGCGGGGGGCCCGAGCAGGGCCGCCGATGCTGGCGGCGGAAGAGGATGCAGCAGCGGCAGCGGCTGAGGCTCTCCCGGGGCCGGCGAAGCGGGCTTGCCCGGCAGGCAGGCCGCCCTCTTCTTCCTCAACAACATCTCCTTGGATGGGCGGCCACAGCCACCGGGCAAGCCCGCTTCGCCGGCCCCGGGAGAGCCTCAGCCGCCGCCGCCCGCCCTGCCTCTTCCTCCGGGGGAGGCGCCGGCGGCGGAGGCCGCCCGTCCAAGGAGATGTTGTTGAGGAAGAAGAGGGCAGCCTGCCTCCGCCGGGCAAGCCCGCTTCGCCGGCCCGGGAGAGCCTCAGCCGCCGCCGCTGCCGCGTCCTCCTCCGCTTCCTGCTGCCCCCCGCGGCTGAGCTGGACCCTCCCGCGGGCTGCTGCTGCTGGGCAGCCCGCTTTGCCCCGTGCCCGCTGCCGCTGTCAGCTGGAGGAGGAGGGCTACCTTTGGAGGCAAAGAACGAAGCATGTAGAACGCCCTTCTGTCACCGCGCTGTTGTCGCGGCGGTAGGGTCGTTTTTTTCTTAGCGCTTCAGACGCCGCGGATTTGCCTCCGCACTTATGTCAGCGCGGATAAGGGCATCGCGGTTTTGTGGTGGAACCAAAGATGTAGGGAACTACCAGTACACAAATCCATCCCTTTTTTTTTACATCTTCCTCTCTTTCATTCCCTCTTCTCTCTTTCTCTGCAAGCAATTGGAACATATAACATTTTGCCAGGGCTTTGAAATGATTGCTTGTTGAACACTTGAAATTAATCTGATTTCTAGTAAGAAGTCAGAAGGAAGGAGAGGGTCAAACAATTCTACATGATGATCCTGGCTGTACAATCAAAGGCCCACTCTTTAAAACACACCACACATACAATGCTTGTAGGGAAAAAAAAGGGGGGGGGCTTTCAAGCACACTGTTGTGGCTGCCCTTTTGACTTTTGACTCCGTGGATGCCTCCTTTTGAGATCAACAGTTTGTTCATGCACACCCATGCTGTTAGGTAAAGACTAAAAACTCAGCTACATACAACACCATTCCAATGGAGTTGTAAGATTGGCAGGCTAGTTTCAATAAGATTCCGTAGCCATTGGTTTCTGCCCATTGAGTGCCACAGTGGCTTTTCAGTGGCATGCAAAAGACTGCACTTTAGCATAATAGATGGGGCCAAAATACAAAGAAAACTTATCATTTGACTAACTTTTAATGACTGTCAATTGCTGAAATATCAATAGATAGGAACAAATTTTAAAAAATAGTCCAGGCCAAAAAGCTTTTGAAAATTCTACCTGTAATTTAACTTGCTGTCAAGCAATTGGTTTTCAAAAGCTGGGAGTAGGAAGAACTGAGCTATGAAAAGACATCTCAACTTTTTCTAAAAGTCCTTTATTGATGAGAGGGGGGGAAATGGTGATTGATCAATTTTACTTGTACCCACCATGCAATCATGGGAGTTTTGGGGCTGGGTACCATCAATTGAAACTGATGAAACATGGAATAGCATTGGAGAAAAGCCTCCACCTATAAGAAAAAAATGCTTAGTCTTCTCAAATGAAGACCACATTGTAGTGGATCTTGATATAGCTAGAAATTGGGATAAGTATCCTGGAAGCCCAGTGACCCAATCCAGCATTTAATCTTCTTTCTTTATGGGTAAACTAGGTTTACTAGGCAGACTCTGTGTCTGTGTCTTGATTTGCATGGAATGAGTCACTGGGCAGAGACATTGCTGATACCTCGTCAATTCTTGCTGAATTCAGATGGGTTCCAACAATATTTGCAATCTAAAGGTTAAGGTAACCAAGAAGTTTACTTGTTTTATTTATTGAAAAGGTTGGTAGACCTGCTTCTCTCACACAAGTAAGTTTGGACAGTGTAAAAGAATTAAAAATGTGGAACCCTCCACCACTATCACCACTGCAATGTATAACTCTGGCATCCAAGAATAAACCGTGATGTCGCTCACAGGTGGGGACAAAAGCACACCCACAACAATAGAGCTTATTTAGCCATGACCCACCTGCCTAGAGAGAAAGCAGTCAGATCTTCAGTGCCTTGAGAAAGGTTAGGGCCATCCAAATAGTTGAAAAATGCTATTCCATATGGCAGGCACTGCTCCTGAAAAGGCACAACTTTGAGGTCCCACAAGATAAACATTGTTTGAATTTTGCAATGGAATGAGCATGGTTACATTCAGAGATGGTATTCACTTATCTTCCATACTGGTTCCCAAATGTGAGTGTGCACGCTCAGCCTTCCGCACATGCGCCTTGGTTAAAAAAAGTGCCTAAATGGGACGGCATAGAGCAGGGGCAGGTGGGCAGGCCCACCTACGATTTCGGCTACCAATTCGGGTGAACCGGTCTGAACTGGCAGAATACCACCTCTGGTTACATTGCATTCTGTGATCCCAGATTATGAATAACATTAACATCAGGGTTGTCCAACCTTGATAACTTTAAGACTGGTGGATTTCAACTTTCAGAAAGCGTGCTGGCTGGAGAGTTCTGGAAGTTGAAGTCCACCAGTCTTAAAGTTACCAAGGTTGGACACCCCTGATCTAAATGCTCCCCTGAGAAGCATATGGAGAATTCCAGAGTCACTGACTCAGTGGCTTTCTGATAAATTGATTCCAGAATTTGAAATAGCTGTTGCAAAAAATAAAATAAAATAAACGACCTAGGGATTTCTAATGTACACCTAGCCCACGCTAACCTTTCTGCAGCCTTGAAATGGCAGCTCTGAAACAGAAACAGAAACAGGAGCATAAAATAGTTTAGAGCTTAAATGTGAGTTGAACTGGGATTCTCGTTCTCTCCAAGCCACCCTATAAAATTCGATTTCTGTCATTTTAGCGCTCAGCCGAGGATTTGGGGGAAGATCTCTCAGGTGTCAAAGTCTCATTTTCAGCCAGCTGTCATATACTTTTAATGTAAGTCATTAACCTGAGAACTGTTGGGAAGGCATGAAACAAGCAAGCCTGGAAGCAGCAAAGCCCTGTCTTGCTGAAAGCTTCCTGCATTGTTATTTGCCAACTGATCCTAATTACAGTGTCCCACAACTGGGCTTTGGCAAGTCGAGACACACAAAGTAAGCAGTTACTTCATGCAATACAATAATTGAGGGTGTGGATTCCTAACTCTTGTATATCTGAGTAATTAGTACTTTTGGCAACAGCAGTAATACTCCCACAGCAAAGCCTTTTTTTTCTTCCCATTAATGCAAACCCTACCAATGTTCAAATGCTGCCTATGAGGAGACAACTCCCTTCATCGCCTAACTATAAGAGGAGTGTTTGCCTCCAGGACTTCATTACACATTCCAAAGGGTTACTTATTTCAAGCAGAGGCAACCTAAAGTATAGGAATCGAAGGAGAGGCTTCTTATTCCTTGAACGACTTGACGATTCCTGCCCACCATGTGTCTGCCGTGTTTTCTTAACAGTCCCTTGCTCATCTAATACTTGGGTAACCTTAGAAGTTTATTTTGACAGACCAAAGTCCCAATTAGGGGTAGATCAGAGGAGACTCATTTGGAAGACTAGTGAGCTGGAAGAAAGAACCTTTTGGTTTCATTAACCCCTAGGGTACCATTAGACACAGAAGTGAGCCAGTTTGGCATAGTGGTTAAGGTACTAGGCTAGAATCTGGGAGACTGGGAATTTAATTCTTCATTAGGCACAAAGCCAGCTGGGTGACCTTGGGCCTGCCTTCTCAGACTTAGGAAGTAGACAATGGCAAACCACTTGTGAAATCTTGCCAAGAAAACTGCATGGACCAGTTCAGAGAGTTGCCAGGAGTGAAGGCTGACTCAAAGCATTCTCCCCTCCCCTCCCCCACTCCACCCCCCCCCCCCAAACACCAAGGGGTATACCAATTCTGGGCAACAGAAATCCAGATGATCACTAGAGGGCAGCAAAGAGTAATCTAAATCTCCTCCCTCACTTAGTGGTTATCCATAGTTTTGCAACCTCGATTTAGTAGTTCAAAATATGTGTGTGTGCGTGCGTGTGTGTGTGTGTCCGTCCGTCAAGGGAAATTCAGGAACTCTTGAGATCTTTTGGACTTTGGCTCCAAAAGTCTAGAGCAGCTAGAAGGCACCAGGTTGCCTGCCTTTGATATGAATATAATCACACACTTTAAGCAGTCTCATTGTACCATGACTTAACATTAATTTGTAAGTCATTTGTTTTTTCAGAGTAGAAGAATGTTGCTGAGAAATGTTCGTGGGTGGGGTGCAGCGCCTTGGCATTCACCTCGGTTATGAGTTGGCTGAGAGATGTGTTTGAGTGTCATGCCTTTTATCACACAACCATCTCCTCCTCGGTCTGCAACCATCCTGCCTTTTATTCGGTTCCATTCCAGTCATTTCCAAGAGTGAATCATGAGAAAAGTCCTTTGCTGTGGCTTTGTCATATCAGAAAGTGTAAGCAACCAGGGAGTGGGCAGAATCTACTACTTCATAAGATTACAATCAAGTCAAAAACTTCATCCGAAAAAGCTCCAATTCAGAAATGTCCCATCCTGAGGTTTTACACAAGCTTTGCAAGGAGAGAGACACGTGAGAAATTGCAGAAATTAGTATAACTGTATAGGGAGACAAAGTTTTAGTAATGTAGTAACTGAATGAAGCAGTCCTAACAGTTCCTTATTCCTGCAGACAGTGGTGTATTAACCATTAAGCAGACTAGGCATGTGCTTAGGGCACCAGGCCCAAAGGGGGTACCACAAAATTGAGAAAGAAAAAAAAAAAACCAATGAAGGTTTGTCTAGTATGTACAAAGGAGGGGAGCACCAAGGTTTGTCACTGCTTAGGGCACCAGTGAGCCTTATTCTGCCACTGTCTGCAGATATTGTAACCTGGCACATTTTCTTTTAATATTCCGCACCTGGTAGATGCACTTAGTACATCCATAACTATTTAAACATTATGCCTATTTTATCTCATCATTCAGTCATATTATAAGAGGAATAAAACAGCACTCAGGGCCACATTACTACTGGTGAGTCATGAAGTCATACTTTAATAATTTAATTGACATTTTGTAGTTCATGACCAGCTATGTATCACATATTAGATAGCAATTTATTTCAGTATTTCAAATCCACACTGCAAAGGTTAATTTGCTAATTAATAAGCCACCACATCACAATTTTTGAAGTACAAATTATGAAGTCAAGAACTGCAAACTGAGAAGCCATAAATTAATTAATGGGGAATTAAAAGACTGCAAAACGAAAAGTCAGAAACTGCAATCACAAATAATAGGCACACTATTCCAGATGCTACTTAACTTAATACAAATAAGTCTTAAGAATAAGTCCAGATAGGCCCAGGGAATATAATGGTGATTTCACTCAATCATCTCTCTCCCTCTCTCTCTCTCCCTCACTCTGTCTTTCTTGTTCCCTCTCATTGGTTCCTGTCATCTTCAGTGGGAGACAGTAAGATATTCTTAGGAATTGCAGGCCTAAAATGGTCCATTGAAAATTTCCATCTAGTCCACAAGAAATTTGAAAAATATCTTCCCTCCACTGAGGGACAGACCCTTCCCCCAAGTTTCCAAACCCACCAACTTCATTTTTTCCAAGTCTTTAGCCCTTTCCCATGCAATTCCACCCTCCTCTATTCATATGGGAAAGAGAAAAATGTATGTCCCAGTTAGCAGCTGAAGATAATAAGAACTTCCTGCCTCTACAAAACTGCAAAATAGTCTCCATTGTGCTCAGTGGAGGCTATTTCAAAAGCCCATCACTGCCTAGAGGCATTTTTTGAACGGTACAGCTACTGGAAAAACAAGAACTTACTTTTCAACTTCAACATTGTTAATTCCTCCTTGAAAAATCACTCATCATGTTCCCTCAAGGCTGCAGCGGGCCAGTGATATTGATGGAGGCTTTTTGAAAGTCTTCTTGTCATGATGGAAGAATTTCAAGCTGACCCTCTCCTTCCCAATTCTCAGAGCCCATCAAAAACAAGCCCATTTTGCAATAAGCTACCACCATTTATACCAATGGATTTTAGCCTAAAGCCGGGATGGCATCCATGGCCCTTCGACCTACCATGACAAGAAATCAGAATTTCTGAATCAGTTGAAGTCCACAGGTCATAAAGGGGCTATAGTTGCCCACCCATGCCCTAAAGCCTCATCAATAGAAAAGCACAGTATGTGAGATGCAAATGTGCTGAGAGGGCATTCTTGAAGTAGTACCTATTTATTTACTCATATTTGTATGCTTTCAAACTTGTCAGTGAGCAGAATCTGGGGGAAGAGCAGGAGCTTGCTCCTGTTCCTCGGGATTCAAACCCAGGCTGTCAGTTTTCCAATTGACAATCTCAGCCTCCTTACCTGCTGAGCCATTGCAGCCCCTTTGTTAATCTACATAAGAGCTGCGGTGGTACAGTGGTTAGAATGCAGTACTGCAGGCTACTTCTGCTGACTGCCAGCTGACTGTAATTTGGCAGATCGAATCTCTCCAGGCTCAAGGTTGACTCAACTATCCATCCTTCTGAGATCAATAAAATGTGGACCCAGATTGTTGCGGGCAATATGCTGACTCTGTAAACTGCTTAGAGAGGGCTGTAAAAGCACTGTGAAGTGGTATATAAGTCTAAGTGCTATTGCTCTATGCTCTATGCTCTATGATCTATGTTCTATGCTCTATGCTCTATGCTCATTTCAATGTTTCCAGCGGCATCTGGTGGACGTAAAAGCAACACACACTATACTAAATATTTCATGATTCCATTTCAATGTTTCCAGTTGTATTGTTATATTGAATTTTTGTAGATTTTGATTTATTTTCATTTTGATTTAATTATTTTGTGTGACATTGCATTGGAACTGAGCTGTGTCATTTACCATAGCATTCATTTAGTGAGTATAGTATATTCGGAACAGTTTGGCCTCTCTCCAGCTTTGTCCCGACGGTCCCTTTATATCTGTGACTGGGCTTCGGCCGCACCCTTTCCCCTTTGCGCCCCTCCTCTGACGAGCTTCGGCCATTTCTGCCAAGGGGAGCTGAAGCCCTTCGGCCTCCCCCTCCCCTCTCTCCCCTCCCCTCCTGCCAGGCCTTTACTGTCTGCGGCGGGGCGCCACCTACACCATCCCTCAGCCACCTCCCCCTGCCCTTAAGCCTGCCTACCCCTAACCAGCCCAGCAGAGCTCCAGAGGAGGCAGAGGTGGACCGTCTCCTCAGCCTGGCCGGCCACGCGCACTCTCCGCCCCCCTCACAGCGAGCCAGCTATGGCCTCGCCAAGGTGACTCCGACAGGATGTCAGCGGCGGTGTCAGCCTAAGGTGCAGTGGGCCTGAGGCGACCCTGGGTGCCCCATGAGGTGGCACACCGAGGACTTCTCCTCCTCCGAGATCCCGGAGGTCTCACGCTCCTGGGCCACCAACTTGGTAGAGCAGGAGCGCAACTCCTCTGAGGAGATGCTCAACAACTTCCACGAGGCCGACAGCCCCGGTGCCGTCTCCCCCAACCAGCCTCGCCCGGCCCAGCATGCATATATGTGTGTGTGTGTGTGTGTGTGTGTGTGTGTGTGTGTGTGTTTTTCCAGAAATTCTTTGCTAAGCCACAGAGTTACTAAACTATGACTATTGATTGGTGGAAGAGATTTTAACAGCCGAGAGTAAAAAGTTATGTTTCGTAAAACAGTGTTATAAAAAGAGCTAAAATCCCTGAGATGTCTGTCTCTTGAAAAGATGCTGTAAATGAAGGTGATCTACTGTATTTCTTCATTTGTTCCTCCAAATGCCTATTTGGGCTGGCAAGACATCTCCAGGTCTCTAACTATGACCTCTCAAGTCATCTTCACAGGAGACGCCGGGAACAAAAGTATTTGCTTTAAGACAACACATCTACTGAATGTACCAGATAATTAGAGGCATTTGATTTAGGGAGGAGTGAGTCTTTAATAGAGAGCAGAGTTAGAGAAGCATGTCTACAAGATTCGAACATGTGGATGCCTAGAAACATGTCTAAACATATAAGCACCCTGTTCATAGCAGAAACAATGCTAGCAAAATTAAACTTTTCTATATGGGAACTGACACCAATATCATTAGGCAATGTTATTTTGTGTGTGTGTGTCTCAGGATGACACCTTATGAATGATGCTCTCCAAATTAAAGCATTGTCTCATCCCAATGGCATATTGCACATGTGCAGAGGCTCAGGGCATTTGTTAAGGCTGCTATTATGCAATTGTAGTTTCATTTGTCAATGCAGGGACACCAATAATTAAATAAATGTCAGCACACTAAGAACATTCTGATATCAATCAATAAGAGTAACAGGTTCCAAGGATTGCAAACGGCTGCCTCTGTACACAGTCTGAAAACTTCAGTTTATACAAAGTTCACTGGAGACGTATGTCTCCAGTACCACCCAAAGAACAGTCAAATGCAATATAAAATGCACTATATTTCAACTTTTGAAAAAGAGAACACTCTGGGGGGGAAAGGCTTTTATATAACATTCCATTCATTCCTTGTCACACACAAGTTACTATTTTTATTTGTTATCCTTTCTCCAGAATGAAATTATGAATAGCTTATTGGGTACGTTTTGGTGCCTTCCTTTTGTCCCTGCTACCAGAAGTAATTGGGCCTGAAAAAGTCTTTGAAAATCAAAGGTGACTATGGGGTAGTGTGTGTTTGTGTATGTGTGTGTGTGAAAAATATCAAAACAAAAGCTGTGACTGCATAGTTAAAGCCACACACCATTTTACATAAATTATACATGCACCACATGTTACAAAATGGGCACAGTTTTGATTGTGCAACCGTGGACATTACCATAATCTAGTGGGGAAATTCAATTTTTTTTACTACTGGTTCAGTGGTTGTGGCTTGGTGGGCGTGGCAGGGGAAGGATACTGCAAAATCTCCATCCCCAACCCACTCGGGGGCCAGCCAGAGGTGGTATTTGCCGGTTCTCCGAATTACTCAAAATTTCCACTACTGGTTCTCCAGAACCTGTCAGAACCTCCTGAATTTCACCCTTGCCGTGATCCCTCTGTTTCAAAATTAAAAGTTCCTGCCACTTAGAGATGAATGCTTACCGTATATACTCGAGTATAGGCCGACCCGAATATAAGCCGAGGCACCTAATTTTACCACAAAAAACTGGAAAAGTTATTGACTCGAGTATAAGCCTAGGGTGGGAAATGCAGCAGCTACCGGTAAATTTCAAAAATAAAAATAGATACCAATAATGTTTTTGAATATTTATTTCAAAGAAAAACAGTAAACTAGCGGTGTATTCAATGAAATACTTCACTCACCTCATGATGCTGATGTCCCGCTGTGATGATGATGTCCCGTGCAGCCGCGGGAGCGATGTCCCGCCTCCTATGACACATGGCACAGTGATTCCTATCATTGGATCACTGTACCAGAGGAGGTGGGACATCGCTATGTGGCTGCTTGCCATAACAAGGAGGAGGTGGGACATCGTTGCAGAGCGGCAGGAGGGGGAGGAAGGGGAATCGTAAGACAGCCCTGCATTACATTAGAACGTGAGGAGGGGGGATGGTGCGGTGCGCGCTGCGCGGCAAACTGACACAGAGGGAGGGGAAACTCACAGGGGCACTGGGCCATTCACGAGTGTCACCCAGCGGCATGGCCCCTCCCCTTTTTCTCCTCCATTTCGGGCAAATTTTTCACTGACTTGAGTATAAGCCGAGGCGGCTTTTTTCAGCCCAAAAAGTGGGCTGAAAAACTAGGCTTATACTCGAGTATATACAGTATTACAAAATCATAAGCCTCAGACACTCCAGCTGTAACATCCACAGTAACAACAACTCTGCCATTTAGATCAGGAGTTCTTGTATGAACTCTCCCATCTCCACCAAAGCTGCTTCTTACGAGGTCTGATGACAGATGCCTCTGAGTGAAATTAATACCTCTGGTATGAGATCACAGTCTTCTGCCACTAACCTAGCGCAGACTGAGTAAAACCCAAAGTTTGTATGATTTAAACCAATGATTCTGGTACGGCCCCACAAGTCTCTGCAATTTAAATCTGTGTTTATTGTGCGTAATCAAAAGCCTCCATGACCAATGTTGGCATTTCTGGTAAGAAATTACAAATCTCTGCCACCGAAGCTGCACTCGTGAAATCACAAGCCTCTGTGAGCTAAATTAGTATTTATGGTATGAAATCACAAGGCTCTACCATTTAAAATAGTGTTTGTGGTGCGAAATCACAAGCTGTTGCATCTAGCCCAGTATTTGCCATAGGAAACCAAGGGGCTCTGAAGATTAAATCAGTGTTTCTCGAAGGAAAGAAAAGGTCTGGAATTCCTAATACAGATGGTCTTTAAGATTACCTTTTTGGTCAAATGTTTTGATATAGGACTTTTTTTTAATCACTTTAACTTCATCTGAGTGTTCTGCCCAACACCTTGAAACCAATGTTGCAGGATGTCAGGGAAGATGCAAATAAAAACATGCATCCTTTCCTGTCAAAACAACTATTAACCCACTTCGGAAGTTGCAGTCACAAAAGCAATTCAGTACAAATTTCTGCCTATACATAAAACCACCTGAAACCTATAATGATAGATGCCTTTTCTTTTTTTGAGCTAAATATACTTCTATGCATATGGGATATAGGGATGCGGTAGTGGCTCGGTGGCTAAGAAGCTGAGCTTGTTGATCAGAAAGGTCGGCAGTTTGGATCCCTAGCGCGCATAATGGAGTGAGCTCCTGTTACTTGTCCAAGCTTCTGCCAACCTAGCAGTTTGAAAGCATATAAAAATGCAAGTAGAAAAATAGGGACCACATTTGGTGGGAAGGTAACAGCATTCTGTTTACCTTTGGCATTTAGTCATGCCGGCCACATGACCATGGAGAAATCTTCAGACAACGCTGGCTCTTCGGCTTTGCAATGGAGATGAGCACTACCCCCTAGAGTCAGGAACAACTAGCACATATATGCAAAAGGAACATTTATCTTTTATAATTATATTCAAGAAATTGTCTCAGAACTTCCAATTTAAGAGCACATGTCCCGAACTCTTTTAACCCGTATTTTCATTGATGGTCTTCAATTTTTATATTTGTAAAAGAAAATCTTCAAAATATAACACTTAGAAGCAAATAGTTGGTAAAGCTAGGGAATTCAGCAGAAAATGGAGAAGGCTATATATAGGGTATATATACCCTTAAATGCATATGGAGGGTGAAGCATGACATCACAGGATTGCAAGGTGTGACTTCCTGCTGGCTTCTCCCTGACTTTGCTTGATGGAAGCCAGCTGTGAAGGTCACAAATGGTGATCCTGTGATCACAGGATGCTGTCACTGTCATAAATGTGAACCGGTAGCCAAGCATCTGAATTACAATTACACTGCAACATCTCAAATTATTTGGATTTTTTACATTATTTATATCATTAGGTTTTATACAGTTACTATAAAGCCACCCTTAAGGGAAGATGGGCAGCTAAATCAATTTTATAAGTAGAAAGAAAGAAAGAAAGAAAGAAAGAAAGAAAGAAGGAAGGAAGGGAGACCTGTTTATTTTAAAGCTGGGATGGGAAGGTATGAACTTGATCAATCCCAAAAAGTTGTAGTTAGCAACATCCGCAATGTTCTTCATTCTTACTTTAGCAATGTTTTCAATACAGTAAATATACAGTATATTTTCTTTATATAGGGACAATGTGCAGAAATGATTCTCTGCAATGGTACTAAATCAGAATGAACATCAGAATCAATTGGAAAATACAAGTTACAAAAGAAAGATACTTAAATTATTTTGAGAGCATAAAATATCATTTCTACATTCTTTTGCTAGTACTATCTGCTTGTAAATTGCCTGACTGCTCTTACAATGTAAAGACATCACTTCTGTTTTAATTTTCAACTACATATGGTTTTATTTTATTTCACATTATTTTGGTGCAGAGAATCAGCAGAAATAAGGGCAAAAAATACAAAAACAGAAACATGATATAATGTTATCAAAGATTATAATCACAACAGTACAATCTAATGCAAACTAAAAAAAGATAGAAGCATAAAAAGAAAGAATAGAAAGTGAAAAAAGGGGAAAAGGAAAGAATAGGGAAAAACAGGAAAAGAAATGGAAAAGAAAAAATAAGAATATAGTAAAATATCTCTGCTGACTCTACTAAGAATGTCCATTTTTCAAACATACTTTTCTATATATCTAATGTTAGAATTTTTGCTTCATTCTGTAATTGTAAGTTGAGTTTTTGTGTTTCTCTCCTTTACTTGTAATCATTAATTCCCCCCAGTATCCAATTTTTTAAAATCTTATTTTTTAAAAAATATCAAAATAATAGGATTTTCCCATGGGAAGGATTCTTTATAACTAATTTTAAAATCTCATTTCAAATATTTTGACCTTTAGTTCATTCATAACCTTCTAAGACCAAAGTTTTAATCAATCAGTCCACTTTTCACAAAGCCATCTTGGGTCTGTCATTTCTTCCTCCAGAAGTCAACTTTCCAAGTTTCTTCAGCCTTCTATAAAACAATCAGAGTGTGACGCAGTTACAGAGAACAGGTGCAGCTATTGAAAAACAGTATTTCTGGGCCACACACCCTGGCCCTCCTCAGTTTAGGGAGATGAATAACAGGGAATTGCTAGTATCTTATTCCAGAAAGAGAAATTTGGGTGTGTTGATTCTGTTTCAAAGAGGCATCCCTGAAAATACCTAGGAGTTAAGCCATGTAGAACTTTAGATGTCCCAACAACCTCTTTGGATTACACAGTACATCAGACGTTTATCGGAAGCCAGTGCAGGGTTTGCACCATCAATGTTATATGATCAAAGTGGTGAGTACCAATGAAACAAGTAACCACTGCATTTTCCCACTGCAGCTTTTTGATGGTCATCAGCGACAGCCCTAAGTAGATCACACTGCTGTAGTCCAAACTAGTATTGATGAGAGCATAACTTACTATTGCAATGTCCGGAATGTCCTGGTAGGGATGCAATTGGTACACAAGGCAAATCTGGGCAAAAGCTTTTCTGGCCAAGCCTCCATTTGGCCATCCATCAGAAGCTGTGAGTCCAAAAAGATACCCAACTTGTGGACCGCTTTTCAAGAGGAGCAGCTCCCCAATCAAGAGATAGCACAAGAATTGGCAGACACTTTGACTAATGATTGGAGACACACATTATTGTCCCAATCATATGGTCTGTGCTTATGTTTGAATCGCTCATGCAAATTCTGAGACTCAGAAATATCCATATGGACGGACCCTGAGGAGGCAGGGGTATACATTTTCCAAACCCTAGACAAGATCACCAAACTGAGTAAGCAATCACAAAAAGCAAAAACAATATGGAGAAGGAGAATGTGAAGGAGTGGACATATATATACCAGCGTGCCTACCATCCCTGTCCTACTGTCCCATTTATATGGGCGCAGTGGTTAGAGTGCAGTACTGCAGGCCACTTCAGCTGACTGTTATCTGCAGTTTGGCGGTTCTAATCTCACCGGCTCAAGGTTGACTCAGCCTTCCATCCTTCCGAGGTGGGTAAAATGAGGACCCAGACTTTGGGGGCGATATGCTGACTCTGTAAACCGCTTAGAGAGGGCTGAAAGCCCTATGAAGCAGTATATAAGTCTAACTGCTATTGCTATTGCTATATGTACTCTTTTTATGTGTTTATGGCTATGTTTTGCTTATTTAGATCCATTTATTTGTGCCATTTTTTCATGTGTTTTCATTGTACTTGTTGACAAATAAATATACAAATAAAAATAAATAAATAAATATAGCCTTGATAGATTGTCTTTAGGATTTAGAATACTGCCTATTACATTAGCATCTTTATCAACAAAGGGGTGAAAGGGAGAAGGTCAGAACACACCAGTATCTTCCAACAAGAGTCGCTCACTTCCTGCAATTAAAAAAAAAAAACCACTGTATTATTTTCCAAATAAAAATTACTGGACTGGAGTCAATGAGTAATAGATGTGTGCGTGCGTGCATGTGTTTGTGTGTGTGTGTTTATGGGCTGAGTATCTATCAAATGTGTCATGCCACTAAGGCACTGAATTTTTGTCAAGATCTTTACCTTGAAATGTGTGCTTTTTTTTACACAGTCAGAAAGTGCTCTCATGTTAGTTTGTAATGATTCCCAGGTTATTTTATGAAATCCTCTCATCTTGTTTGCTTTTATTGATTTATTTGTCTGTTTATTAAAAATATCCAGATGTTTCTACTATCTCTAAATGGAGTATCTCTATTGCACTATTATCTGCTTGTATTCTTCTTGGATCTGGATACCCTCCCCTTCAGGTGCCTTTCCCTGACTTCGGCATCATGTCTTTGTAAGCAAAGCTTCCCTAAAATAGGCTATAACAAACAGATTTGTGGGCCTTTCTCTGGGCTGCATCTTATTAACTGATCTGTGGGAAATGCTCTTTAGGCTATTGAAGTACATGAGCGATTGCAACAATAAATTAGAGTTAACTGGAGACAACTCTGTGGCTCCTAACACAATCATCCATTACAAGTAGCCTTTGCAGGGGAAAAATTGTTCTTTAACTTATAGTGGCTGCTTGCTTTCAGATGGCATTTCAGCTTTGATTATACTTAATCTCCCTTATCTTTGAACCAGCCTAAAAGGTATATATGTCTTAAACTCCAGTTGCAAGTAATAATGAATGTTTCCCTGATAGCATCTAGCCATGCATGTAGTAAAGTCTGGAAAGTGTTCTTTAGCATCTCCTTTGCATCTCTCCTGCTTTCTCTCTCTCTTCCATGAAAGAGTATTAATCTACCCATGAAAAGGTGTGGATGTTTTCCACTAAATGATTGAATTACAAATCTCAAACCTATAGAGCTGCAAATAGCACATGTCAACATTAAATCTCATGTTCTTGAAGTACGTTAAGAAAGATGTACCCATATAAGCTTTTGCTTCTACATCACTAGGAGTGTGAAGTTAGAACTGATGTGTTCTGCACTTTCCCAGGAAATAAATGTTATTTTAAACAGTTATTTATGTAGGCATGGAATATATTAGTTGTATCCTTCCTTCCTATCCTTAAGTTACTCAAGATGGCAGATAATAAAAAATGAAAACATGAACACTCAAACTTCCATAAAAGCAACTGAAGTTATTATTAAAATCAGGTTCAAAAGAAAAAGCTTAGCTAAAGAGCCTTTCTTGGAAACAGAAAGAATGAAATAACATTTATAGATTCCATAGTTTCCAATCAGCATAGGAGGACCTCAACTGCATGCCCCAAAACTTTAACAAGATCTCTCCATCTGACCCTAATGTTTGTGTATCTGCGGTCATGACATAGGCTAAAGCAACAGTATTGGACTTGTGGGATGAAGAAGGCTCCATGAAAGCGAGGCTGATGGCCACGGGGCAATGAATGGATTGATTCCTTGGAACTCTTCTTCAGATCAAGGAGAGGACTGGATTACCCACAGATTTGCTCCACACAGAGACTCCTTGCAAAGAGATCTGAAATAGTGATCTCCAGCAGGTTTGAGAGCTGTGGAAGCCAGGGGAATATCAACTTGCCTAACTGTGATTTGGTGTCTTCAAACAGACACTGGATTTGTCAACTTCCTCTCTTAATTTAGGAAGTTGTTAAGAATAATTTTCTGGTTGTTAATAATCTTCAAAAGGGCAAGTTTTATCACACTGTGTGAGTTTACTTCTACCCTAGTTGAAAGGTTAAATTAAGTCTAAAGTTTGCTGTAAATTTAAGAATTAAAGGGAGAAATATTAACTTTTAAAGATTGCCACAATGAATTTACACTTGAAACCAACCGATATCTTAATAATTAAATAGGGTATACAAATACTATATGAATCAGAAAAATGATTGGAAAAGCTTTATTATTTTGAATTTGCAAAAGGGACATGTTAAACTATTAAAGCTGTCCCCAAAAAGAGGCAAAGAAAAAATGATAAGAAGTCAACTTGTGGAACATTATTTGATGGGATTAAAGATCAAGCTTTGTAAAACGGAAAGAATATAAAGTAAATTCATATAAGCAGGCTTAAAGGACATATGTTTTGGTTCGTGATATCTATTAATAGAATTTATTTTTGCTCATGACTGAATAATAAGGCTTTAATGAACTTTGTATAAATAAGAAGATATTTCTTTTGATTTATTTCTTAGAGAAAGTGATAAATTGGAATACAAAATGGATTTATATGATTAAGGTCAAAACATTTATTTCTATTTCTTATAGCTCTTAATAGACTTTTGCTGGTTAGGCCTGAATGATGAGTTTTTATAATTTGATTATTGATAAAGGGCGAGATTTGGGAAGAATATTTTTAGTGAAGTATTAGAGAAAGTGCTAAGTGATTGAAGTTGTTTATACTTGCCTGGAGGAAGGGGAAATCATTTTTTATATCTTTTAATCTTATTTTTGTTTTGTTTTGTTTGTTAATTTTAGCTTTTCCATCTCATCACTCTTCTCTTTTTCTTCACTTTTTATATTTTCTTAGTTTACATTAGTCTTTTATTTTTTTATTGTACACTTTAATAAAATTATTATTTTAAAAATAACATAGACCAAAACAGATGACTCAAGTACCACTAGTGGGATTCAAATAATTTAACAACCGGTTCTCTGCTCTAATGATTTCTTCCAACAACCAGTTCACCAAACTGCACAGAAAATTAACAACCGGTTCTCCCGAAGTGGTGTGAACTGGCTGAATCCCACCACTGTCAAGTACCAAATGTTAATGAGTAAAGAATACAAGCTATGGGGCTTGTTCTATGTTCTCTAACTCTGTCCTAGAGAGCAGTAAAGAACTATAATCACAGGGGAGGTAAGAGTAAATTGCAAATGTAGATATTTTCTGTATGTTAGTTGTGACAAGTGTCATCTTTGCAAGCCATCTTTTCTTTTGGACTTCTGGCTTATCACACTTTCTATTATTCTACTATGCATTTTTCTGTTGTGGGAAAATGGGAGAGGGGATTATACAGGGTTGGGTGACATGTAGCCATAACAACATTCTATCTAGAAAGCCAAGGTCATCCTTTGTCTCTGCACCTGACCAGATCTGGATGGGTGGAAGCTGCCAGTGTGGCAGTGGAAGATTGGACCATGTGATGGACTTGTGGATGTAGGGGCAGGATCTTGAACTTTCAATTGGATGGAAAAACCTGAAAGCTTTCAGATCCTGGTTTTCCCAGATGTGCCAACATGGCTCTCTAAATAAATTGGAACTTTTAGGAATCCTTTGCCTCAGACTCTGATTTACTTTTGGATGCTATTTGGAACCCTGATAACAAGACTGTCACCTTTGCTTCAAACAGCCAGATTTCTTGGGTCAGCTGTGGGCGGTGCAAAGCTTATCCAATCTGCAAGAGAAGATTATAACCATATTTCTGTTTGCCTCATTACATCTATATTATATTGGTTTTAGATACCTGGCAATCAATGTAAAATAGTATGAGGTTACATTATACAATGTAATATACATTATACTATAAAATACAAACAATATTTTCTGGTTGGCTGTAAATGCTAAGGTTTGTATTTCAGACCAATTCAATATTTTTTAAAATTATTTTAAAATAATGTGCACTTGTTTATGACAAGTAGGTTTGCAAAAAGTTTGTATGTGTAAGAAGTGGCAGAACCTGGGGGCAGAGTTAAAAGAGGGATCAGCCTAGAATCTCTATATAGTCACAAACAAACTAAGTCCAACCTCCCTTAAATTCTGTTGATCCTTATCTAACTCCAAGCAGGTGCTAACTGGTAGTTCAGAAGATTCCTATGCATAGGAATTATTAGCAATAAATCAGTTTAATTGGACCTTCACATGGACCTAATATTTCACTCTTGAAGTATCTTATAGTATACTATAAGACCGTGATGGCAAATCTATGGCACACATGCCACCAGTGGCACATAGAGCCCTCTCTGCGGGCATACCAGCCATTGCCTCAGCCCAGCTATAGCGTGCATGTGCCACCCAGGTCTCTGGCACACATGTGCGGGGATAGGGCACATATTCAAGGGCATCCACATTGCATTTGAGGGGTTTGTGCTCATGCCCCCCACATGCCCTGTTTTGGGCTTGGAAAGCCTCCTGCCCCAACCTGGAAGCCAAAATAGGGTGCGGGGGGGGGGGGTGCAGACACGGGGAACATGCAGCATACACAGGGTAGGGCACCTGCATGGGTGTGTGTGGTCACATTGCATTTTGAGGTTGCAGGCCTGCGCTTTGGGCACTCGGCACCAAAAATGCTAGCCATCCCTGCTATAAGGCAATGGATATCAAATTCAGCCTAGACTTTGGGGAAGGCCATTTGTATTACAATTACTTTCAGAACAAAAAATTGTTTCATACTAAAAGAAAAAGAAAATAGGCTTCTCTTCCCAACAGCAAGCTCATTCAAATGTTTTGATTTACCAGAGCATTTTGTGCTTACTTAAATAACACATTTTCTTATCCCTGGAGAAGTTCATAATGTGTTCAGCGAAAACGGAGTGTCAGGCAAATGATGTAATCAAGAGCTCAAATAAAAATTCAAGAGAGACAGCTCAAGCTTTTCCTCCTAATGATATTTATGATGCTACAATAATTGGTATGGCACTGTACATAGCTCTAGAGAGGAAATTTAAAGGAGGAACTGCTTTACTGCTTTATTTGGCAGTATGATGTCCATGAGTTAAAAGGCAGGGATGGAAACCATAATGTTTTCAGAGATTTCCCAAGCATATTAACTCCAGATTCCCATATTAAACCCAATGCCTTTTTGGTTTAAAGGACTTAATATTATGAGTAATAGAAGCCATAAACATCCTGCCATCCAGGAAACATGATATGGTACTCCTCCTCTTGTTCGCCATCTTTAGCTTGTTGGACATTGAAAGCAAAATCAATTCTTGCATGAAAAATTATATTTGTCTATATATCTGCCAACCATTAAATAAAAAGATGTTTTCACCTGTACTCCTTTCCTCTGAAATAAGCCAACATCATCAGTAAAATTAGTGCTGGCACATAGTACTCACCGTGTTGGAGGAGAGGTAGAAATGGAGCAACTAATTTTAAAGAAAGTGCCATTCTCATTTTTTTCTTGAATGCTAATAAGACAAGAACTAAATAAATCTCGGAATTATTTATACCTGTTATTGAGGCAAAAGGGAGCAGCTGCTGAATAGTGCCCAGTTAATTCTCTTTAACAGCCCTGGCTAGGAAATGACTAATATTATGTCCAACTGAAATAATGAACAGAAGCTAGAAAGGCATGAATTAAAGTGCTCATTGTTTGAGATTGGTCAGATAAATTGATTCAACATCCTTTCCATGCTGAAAAAGATGTTTGGATTGTATTACATGTTTTAGCAAGCTATGATTATAGATTTTTTTCCTCCCAAGCAGACTGTTTAAGCCATTTCTCTAACCAACATAAAGCTGTTTTCAGCATTTCAAATTCTGGTCCATAAAAATGAGTTCACTGGGGAAAAAAATACAGAGTTTAGAAGTTCACCCTGATTATATGCAAGCTCTTTTCTGCAAAAAAAAGGAAAAAAAAAGAAGTGCATGGTATCAAATGCAACTAGAATAGACCCATCTTAAGGATGGTAGGAAGAAAATGCTGGCAAAGAATGAATATGAAAGAATCCAGGAGATAATAGAAAAACAGGCACTTTTAGTGAGATTTTCAAAAGGTCAAGGTGAGTAAGACTGATTCAGTAGTCTGGCTTGGCTATACTAAAGTACTTGGAGGATGTATGCTCCTTCTATTTCCCTTCCTTATCACATATTCCAATTCCATTCTCCATTTTCTCTTGGTAGGAACTGAAAAACTAGGATATTGCAGACTATTATCTACTTCCCAGCTAGAATGGAAAATCAGGATACTCTGTGCCGTGCAATAACTACAGTTTATGTGACTCTAAAGCTTCGCTAGCTGCTGAATATTATGTTGTTGATTCACAAAATGTATCTCCTGCATTCATTGCCATGAACAAAACAAGAGGGGAGAAAGAAGGAGCAGTAGCTAGTGTGCAAGCTGCAAATTAATTCAACAACTGGCACAGAAAGTATTTATTATCTCTAAATTATTAGAGGTTGCTGGTTGAGCAATGTCATTTGGCTTCAGTTTTCAAAGCAGAGGAGTCCTAAATCTGCCTTTCTGAAGGACGGGCTGCCATTTCTGGGTCATTGCGGCCTGGGTTAAAAGTGATTTTAGTTTTTCTCTTTTGTTCTTTGGTGTTGTGTGTGGGTTTTTTTTTTTTTGCCGTAGATTTTTTTTTATTCCTTGCATTAAAATTAAGAACAATTAGTGCATCTGCTCAGGCTTTTCTATTCAAGTCACTGTTGAGAGCTCAAGGGTCTTTAGATCCCAAAGCATGAAGGCAACTCTATGTCATGTCCTTGCCATAGTTCTGTTGGTGGAACTGCTATTTGCATAGGTCTATATCCACAGAGATTTTCACAGTGGTTCCTAGGATGGAGTTACTCTTGTGTTAGCAGAGGACAACTTCTGCTTCATCCCAACTCAGTTTAACCAACCTTTAATGGGGAATTGCTATTAGTTTGCTTGCTGTATTCCTCTTTCATGTGAGATCCCAAATATTTTAGGTCTAGTTTTGTAGTTTTAGACTTTTGAGATTCTGTTAATGTAGCTTTAGAATAATGTAGATTTAATTCATCTAGTCATGTTACTGGGTGGGCTGACATCAATCTTGCAAGTCTGAAAATACAAGACTTCCCACTTCTACTTTTAACTGCTTAGTATGATCCATTAGGGCAAGTCCTTCCTAAGTTTCTTTCTCTGGCCATTATCCACTGGGGGCCTCTTGACTCTACTAACTGTCTCCTAGGCAACTTTGCTTCCTTTCATTTCTCCCAAACTATCCATACATTCAATTACAAGGAGGGTCGTGGTTCTTCCCCCAGGACTGAGGCAAGGATGTTAGGGGTGTTCTAACATGAGTATATGTACATAGAACATGATTTCAGATTTTTCGTGAAGGAATCTTGTCTTGAGTTTTTGTTTGTTTGTTTCTTGGGCAGGGTTATGGATTGTGTTTTCATACTGTTCACTATGCAATTTCCTTGGCTACATGGATGGCTATATAAATTTGATTAATAAATAAATTCCAAGACTTTTAGTGACTCTTGCTTCCTTATCCACCTCAAGAACCTGTAACCTCTGAGCTATGAGGAGTCCTGAAAGCAGCTAAAATAATCTTATTCTAATGGTCTATTCATGCAAGTGATGGGCCCGGGCTTGATTTTTATGGGTTTTGATTATGTTTATTATTCTTGGTTCTTAATTTTGCCTTAGTTTGACATAATGTAAAACCACCTTGAGTCTTCTAACAAAGGGCAGTATATAAATATTTGTAAATACACCTATCAGGTCTCAAAACCTGGAACTCCTCTTATATTTCATTTTTCTAGTTAAATATTACCATATTTTTCAGAGTATAAGATGCACTGGAGTATAAGACGCAGCAAGGTTTTGAAGAGGAAAATTTTAAAAAAAGTTTTTGCAGTCTGCAAACCTCCCCAAAATGGCCTGTTTTTTTGTGAAAATGGGCTTATTTCCCCCCCCTCCCCAAAGGGCATGAATAGCCTTTAGGGAGCTTGCAGAGTGCTCCTGGGGGAGTGGGGTGGGAGCCCAAAAACGAGCAGAAAATGGCCTGTTTTTCATAAAAAAAGGAAAAGAATAGCTTTTAGAAAGCTTATAGAGACTCCTGAGGGCTGGGAGAGGGGTAAAATTGAGAAAAAAACAGGCCATTTTTGCTCATTTCTGCCCTCCCCAGCCCCCAGTAACTCTCTAAAAGCTTCCTACAAGCTATGCATGGCCATTTTGGTGAAGGGGGCGGGGTTTCGGGAGGCAAAAAATGCTGCATTCAGTGTATAAGATGCAGCCAGATTTTCAGTCTCCTTTTTGAGGTAAAAAGGTGCATCTTATACTCTGAAAAACACAGTAATTATATGAAACATGATTATTATTCTTATTTAGCATTCCTATTTTAGGAGAAGTAATGTTCTATATTATAATTCAACATATTCTAATTGGTCAACCAATGTCTTTCCTGTATGTGTCCCAGCTGTACATTTGTTCTCACAAATAACAATAAAAGTTTCTCTCCTTTTAAACAGAACATAGAGCATTAAAAGGTATGCTTCCAGGTATCAACATGTATCTAGATCTTGGCAACTTTAAGACTTATGGACTTCAGCTTCTAGAATTCCCCAACTATATGGCTGGCTGAGGAATTCTGGGAATTGAAGTCCACAAACCTTAAAGTTGCCATGTTTGGACACCCTAGTCAAGTTCCAAAGAAATGTGGAAGCAATAATTCTGTTCTATCTGAAAGTAGAGCAGACTTATCTTTAAATAGATAGATCTGTTATATAGGACATTATTTTAGTCAGTGGTAGGACTCAACTGGTTAACAACCGGTTCACTAAGCTCTGTCCACGTGCAGTGCGTTTGAAAACTTACCTTCTACTGCAGCTCTGATGCAAAACATCTGAGGTGTGGCAATCCACTCTGCTGCACCTATCAGCTGGGATTCAGAAAAGAGAATAAAGGTCAGTATAGCACAAAGGAGGGCGGTCGGGCCCACCTGATCATCAGAGCAAAACAGTTCACTCTCAGCTGATGGTCACAGCTACCAGTTCACCTGAATAGGTCCAAACCGGCTGAATCTCATCCCTGTTTTTAGTCCTCATCTGAGCGGAGTTTCAACTAGATTCCTATCCTGCATTAGAGACACTTTGGCAATTAAGAGGATCACAACAAAGCTGGTATTGTATAGCTGCAGGTTATTCTGTCCACTCTGGAACATCAATCTCAATGAAATGTATAGTTTGCCTTTGGGCACAAGAAGCCTAAGATTTTATGAAATAGCTTTCATTCCAAAAGAATAGCCCGAACTGCCTAAAAACAAATTCAGTTGGTAAAATCCAGACAGCCCACTGCCACAAAATGTCCAAGGATAGCTTTCAATGCTAAGCCATGCTTTATTACCTGGATTGCTGCTTGTGTTTTCATTTGCACGCAGGTGAACCCACAATAAACACATATAAATTTAGCATAGCACTTTGCAGAGACATGGCAAATGCATGGTGATTATGCACTGGGTAAATTAGCTCTAGACAAAGATTTGCTTTGCAAGTTTTATGTTTTCTCCAGCTACTCGCAGAAAGGAAGAATGATTGACAAATATTGAACCAGGAGAACCTAATGATGACAGAGCAAGAAAGGACAGTGGTAGGGAGTGGCAAGTTACTACATAAGGAGGAGGAAGATTGTGGGAAATAAAGGGTGAGAACTTCAGGGTTTTTTAGAGTTTCGGTTCCAGAAAAATCATATGTGGTTTAATAGAGCAAGCTGCACCATGGAAGCCACAGAACCTAAAGACGTCAGGAGCTAGGAGAAGAAATGAAACCAGTATGGCTGTATTTCCCCTTTTTAAAGAAAAGAAAAAGCAACGATTTCCATTGATCACTGCATATTTGAGATTTCACAGTGGTCATATGTCACCTGTATTTTATTCACTTCTCAGTTCTAGGTCTTGGTCTGATTGAGGGGATCACTTCTGTCTCAATTGTGTGTGTTTTGTAGTCTGCTGGGAAGCGGCTGCCTGGCAAAGAAGCCTCCCAGCTGCCACCTCTTTGAGAGCTGCTTTGCCACCATGTTCTTCGTCCATGTGTATCCCATTGCCTTGCAAATCCAAGCAAAATGGGATGTGCATGCACGAAGAACATGGCGGTGATAGCAGCAGCTTTTCCGCTGACTGGAGGACTTTTCAACAGCCTGCAGCCAGCCGTTGCCTCTTTGAGAGCCACTTTGCAAAGTGTCAAGGCGAGCAAGTGGTGACGAGGCCGGGGGAGAAAGCAAGTGGCGACAGGGGGATTGGTTCGGGGTGTGTGGCCAGCCGGCCATCACTGCCAGTTTGCCAAACGTGGCAAAATCTCCACCACCGGTTCGGGCAAACTGGCACGAACCAGCTGAATACCACCTCTGCAGTGCAGAATAACTATCTACTGAGTCCCACCATCAGATGTTAAGCATTTGGCCTTGAAAGAGTTTGAAAAAAACCATACAAAGTGGCTTCTAGATGTGGATAGATTCAGAATAAGGATAAACAAAGGAATTAATCATCCAACCTGGGGAATAAGTACTAGTCTTCCAGAGGTTCCTGCCTATTCAATTCAATTTAAGCTGCCCAGTTAAGCATTAGAAATGCTATACCTCAGAAAGACAATTAAGGAGAGATAACAGAGGAGATTACTGATTACTATCTACCCTGCCAATTCCATGCCTTTTTCTGAGGTTCTGTAACCTATTTCTGTAACCTATCTAGGGTGAGGCTGTTTTAAGCAGCTACTAAAGTTCCCTCCAAAGTGCTAGTGTGATTCAGTTTTGGTTACTTTTGTGGGTTGCACGTCAAGAATCTTGAGCACTTTAGTTTTTTTCAGGTTTATTTTTTTTATGAATTAGGTAACTATTTTTATTCATATGAAATTCCAATGCTTCAGAATACAGTACAATACAGAGTGGTGGAATGCAGAAGAACAGCAACTTTTAAACCAGTTTAAAACAGGACTATCTTTTCAGTGTAGGCCCTTCTAAAAATAATCAGTCCCTTTGTGCAAATTCATGATTCTTATCATTAGCAATAGCACTTAGACCTAGCTTTACAGTGCCTTACAGTTCACAGTGCCTTACAGTTACCGCTTCACAGTGCCTTACAGTCCTCTCTAAGCGATTTACTAAGTGTTGCCTCCAACAAGCTGGGTCCTCATTTTACTGACATCAGAAGGATGGGAGGCTGAGTCAACCTTGAGCCAGTGAGAATTGAACTGCCAAACTGCAGGTAGCAGTCAGCAGAAGTAACCTGAAATGTGCATTCTAACCACTGCACTACCATGGTTCATTACAGTGAAAAACCAAGATAGAAGCTATGGGATCTTTTTTATGCCATCATCTGGGTATTGTTCATCAAGCTAATGAAAAAGTCCATTTTCTTGTTCCTTTCAATTGTAACCTTCCTGGGACAAGGACTTTGGCCTCTGATACCCTGAAAAGCTCAGGGACACCAAATATCTCTAAATCAAAAGCAAGGAAATGATAGCAACCAGCCTAAGAAAAAGCTACCCTTTCTCTTTCCTTCCTCGCCATCTCACGGAGTATCCTCATAATGCCCGAACGTCAATGAATATTTTACTATCCTGACTTATAACGTTTTTGTGTTGTTAAAACAAGAGATTTATGGAATGGAAGGGAGGTATTATAATCGATAGTCCATCCAGTAGCTTTTTTTCTGTCCTAGAAAAAGAGACAAAGCAACAAACAGCCGAAGCATGTGCCATCCCTATCCACTCCCAAGGGAATACCTGGGCAGTAATTATGTAGTCTCACTAGTATAGCCAAAGCCCTTTAGTTCTTTATAATAAAGGTCTAAAGACTGGTTCTTCCAAATGGCTAGGTTTCAAGAAGAGTCAAGCTCATGATGACGGCAACCATACCTGAGCTGCCAAAATCCAAAAGACCAGTAGATGGCAACAAGTATCTGTTAACCATTTAGTAGATATCCCATTTCTGCAACACAAAGTGTGTGTGTGTGTGTGTGTGTTTGTGTGTTTGTGTGTTTGTGTGTTTGTGTGTGTGTGTAAAGATAAGGGTAAGATAAAGGTAAAGGTTCCCCTTGCACATATGTGCTAGTCGTTCCCAACTCTAGGGGAGCTGCTTATCTCTGTTTCAAAGCCGAAGAGCCAGTGCTGTCCGAAGATAGCAATAGCAGTAGACTTATATACCGCTTCATAGGGCTTTCAGCCCTCTCTAAGCGGTTTACAGAGAGTCAGCATATTGCCCCCAACAATCTGGGTCCTCATTTTACCCACCTCGGAAGGATGGAAGGCTGAGTCAACCCTGAGCCGGTGAGATTTGAACCGCTGAACTGCTGATCTAGCAGTAGCCTGCAGTGCTGCATTTAACCACTGTGCCACCTTCTCTGTGGTCATGTGGCCTGCATGACTAAATGCCGAAGGTACATAGAATCCTATTACCTTCCCACCGAAGGTGGTTCCTATTTTTCTACTTGCATTTTTATATGCTTTCAAACTGCTAGGTTGGCAGAAGCTGGGATAAGAAATGGGAGCTCACTCCATTATGCAGCGCTAGGGATTCAAACCGCCGAACTGCCGACCTTTCTAATAGACAAGCTCAGCGTCTTAGCCACTGAGCATAAGCCTTCAGTTAAAAATGCCTCCTGCTAATTATGCCATAGAAAAACCCTGATGCCAAGGACCTTATAATGGCGGCCATTTTTTTCCCAGGAAAGTCTATCATGTTCCATTATCATTATTCATTGAAATATGTTCCACAGAAGTGCCTTGCCCTAGTCTCCTTCTGGAATTGTTTTCACTTTCCACTACAACCTGCAATTCTGATACTCTTTGGCGGTCTCCAGTCAAAGGTTAACCAGACCCAGTTGTACTTAGTTTCCAGACCCAAATACATTACTGCCATCTGCTGAGACCAAACATACTCTACGCACTTCTCTTTCTTCTTGTGAAATCTCCCAGATGCTTGGGCAAGCTTAGAAATAAATAAATAAATCGCCTGGGACTAAGATGTGTTGGGAAGCTCTGTTAGTTGCGTACCTCATTTCTTTTTCTCCACAAATGGGTGAACACTGAAACATCCGCTTCCAGATGGTGATTTGATTCAGTTAACTGCCTAATATCCACTCATCACCACAATGCTATTTGAGTGCCAAGGATAAGATTAGGTAAAACAAAGGTTTGTTGTTGGTTTTTGACCTAGAGCAGGAGATCCAGGTCTTCATGCATTTCATGAACTCCACTTTTTATGGTTATTAGTGTCTGCTCTAAGGGCCAAAATTAATGGCAATTCCCTGATATGCTGCCCAATTGAATTAGTGTAGCATGAGCTTGTTAAATGTCTATGGAGATTCTCAGACATCCAAGTCATGGTTGTGCTTTTTCAAAAGGCAACTGGACAAAATCTAGTTGCCTTTTGAAAAAGCACCTTTGAGATATAAACTGGTTACATGGGTTTAACATGACTAAAAGTGAGATAATGCAGGTAGTCCTTGATTTATGACCACAACAGAGCCCAAAATTTATGTTGCTAAGTGAGACATCTTTAAAGTGACTTTGTCCCATGATCTTTCTTGCACAATTGTTAAGTAAATCATTGCAGTTGTTGTTAGTAACCCAGTTGTTCAGTGAATCTGGCTTCCCCATTGCCTTTTCTTGTCAGAAGGTCGCAAAAGATGATCACATGACCCTGGGACACTGCAACCATCATAAATCTGAGCCAGTTGCCAAAAATCCTAATTTTGATCAAGCATCTCTAAATTAACTCTTGTAAGTTGAGGACTACCTGTAATTAAGGCCTTCCTTCCAGAGGTGGTATTCAGCCGGTTTGTACTGGTTCTGTTGAACCGGTAGCGGACATTTCAAGTAGTTTGGAGAACTGGCAAATACCACCTCTGATTGGTCCCACCCTCCTGCCCCCGCCCTATTTTCTCTTGTTTTTTTTTTAGCTCAGCTGATTCATGCGGCAGAGTGGATTGCCGTTCCTCAGCTGAGCTAAACAACAGCTCAGGTCCCCAGTGCTGACACTGGGGGCGATCTTTGAGTGCTGTGCAAGTGTGTGAAGCATGCGTGTGCATGCAAATCACTCTTTCATAGAACTGGTAGGAAAAGATTTGGAATCCCACTTCCTTCCAAATTCTGACCTACACGTACAATAAGGCCCTGCACACATCATGTAATCATTCTACCCCTGGTAGTGGTTAGTGTAGTATGAAAAAGGCTGTTTATGGAGTTCATTCAGTTCAGTTCTTTTCAGTGGTTTCATAATCCAGGATTTTTCCATCCTCACATAACACTCTAGATCCTTACACTTCGCCTTCAGGCTCATGGATTAAATATGTGACTTTCTGATACTCAATGCTTCATAGTAATGACAACTTTGCTGTAGAAGTCCATTAAGTTGCCACAGTAATCATAAATTTATTTATCAAATTTATATAGCTGCACAATTCTTTTTTTTTTTACCGCAATGAAACATAGCGCATCAATAGATTTATTAAAGGTCAGTGAAAACGATAACTTCTTCCCCCCTATTTTATAGACAGAAAATTTATTGTGACTTATCCAAAATCACAGCATAAGTGAAAGTGAGAGAAAGAGAGTTGAGAAATTGAGAATAAAAGGTATGTGTATTGTTTGTGTACTGTCATTAATTGCTAGGCTTTGTAAATTATATTTTCATTGATATATATATATATATATATATATATATATATATATATATATATATATATATATATATATATATATATATATATATATATATATTAGCTCAGTTGTGTGTATTATATTTGTATAAGTTCCTTAATGGTTAGAATGAAACCCCTCATTTGCTTAAGGCCTGTCTATGTGGATGTCTGTGGCAGCTTGATCCTGACCCACCCTCTGGCATGGTAGAAGAGGACACATCTGGAATTTTACAATTAATGATTTCTCATTAAAAATACTCTTCATGGGGGGATTAAGGCTAAATATCATGAGGAATGATATTTCAGGGATGGGGGGGGAATGCTGAGATGGGCTTACTTAATTTGTTTGAACTTGCACAATACTTCTTCCTCCTCCCATTTTCCTCATAGTAGCCATTCTCTGAGGTAAGTTGGGCTGAAAGAAAACAACTGGCCCAAAGTCACTCAGCTGACTTTCATGCGCAAAACAGGACTAGAACTCATGGTTTCTGTTTTCTAGACTGGTCCCTTAATCACTAAACCCAGCTGGCCCTCTAATGGCATTCAGAAGCAACTGGCAATCAGTACAGCTCTTGAAGCAGAAATACTATACTTTCTTGTTTGCTCACTTATCCACATTGGGCGAATGCTTGTAAACATCCACCAAAGACAATCGCTTCCACTCTTGTGAGGTAATCCTCAATTTACCATCATAATTGAGCCCAACATTTCTGTTACTGAGACATCTGTAGTTTTTGCCCAACTTTATGACAGTTCTTAAGGGAATCACTGCAGGTGTTAAGGTAGTTACATGGTTGTGAAGTGAATCTGACCTCACCATTGATTTTGCTTGTCAGAAAATTGCAAAAGGGGATCACTTGAGACCAGGGCATTGTGACCATCAAAAATGCAGACCAATTGCCACGCATTTGAATTTTGATCATGTGGCCATGGGGATGCTACAATGACCAATCGTGTGAAAAATGGTCATAAGTCACTTTTTTCAGACCTATCGTAACCTCAAACGGTCCCTAAATGAATTGTCGAGAACTATCTGTATACATGTTTGCAAGGAAGCCTAGCTTTTCATACATGCATAAATAGATGATAAAGTCAGAGAGGTTTGCTTTGGACCATGGAGAGAGAGAGAGAGAAAGAGAGAGAGAGAGAGAGAGAGAGAGAGAGAGAGAGAGAGAGAGAGAGAGAGAGAGAGAGAGAGAGATGCTCAAAGCAGCTAATTCTCAATGTACAAAGTGTCTTGTTTAAAGTAAACAAATGCAAGGCAGAGATTCGCTTGACGTAATGAAAGCAAAATGGGACTTTTTATATGTTCTCAATTAAGCCTTCTGCAATAACAAGAATGGTGGGAGAAGCGAGGGGCAGAACAGATGTTCTCTTTTAGTTCTCAAAAAGCCTTCAAAATAGACATTTCTGCTGCCATCTAACTAGGAAGGGGGTGGGTGGGAACTGTCATAGTCCAGGCCTTTGGGGGAATTTTTTCTCCTCTTCTAATGGAGATCCATCGATTATCATTTCAAGAAATGTACACCAATATGCCCTTAAATATGTCAATGGCTGAGGACTACATGTAAAAAATGTTTACAGGTAACCCTCAGCTTACAACAGTTCATTTAGTAACTGTTCGAAGTTATAACGGCACTTTGAATAAAAATGACTTATGATCATTTGTCACAGTTATGATCTTTGTAGCATCTCCATGATCACATGATCAAAATTCAGCTACTTGGCAACTGGTTCATACTTATGACCGTTGTTGTGTCCCACAGTCATGTGATCACTTTTTGCAACCTTTTGACAAGCAAAGGCAATGGGGAAGCCAGATTCATTTAACAACCAGGCTACTAACTTATCTACTGCAGTGATTCACTTAACAACTATGGCAAGAAAGATCATAAAATGGGGCAAAACTCACTTAACAAATGTCTCACTTAGCAGCATACATCTGGGGCTCATTAGTGGTCATAAGTTGAGGACTACCTGCATTATCTCACTTTTAGTCATGTTAAACCCATTTAACCAGTTTAGATCTCCAAAGTGCTTTTTAAAAAAGCAGCTGGATTTTGTCCCGTTGCTTTTTGAAACAGCACCTCTGGGACATCCGTAACCTGGATGACTGAGAATGTCCATAGACATTTAACCATCCTATGCTACACTCCAACTTCAACTTAGGCTGCAGCAATGAAAGTATCCGCTCTCGACTGTTATACCACAAAGGACGGAGTAGTTGCAAATGTCCCAATGTTTGTCTCCAATTGTTTGTAGTTTGTCTCTTCGCTTTAGTACAACTGCTGCCTTCACAAGTTGAAACGTAACAGCTGCTGCGGTGTCTCCATCGATGCATTTATGCCTAATAACATCAGCAGAAATAACAGCTTGCTAGAACAAACGTAGACAAAATGTTGAAACGAACAGCACAATCAGATGCGGGCTTACTTCCAAATAAAGCCATTGTGTTTAAGTTGTGCTTGCAACACCTAAGTCTGCTTAAGATTGCAGCCAAAGAAACCGGATGACGTAATAACCATGATCGAACTGCTAAGTATTTCTCATTATCAATAATTCAACAGATCTCATGACCTCCCCCCAAAAAACCCTAGACCACGATGCAGGCGAGAAACCTTCTCAAACATGATCTAGGAGTTTGCATAAATCCCCCTTTATTTCCCAGTGAAGTATTTCCCGCCTTCCCTCCCTCCTTCTTTCTTTTCCCCTTGCTAGGAGTCTTATGAAGCTGAAATGTCAAGTGAGGGTTGCTTTATATCGTGTTCTGTCAATCAAACAAACGGAGGCTTTATGCATCTGTTGCCAGTTATATTGGCACTTTTTGAAGAGGGTTTCGGTGGGAGTGAGAATAAATAAAGATCCTTCAGGCACTTTCTCATTTATGGATGAGGAATCAAAGCAGGCTGAAACTTCATTTCCAGCCTGATACCCTGAAGATTGTTGGCTGATAATTCTGGATGGAACAGCTTATCTGGGAGGATTAGGAAGAACATGAGCTTCCTATTACTGCCGGCTTCAGTCTATTCAGCCGCACAGACTTTGTCACACAGTATCTGTGCCTTTACATATGTCACTAATCTTATCTCTATCTTCTCAGCTCTTTCTGTTGAAGCTCTGCTTCCTTGCACCTAACCCTCCCCACCCATTTCTTCATTACACTGGCTGTGTAGGCATTAGCCTCCCCTTAGCAGCCTTTGCGGTACCCTGTCATTCAGAAAGGCTAGTAAAGCGAAGGCTGTAGCCTTCGAGTGAAGGTAATGGTTGGGCTTTATCTCAGGTCTCCCGGGTCACACACTGGTATATTAAATGTCAATTCCCGCTTCAGCGCTCTCTCTTTCGGTCCTCCAAAATCATACCAAAAAATAAAATAAAAACCCATCCACGTATACCCCAACCTCTGATCCAGTAAAATGAGTTAATGAGCCTTAAAGAGAAGCAGAATTAATCTAGTTGACCTCAGGACCTCTTGCAGGTCCTTATGTATTGTTAAGCCCTGGTTGGGAGGAGGGGTAAGGCATCTCCATCCTTGCAGGTATTTTTTTTTAAAAGGAAGATCTAACAAATCCCTGATTGAATTCTCCAGAATTGCAGGAAATAGTTATGTCTAGACTGATAAAAAGAAGGTCTGGTGTGATTACAAACACTGTTCCAATATTTGAGGGGCTACAACCAAGAAGAGGTATGTGTGTGTATCAACTTACTCCCCAAAGCACCTGAAGGTGCTTTGACCAGGTCAAGAATCAATGGATGGAAAATAATCAAGGTGATATCCAACCTAGAAATAAGGAGAAATTTCCTGATGGTTACAACAATTAATCAGTGGAATCGTTGCTTGAGCAGGGACTTGGTCTATAAGACCTCAAAGGTCCCTTCCAACTCTGTTATTCTGTTACTGTGGTGCAGAACAGTTCTGGTGCACTTTCCCCCCTTCCAGCTCTTATTCATCTTCATGAAAGGAAATGTACTCTATGAATTATTTCATAAGAGAAAGCAGCTATCCAAAGGAATTATTTAGGTAGTGTGTGGCATTATTTGATTCTATTCATGTACTGTCCTGATTCATGTACAAACGCCCCTCATTTAACAATAACAATTGGGACCAGCAACGTTGTCATGAAACAGTCACTGAGTGAAACTGCAAAGGTGCTTATGGTCCTACTTTAGCTTTTGATTACTTTACATACCTGCAAAGTTCGTAAATGACAAGATTGGTCTTAAAGTAATGTTTCCATCACTGCTGAAACTGTGAATGGTTGCTAAATGAGGACTACCTGTATGATTCTCTGGAGATGGCCAAGGGGAGTATGCACGAAAAGCCTTTCTTTTATTCTGAAGCATCTGCTCCACAGTTGGTGGCCTCCCATGCTTTAGTCAAAACCCAAGAGAAACCATCATGGGGAAATTACCTCCACCTTATCTCTGAATGGAAAAATGCTTAATAAAAAACAAGAACAGCACCACTGGCAACCACACGCTCCACAATCTCCCACAATAACGTAACCTCAAAAACACTATCAAGGTTAAGTCAAAACATTTCAAGCACCTTGAGGTTCAAAGAGAAACAAACATGATTTTCAAGAAATGAAAGCAGTGGAGTAACTGCAGAATAGATTTTAAGTATAACTTTGGCTAAACTGTTGCCCTGTGATTATGTTAATTGTTTAGTCCTGTGGGAGAGTCTTCACTTTTGTTGTTTTTCATTGTCTGGTTTGTGCTCTTTTCTGTTTATTGTAGTGCTACTCTGATGTTTCCCTCATATAATACTGTAGATAGAGTTTTAGATTTTAATTTTGCGTTAGTTTTTAATTGCTTGGATACTCTTTCTATCAGAGTGACAAGCCAAAGTTGTTAAACAAAATTTCGCAAAATGCTAACAGTATTTTTTCATAACTAGAAAACACTCTAAATCAGGGGTGTCAAAGTCAAGGCCCGTGGGCCACATCTGGCCCACGTGGTGCTTAGATCTGGCCCACGGGGCCTCCATGGAAACATCAAAGGACCAGCCCGCGATGCCTCTGCCAGCAAAAAAAGAGCTAGTGGAGCTGCATGCAGCCCTCCCAGACTACATTTTTTCAGCGACAGCCTCCTGCAGTCCTCTGCCATGAAAAATGGAGCTTAGGGGCCCCACACGTGGCCCCCTGGGCTTCATTTTTGCTGGCAGAGGGCTGCAGGAGGCCATTACTGATGAAAATGGAGCTTGGGAGCCCATTCTTACTGGCACATCATTTAAGCCAGGGTTGATATCCTCCAGGTTTGGCCTGGTTCGGCCGAACTGATAGGGATGATTGTCCTTGGTTATGTGAACCAGTAGTAAAAAAAAAAGACTTCCAAGGATTGTGTGGCTCAGCTGTGAGGCGCATGATCGTCGGAAGATTTCCTCCCACCACACACTTTTTAAAGCATTTTTTCCCTGCTGGTTCACCCATACCGGCAGGGAAAA
The DNA here is from genome assembly GCF_009769535.1 of Thamnophis elegans. Taxonomy (NCBI): domain Eukaryota; kingdom Metazoa; phylum Chordata; class Lepidosauria; order Squamata; family Natricidae; genus Thamnophis; species Thamnophis elegans. The sequence continues at coordinate 81,270,942 of NC_045543.1, read as the reverse complement.
AATGCTATAAAAAGTGAAAAAAAATGGCCACACCCAGTCACATGAATTCCCCCACCAAGCCACACCCACAGAACTGGTGGGAAACAAAATTAGATTTCACTACTGATTCAGGCCACAACAGGTGCCCTGACACAAGTGACATTGAGCTGGCCATGCCCACCTTAGCCATGCCCACTCAGTCCTGCCCTGCCCCCCAAGGTGAAACACAACCCTGATGTGTCCCTCAATGAAATCACATTTGACACCCCTGCTCTAAATGATTCAGTTTGTTATGCAGTTGTCCATTTCTCCTGCTCAAATTCAAATGCAGAAAGATGTCCCTCTACTTCTTTAGGTTTCATATTGGCTTTAGGGACAATTTTACTTTCAACAGTCTTTCAGACATTGCTGTCCAGTGGCAGGATGGTTCAAAGCGATTTAAGATGGACTTCCTCAATTTCCTATCTCTAGTGACATATTGGCCTTCAACTCATTATTTGGAAAGGCTATCCAAGATGACCTGGTTGGAAAATGCTGGTGTAAACATGCCTACAATTCATTCATAATATAGGAATCCAGGTCAGCATTAATTAACTAGAGATCTTTGAAGATGTCATAATTCTTGAAGTTCTTATTGTTCTCATCTTAGAAAGAAAAGCAACAAAGTTAGCCTGGAACTTTGTTAAGACATTGCTAAGCACTTTCTCTATAGCAATAGTTGAATGTACCACATCAAGAACTACAGACTACAAGGACAATCCTGTAGATTCATGTGTGCCATCAACATCACCTATTTCTTTGACATTAAGACATGAGACCAATGGAAATCTGCAAATGAAGTTTTCTTCCTCAGGTCAAAAGCACGTAAAAATGCAAGTAGAAAAAAATAGGCACCACCTTTGGTGGGAAGGTAACAGCATTCTGTGCGCCTTCGGTGTTTAGTCATGCCGGCCACATGACTGCAGAGATATCTTCGGACAGTGCTGGCTCTTCGGCTTTGAAATGGAGATGAGCACTGCCCCCTAGAGTCAGGAATGACTAGCACATATGTGCGAAGGGAACATTTACCTTAGTGCAATGAGAATATGGAGAGCATTGTTCATGTCTATTTCCTAAAAAATCTCTCAGGGCATTATAAGCCATTAATATGAACTGCCCTGGAATGATTAGAAGCTCCCACATATAGGTATTCATTATGAATACCCTACATAATCCTTATTAGTGTAACATGAATGGCATGCCACTTATCTGAATATTATATACAGATAATTACACACACACACACACACACACACACACACACACACACACACACACACACTTTCATTTTACAACCATAGGGTTCCCCCCACCCTTATTGTTATTCTGCAGAGTTAGTAGGAATCTGTATCATGACTGCTACCTCAAGGTTGAAACAATAAGCTTTATCTGAAGCTGACAAATGTAAATTTTCTTTTTCCTATATGAATCCCACAGATGTCATAGTGTGCTCATCTTGCAATAATCAGCCCAGCCAGGACTGTGTCATTTATCACAGCACCATGTTTTATTCTGTGACAAGCAGAAGCAATAAGGAGGGTGACTTCTGTCCCAAAGCATTTGCATGTTGCTAAATGATGTCATGGGGACAGACACTAAATGCCAGATTTAGCCATGCTTGCCTAAGGGATCTTGCACCTGGAAACTTTGAAAAACTATTTGGTCCGGTAATGGAAATGTTTCTTCCCTCTTTAAAGGACTTAAAGCAGCGTTTCTCAACCTGGGCAATTTGAAGATGTGTGGACTTCAACTTCTGGAATTCCAGGTTTGTTGGCTGGGGAATTTTGGGAGTTGAAGTCCACATAACTTCAAGTTGCCAAGGTTGAGAAATATGGACTTAAAGCATTCCAAAAGCCTCTGAACAGAGAGTCAGCAGGGATCTGTATCTGGGATAGTCACGGTCACTTTCAAGGTCTATAAGAAAATAAATTACAGACTATCCTAGGGAATACTTTTTTCAGGATGCCAATCAAGTTCAATTGTTTTGTCATTCAAAATGCTTGCATGTAGCAATTTACCAGTCATTCAATTTCAAGGAGCGAAAATAAATGTTCTGCTGGATAGGGTGAGAAGTGATCTAATGGTTCCAGCAATATTTCTTTATGATGAAATTCAATCTCATGCAATTGGCTCTTCTCCTCAATTCCCAATCATTTCCCCCAAACCATTAGACCCAAAAGCCATAATTCTAGAAAATCATCAGAGTGCTTTTGCACTCTGTATCTCTCCTACCTTTTAATTCTTCTTGCCTGTATGTATTCCTTTTCCGAACATATTTGTATACATTTCTCTACTCCCAACAATTATTATCATCTTGTACCCTCTCTGCTTAATATTACATTCTGGAAGACAGACAATACATGGATAAATCATTCAGGGAAGAAAATACCTAGAACAATATATGGGATTTCATCAGATCATAGATTGAAAGGGATCTTTCATGCCATTAAATTCAACCCCATGTTCAGTTTAGGAATCCATTTACAGCATCTCCATCACATGGGGTATCCACTGTCTGCTTAAATTCAAGGAGCTTCCCCCAGTTCTTTGGGCAATTGATCCACTGTTAAGCTACTCTCACTATTAGGAATGGGTTTCCTCCCGTAACATTGAATAAAAATCTGCCTTCTTGTAACTCTTATTTCATAACCTACATAACCTACATCTAGGATGGTGCAGAATAAGTATTAATCCTCTTCCATGTCATTTGGCCTAGTGATTAAGTCACCAGGCTAGAATTCAGAAGACTATAAGTTCTAGACCCACCTTAGGGACGAAAGTGATCTGGGTGACTTTGGGCCAGTCAGTCTCTCTCTTCCAGCCCAACTGACCTCACAGAGTTGTTGTGGAGAAAATAGGAGAAGGAAGGAAATTTAAGTAGGTCCGTCATCTTGAGTTATTCATGAAAATAATAAAGGCAGGAAAATATGTAATAAATATAAATAAACCCTTTCAGATATTTGAAGAATATTGTTTTCTGAAGGTTTCTCAAAAAAAATCTAACCACTTCCAAATTCTTTATTTTGCTCTGGATTTTTCCCCCTAAACGTATGGCTTGTGCCTGAAACTTATCAGGCACAATGGAGCAAATTTCCAGAAACCTACAGTAATCTTAGTCTAGGAAGGAGGAAGTTAACAAAGTGAGACTCTAAGCTACAAGAACTGCTAACCAGAAGGGCTGAAAGTGAGGATCTATTCTATATAACAGGGGTGTCAAATTCACAATGACACATTGTCATCATGTATCACAACTTTTTCCCCTTTGCAAAATTGGGAGTGGGGGTGGCCAGCATGTGATGCATCTGGCCTGCGGGCTGTGGGTTTGACACCCCTAGTGCAGGGGTGGGTTCCAGCAGGCACTACTGCCAGTTTGCTCATGTGCGTGCTGCACGCATGTGCTTGATACATGCTGCACGCGCATGCACAGTGCTATTAAAATTGTTCTGCGCATGCGCAGAACTGAAAATCAAGATGGTGGTGACTATGGCACAACCCGGGGAACTGGTTCGGGGGCATGGCAGGCCTGGGTCGCTGCTGGTTCCAGTGTCCCAAGCCGCCAAATCGCTACTGGTTGGTCGAAAACACTACTTTGAAAGAAACCAGGCACCCCTAAGTGTAAATTTGCTACTTTAATAAAATAAAGTGGATTATAATAAAAGAGCAATACAAGGAAAAAAAATCATAAAACTCAAAACACAAAATCCAAGCAGAATAAATATAAAACAACAAAACTAGAGAATTAAATGGAAGGTTCAGATTCAAGACATTCTCATAGAGCAAGAGATCACAGTAGAACAAAATCACGACAGATATTGGCTAGGAGCCCAGGAGGAAATTTGATCTCAATCCAAATAATAAAAAAGCTAAATATTCACCAACAGCCTAAAAAGAAAGGTTAGGCTTGATGACCCAGGAGATATTCTTCTAAATTGAGACCATGGGACAGAAGATCCAGCTTCACGCAGATGCCTTCTGAGCTTCATTTGCCAGTCAATGAAGTCTTACGACACCAAACACAGCAGAATATCTGAGGCTCTGTGATTCCTGTAATCACTTTGGTATCAATTTTATGGACTGAAATAAATAACTGGGGAGACAGTTGGTATCTTCCTCTCTTCCTGCCTTGACCTTTATCGCTCCCAACAAATTAGGATCGAGTTTTGACACGCAAGGAGGCTTTCATCTTTGCTCACTGAAGCACCGGCCAGAGAAATTTTATTGTACTCTGACACAGAAGCATCAGCAAGCTGTTCATGTACAACTGCATTACAGCGCTCATTTTAACACGAGCAACTCATCAAGGTTGTGGCTCTGCTTTGAGAGTAACGTAGAGCTGGCTCTTTGTGAAGGGCTGACACATAGTTCAGCTGTGCCTATGGAAGTTAACACTTCAAAGCAAAAGGAACCCTAGTTCATTTCAAACACATCTGGAATTAATGCATTTTTTTTCCCAGGCACACATTCTATTCTTTCATGTTACACCCGCTGTACAAAAATGGAAATACCAATTACTCCTGCTCCCTTCTGCAAGTACCCAGGTAACGGATAAGAAAGTTGATGTAATTTTTAAAAAAATTCTTGGATTAAAATAACTCGCGAGTGTACAAGGTGCACGTCATTTCAGGCATATATCACATTATCTTTTGTGAGCCCTATAAACTTGAAATTATGTATTTCAAATAACATGCTTTCAGCATTTTAAACATTAGTAATTCAAATGCTGCTTTTATCTGAAAAGAGGCCTACTTCCCATCCCCAAATAATTTAACTTTAAAATGGAAGAATTATCTTAAGGGCCTAAGCATATAATGCTTAGGTGTTTCTTGTTAATCTTTATTTTATGGTGGAGGAAAGTGTAATTTTAAATTCAGTGTTATTTTTTAAAATACTGTTGTTTTTCAGTTTTCATCCTGAAATCTGTACAGATCAAGAAGAAAGTGTTGTCAGAGGTCAAACAAGTCAAGATGGCATTATGACTGGCCAATTGCAACCACCACTTTCACTTTATTTATTTATCAGATTTAGAAATTATTCTCCACAGGTGCTCCTGCTAAATGCATGAGAGATGCTATGACAAAAAGGTGCTTCTTCAACTCCGGTTTAAAAAACAGCTTATACTTTTACAAAAATAAAATAAATATTTAATATAAGTATTGTTCAAAATAATTTTCATAATTTTCTCTTTTTTCCTATTGAAGTAGCTTCACACCAAAAAAATCCTTCCCAGGTCCTGCTATGCTGCCTCAACATGTAGGGGGAAGGGATGAGCATAGAATGCCTGGATTGTATCCCAAAATTATATATTCCCAACAGAATCATCCAAGGTAGGAAGGTCATCCAGCTGCCCACCTATATTGGGTCATAATGAGATCGAATGATGTTAAGCGCAGATGATCACTTTAGTGACAACTGCAAAGGCCTCATTACATACTGTGTAAGAGAAAGCAACGATAAGCCTTGCGGACAGAAAATGTAAAATTCTTAACATTATAGTGACAGATGATAGCGGAGCGGTAGCATAAAGGTAAAGATGCTTGCCTCCCACTTAGAAGGTTGAGAGTTCAATCCTAGGCAGTGGCAGATGTTTTTCTATCAGGGCGCAAATAGAAAATATCTGCTGCGAATTCCGCATAGGTGTCAAGAAGGACAACCAACCAGTAAATGCTCAGCTCTGTTTAGTTGTCCCAACTCCAGCCTGAAACAAGGGATTAAAGGATCATAACAAGGAAAAAAAATAGTGACAGATGACAGCCCATCAGATTGGAAGGTATTCAACATGCTATTGAGGAAAAGTTAAGGATCTTTGAGAGTGCTAATAGAATTTTTAATGTGGCTAGATTAAAACTTTGGGAATGTCTAGTTGCAGACGTTGCCATGCAGGAAAAGAAAGCTGCAAAGACAAAATTAAATTGGAAACATAGAAAGTAAGGAACATGAACATGAGAAAACTCAGCACAAGGAAAGGCCAAATGAATTGATTCTATATTAACATCTCCGGCATCAGAGAATTTAGATAGATTGAACGGAACACTTTCAGTTAGAAAAATCATAATGTTTTCTACTTAGGACGTGAAAAACAAAGAAGGAACAAAATTCCATCATTAGGAAAACTATGCCAGCAAGAACCTGGCTTCAGTGCAATCAGTCAGCGAATAATCATTCAGATAATAGTTTGCCCAGTGGAAGCAAAAGTTGGATTTTGAAGAACCAGCATAGAAAAAGCATAGATGCTTTTGAACTTTGATGTCAAGAGAACATTAGCATGAATAGCCAAGAAACCAAACAAATGGATTATCAGACAAATCAATCAGGCTCAAAGTATCATACTTGGAATATATTGTTAGAAGGCCTAGATCTCTGGAAAAGTTTCTATGGAAAGATGGAAGGAAGTAGGGGAAAAAGGATAATCATTAGCAAGGGAGATGAACTTAATTACAGCAAAGAGGGGTGCACCTAAAATATCTTCCTGGAGAAAATGTGATTGCTAAAAGATAACACCAACTTGAAGGTATATAATCAATCAATCAATCTATCAATCAATCAATCAATCAATTAATCAAGGTCATTCATTGTTCAAAGGGGTTTTGAATGTTATTTCAGGTTTAGTGTAACTTTTTTCACAAATTCTATTTTATGAACATCAACATTCCTAAATATCTGAATATGTGCTTGTTATAAGTCATAAACATTTGATTTAGAATGACTAACATTTTTTTAAAAAATGTGTGGCAAAATATTAATGAAATGCAGAGAGTAGAGGTAGGTTGAATATCAGTCATCCATATTTTTAAAAGAAGTACAGTACATTCCTTTTTAAAGGATTTCAAATCAAAGATAAAACATCAGCTGTAACAAAAAGATGAGAATTAATTTCAAATAGCTTCTTGATAGAAAGTGAAAATAGTGAGGTATTATATTTTCCTTTTTTCTTGGTGTTATCTTTGCAGCTAAATGCTTGCAGTTATCCTTTCATTCATGTGGAAAATAGTTCTTAGGAAGTTACTGGATAGATCCACTCCAGCGGCGATAAATAAATAGAGATTGTCCAGAAAGATTAGTCCGTATTTTGCTCTCAAGCTTCAGCTGGCTAGAGAAGGATTTGGCTTGATAAGAAATTTGGTTTGTCAGAATCAGTCATCTGAGAGTTATAGAATTAAATGTTCTTATGATGTAGCAAGACAAGAACCTTTATTTTTACCTTTCTCACGAAGTTATAGAAAGCTTTCAGCTCTATTCAATAGTTAGGATTTATCTTATTCAGTTCTTCTCTTCAAATGTAGTGCTTTACAAAAACTGGGACTTGATCAAAATGATGTCACAATGCCAACTCCACCCCTGGCACACTTGCAAGTAATGTGACACTGCAAGATGAAGATTATGCCACAAGATGCTTTTTTTAAAAAAATGTCTTCATCTTCCCATAGATGATCCTGGACATCACCCTTTCTTTCCCTTGTTTCTGATGCTTTTCCTTCCATAGCTTCAGTGGAATATGGTTGTTACTTTATATTGGGATTTTCTTGTTTTTCAGCAACATGGCTCCAATAAACAGTCTTCCTATTTTGAGAATAAGAAAACACACTGGTCCATAATGGGGTAACATTTAGAAAAACAAAATGTCAGAAGTAGAGATGGTACGAACTTGAAATGCTCATATGACTTTTAAGCAGGGATGGGCTTCAAAGATTTCAGCAATGGGTTCTCTGACCAGTTGCTGGGTGGGCGTGGCCATGGTGGGCATGGCCTAGTCAGCCTCCTGCACCATGGTGGGAGGGGGAGCATTTTCTCCTTCCCCAGGCTTGGAGCCTGGGAGGGTGAAAACTGCCTCCCCGGACTCCAGAGGCCCTCTGGGGGCTGGAAAAGTGCCTGATTCTGGCCTTCCAGAGCTTCTGGGAGCCGTCTTCCTCCAACCCCAGCCTCTGCATGGGCCTTGCATCCAAAACGGGCTGCATGGAGACTCCTGGGAGGGGTGGGAAGGGGAGGGAGGGGAGGAGCTGAGGGGGCAGGGCCAGGCAGGGTTGGGATTTGGAGGTTCTCTAAACTGAGCATAATGTTAGGTACAAACCTGGGCGAACCCGTAGCAGTCCATTCCTGCTTTTAAGCATGCCGATACCAACCATTAATTAGATGCTAACAGTTAAACCATTTAAAATAAAAGTACATTTAAAAAAAACTCCCAAGCCTATTAACTAGATGAAGTCAAAATATTTGACTGTTTACCAAATATTTATGAAACACCTCACCTATATTTCACAGCTGGAAGTACTTTCTTTCAATATTTTATGTGTGATGGCATTTAATAATTGTGATACTGATTAATAATTGACAAGCGATGGTTCTGAATATCTGAAAGCTGACAAGCGCTTGTATTTTATGGGCCACCTTTGATATTTAGCAGGTGGCAGCTGATAGCTTATGAAATTTATCATTTGATTCTTCCAGAATTCCAGAAATGTCAATACATTTTTCAATTCAGCATGAAAATGTTACATCCAAAATGTAAGGGCAAAATTAGAAAACGAAATTGTTTACAATTCAATTCAAACAGTAACCTGAACGAGTAAATCCAATGCAACTATTGTATCATGAAAGGCATATACATCATTCTAGGTGCAGGGGGTGACCCTCCCGAAAACATAGAACAATAACCAGATGGAAAATGATATTGATTTACTTTTTTTTCCTCCTCCTTTTTTCAACCTTTTGTGTGGCATGGAGCAGTGATGGGATTCAGTCAGTTTGCATCACTTCGGGACAACCGGTTGTTAACTTTCTGAGCAATTTGGTGAATTGGTTATTGGAAGAAATCATTAGGATAGAGAACTGGTTGCTAAATTATTTGAATCCCACCACTGGCCATGGAGGCAAAGTAAGAAAAGCTACTGGAAAAAAAAACTCCAGAAGGATGCCACACTAAAATACAGAAAGGATTTCCTTCCTTCCTTCCTTCCTTCCTTCCTTCCTTCTGTAGGAAGTTAAAGCCCACCCCTCTCCTAGAAAAATGAAATATCTTGGTAAATATTGAAAAGGCAGAATATTATATTTCCCTGTATAAGAAATAGAAAGATGTGTTTTTAGGCAGGAAACAGACTCACTCTTAATAGCCTTCGCCTTTGTCAATGGGCCATTAAAAACATGAACCAGTCTATTCTACATAACAAAGATCTCCCCCTTCAGCTCCAGGGTGATGGGATTAAGGAATCATAGTATTAACTCTTTACTCATCTCACTACAGGGCACCTGGGAAGAAGCAATGCTCAACCAAACGTGGACTCAAAGCACAGCCTACAGAGTTGCCCCTGTATGGCCCCATGGGAGTCTGAGAACCAATCAGAATACAAGATCAAGATCAAAGGCCAGAGAGGGCATAAAACCAGAGACTTTCAGCATCTCGGTCTCTTTTCTTCTTCACCCAACATCTTGAAGCATGTGATCCCCCTTTTCATTTCAGGAGCTCAAGCCATGTGATCCTGTTCACCTTAAATCATCTTTCCTAACAGGCTCCATATTTCCAGTGTTTTTTCCCCCACTTGGAACTGAACCCAGAAGGACATTTCTTCCAACACTTCCTCCCTCCGTCTCTCCCTTCTTTCTTCCCTTTTTCCTTCTTTCCTTCCTCCCCCCTTCCCTTCTTTCCTTCCCTTTTACTTTCACTGTGCCCTGCATATTATTGTACCACTTGCTCATACTTACATAGCAATAGCAGTTAGACTTATATACCGCTTCATAGGGCTTTCAGCCCTCTCTAAGCGGTTTACAGAGTCAGCATATCGCCCCCACAGTCTGGGTCCTCATTTCACCCACCTCGGAAGGATGGAAGGCTGAGTCAACCTTGAGCCGGTGAGATTAGAACCGCTGAACTGCAGATAACAGTCAGCTGAAGTGGCCTGCAGTACTGCACCTACTGCGCCACCTCGGCTCTTTTTAATTCCCTTTTTACATTCCCATTTCCTTGGTGATCCAGGTGCTCGAAGGGCATTCCAGCTAGCCCAATCGTTTAAAGCCATTTACCTAATGCCGGCTGAATGTTTGACCATTTTAGAAGTTAGGCCTTTTTAGAGGTAAGGGTACCCTTGCAAAAAGAGGAGGGAGGGAGTAAAAAAAAAGATGAATAGATTAGAACAGAAAACAAGGCCCAAACGCAGCTGACAGAATTTTTAATTGAAAGTCTCATTCTCGCCTGAGAGGAGATGCCATTTGTTGTTCTGCTTCAAAGAGCAAATTATTTTGGGATGGTCCAATATAAGGCAATTAAAAAAAATAGAATCCTCCAGCTTGCCACACCTAGGTGCACATTCCTGTAGGGCCAGTATACCTTCTTCCTGCTTAGTGAAGGAGACAATGAGAGGATTATGCTGCGTGGATAATTTGTCAGGAACCCAATAAAGGTTGCTAAAGACCATTCCACCCCCCCCCCTTCATTCTGCAGGCATCATTAGACAGGGAAACCTTGGGTTAGGTCCCAAGCAAAAGCTGTCTGACTTTTTTGTTTGTTTCTTAAAGGTTTTGGAGACCACACACAGCAGAAGCATTTGACGGAGGCATTATAGTTCAGGCTGTTAAAGAAATCAGTACGCTGGTGATAACGTGTGTATATTCGCTCAGCGTAAATGGCTAAGTTAAGGGAGGAAAAAAAAAACATGCAATGAATCATGGTCACAAGGCCAGGCTTGCTTTGATTAACTACACTGGTATAATGAAATCCAACAGAGCAATCACTGAAACATTTAGCTCCAAATGTAAATCTTCTTGAACTCAGGGAGGGCTGCTGGTGGAAAGCATGTCAGGCAACGAGAGGTCGCATATAAAAAAGCCATATTTCACGTAATGAAAGGCAGAGGCAACTTTAAAGCAGAGGGAATGCATAAACGTTGGGCGACATTTGGCACGTCTGGGAGGGAGGAAAAAAAACCACATACCCAACAACAATGTTATTTTAAAACTGTCAATCAAGGTAATCCAACAGATTTTTAATCTAAAGGTCAATAGAAGCACATTCTACAGCGGTTGCAATAGTTGCGCCAAATATGAAAGCCATCTTTTAGGAGATGATTTGCAGTATTAACATATCAACACGCTGTTTCTTGGAGAATTAATCTCCGTATCACACCCGAAGAGCACATTTTGTTATTAAAATAGTACCATTAGGGTAACGTTCTCATTTCAGCAAAAGGTTCTGGGGAAGAATATTCCACATGGCAAGCAGGCTCCATTGGAGGAAGAATGACCTACATTTCAACCGAGAGGTAGGAGTTACTCCAGAAAGTCTGTCTCACTAAATCAAAGAATCTACTTGCTTCAAATCCTGGACAGGGATAGCTTCTTGAAATAGCTTCTATTGTAAATACAAATGTTTTTCCCATGGGGAAGCAAAACCGATCTGCTGTTCACGTTAAACATGTGTTGCAGAGAGTCTCATTCAAAACAATTGCCATTAGTATTGGAAAGACGGTATTACGGTAAGGTGGATTTCTCTCCCCCACCCCTTCTTCCATGCCCTGTTATTTTTATGACAAGAAAAATGGATTTTTAAAGCAATAAAATTAATTACAATTAGATCATGTCTAATGAAGAATGAATGAACTTAATTTGGGGTAATTGATCTCAGAAATGTTTGAGCAAATCATGAGGACACAAATAGAAACAAATGAACTTTTAGTCATGGGCTTTAGAATTCACGTGGTGCTATGAAGACTTTCATTTATGCCTAATGAAACACATAACGCATTGGGAGAAACTAGCGTCGGGCACCAGGAAAGCTGGTGAAACAAATATGCTGCCTCTTATAGTCATGCATCCATGGGGTAGGCTTAAAAAGATAAGATAGGGGACACAACTTTATGGCTGAAGCTCTGCTCCTTAAGATGCTTGGTATGCATACCAAGCCACACCTGCCATCTTGAATTTTTGACCTCCTTGCACATTGCTGCAATGTAATTGTATCATCAACTTTTCAACTAAAACCAGCTTATAGTATAGCCTTTATTGTCATTGTACATCATGTATACAACGAAATTGGTTATATAGCAGTATCATTTCATTCTTTTACACTAGTTTTGTCACATACACAGACCCCCTAAATTAATGTTTTTCTGGGGATAGTCAGCCCAGATGACCAGCTGTTCCAAACCACTGGACACCTCAAAAGTGATGAAGTTGCTGTGAGTTGTAAACAGTGATGACAATGATTGTAAGTTTAAACATTAAGTGTCAGCTTACATCAACCTGATGCCCAAGGCAATTCATCTATTGGTGCAGCTCTAATAGCAAACATATTTTCGGTTAGTTGTAAACTCGATCCTGTGACCAGACCAGAAATCACCCTGTCTTTCTGAGCACATTGGATTGATTTAGAAATATTTTCAAAGTCTGTCTGGAAGTGGATCTGTAATTAATATATCAACTGGTGATCTCATATTTAAGATACCCTTTTAACAATGGATTCCAGACAATCTTAAAACAGAACCTCATGAACAAAGCACTATGAATAACAAAAAGAAATTGTATGAACAGTATTTGTGTTTTGGGGTTCTGTTGGAAAGAAAGTTTTAGCTGAGATACTGTGTGCAGATATTATTTGACATTATGCCAAATTGGAACAAGTAATATTCTTCACACAAAATTATTGACATTCTGAAATGAACTGGACTGAAGTTTTGCCAAATCACAGTAATTTCTTTTCTAAAAAAATATTAGAAGCAAACATCTTTTGCTAGTAACTCAAAGACAGATGGACTCTTGGTTGGATTTCTGGAAGACTGAATTGGCATTGAGACTACTAATTGTTGTTGTTGATATATTTGATGATTCTGAATTATTGCAATGTATTGTGCAGTTTATATTGTAAGTTTTGCTGTAATCCACTTACAGACACATAATTGAAATATCAAAACAAAAGCCTGCATAGAACTTTCCTCTCTTTGAATGTGAAAAGGTTAAAACAACGAAGAGCATCCTACCGTCATCCACATCCACTGTTTTCCATGTTGTCCCACTAAAGTCCAAGAGTCAAAGGTTAATGTCTCCTACAGGAAGCCAGGCCTCCAAATTTCTTAGAAAACCTACATTAGGGTCCTGTTCCCATGACACTTGTGACCCAGTTAATCACTAACTCAGCCAGCTGTCCTTGCCAGTAATTTTGGTGGCACACAAGCAGTACCCAGGAATTCTCAGGGCAAGAGGCTGTATTTTCCCTTACTACTCTTCTAGAGAGAATCTTCCATATCATCCTACAGAGACAGGTCCTCTCCCAGTGGTGGGTTCTGGATTATTTTCCAACCGTACCAGTTGGAATTGGCCCGGCGTTGCCCACATGGATGCGCGTGGCGCACGCCTGTGTCGTACCTGCCTGTGATGCCTCCACAAGCCTCTGCAATGCTGTAGCTGCTCGGGGGAGCATTGTGCAGGTGCCATATGTACCATGTGTGTGTACGGAAGCACCAAAGGCTTAAAGAACAGGTAAGGAGCTCAGGCGGGCAGGTGCACCCTTGAGAGCACCTTACCAGAACGGTACCCGGTGCTCTGGGCAGGCTCCGGTATGCCCATACTGGGGCATACCCCCTGCAACCCACCACTGTCCTCTACTGACATTGATCTGCTATTCATTGGTTCCTTGGGTTGTGGTCGCTTGGAGTACTTCACAGGCACCCTTAGATGGAAGGTAATTGCCTAGTTGGCCCATGGTTCCCTAAGAGAGACCTGTTGTTTTTGAGAAGCTGTAGCTCCTGACCATAGTTTGAAGCCTCTTTGCAAATAGCTAAGTCAAAGGATTTCTGCAGAACAGAAAAGACAGGCTGTTTGCAGGTCTGGTGTGTGGTATATGCCAGGTATAAATCACAAAATGGGTGGTGGCTAGCTGATCATGGAAGGCAATAATAGCAATAATAGCAATAACAGTAGACTTATATACCGCTTCATAGGCCTTTCAGGCCTCTCTAAGCGGTTTACAGAGTCAGCATATTGCCCCCAACAACAATCCGGGTCCTCATTTTACCCACCTCGGAAGGATGGAAGGCTGAGTCAACCCTGAGCCGGTGAGATTTGAACCGCTGAACTGCTGATCTAGCAGTCAGCCTGCAGTGCTGCATTTAACCACTGCGCCACCTTGGCTCCTCGGTTTCTGCTGTGACCTTTCTTCCTTGGCTATGAATTGTAACATCTTTGAATTTTTGTTGTTGTTTGTTTTTGTTATCATCTGGTTTAACGTTGGTAGGATCAATAAAAGCCCTTCTCGTGTCGGTTTTTGTAATGGAGGTGATGACATCTTCTTTCATAACAGATTCTGATTTTCTCCTTTCTGCTAATTATAAGTGATTTCCACAGTGCCCCGTGACTTCCCTAATATCCTTTGTCTCAAAGATAGATAGATAGATAGATAGATAGATAGATAGATAGATAGATAGACAGACAGACAGACAGACAGACAGACAGACAGACAGACAGACAGACAGACAGACAGACAGACAGATCTTGATGTGTCTGCCCTTTATGGTCAAGCTGCTTTCTATATACTAGATTTGGGCCTTCCTGCTTGCTTCAGACACTGGCTGGAAATCATGGGAGACTTGATGTTCTAGTGTTGATATTTCTTGGATCTGAAAGTCACTGATGCTTTGATCTAGGAGAGACATACCCAAGCATGGAAGAGGAGAATGGTGCTGGATTGGGTGGCTTCCAAATAATGCTACTGCTGTGAAGTAAGATTAGGAAGGTTGGATTTTTTTTTACGATGTCCCAAGTGAATAACTGGCAATTTGCTTCAATCATTTGTTGACTCCAGTGGTGGGATTCAAAAATGTTTACTACTAGTTCTGTGGGCATGGCGGGTGTGGCTTGATGGGCATGGCAGGGGAAGGATGCTGCAAAATCCTTATTCCCTACCCACTCCTGGGCAAGGATACTGTAAAATCTCCATTTCCACCCCACTCCAGAACAAGTATACTGTAAAATCCACATTCTCTCCCCATCCCACTAACCTGCTTTCCAGCTCCATTCTCCTGTGCAGGGCAACAGAAGAAGACCCAGCCGATCAGCTGGGACTTGGGTGGCAGCAAATAGATGGGGGCGGAGCCATCCAGTGGTGGTATTTGCAGTTCTCCAAACTACTCAAAATTTCTGCTACCGGTTCCCCAGAACCAGTCAAAACTGCTGATTACCACCTCTGCTGTATCTGCATCACAAGATGGGGACAATCTTTCCAGGTGAGGTTTCCTTCAGCTGCACCTAGGGATATCTAAATTCTTGGGCATAACAGTTGTTTATTTGAGTCTAGTTGCTTGTTTACCTTTGAAACAATCTAGAAGTATAGAAGATGCTTGCCATTGTTTAGATACAAGAGGGGCCTTTTTCTGTATTTGTTTTAATTGTTGGATGCAAGTGTTTTGCAAAGGCATCCCTGCCAGCATCCTGACAAGGAAGAAAATCTCTTCATTCCCCTGAAGCCAATAGGAATGGGGGGGGGGCATGTTCAGTGGCTCCCAAAATCCATCCTGTTTTTCAAAATGTCAACTTTTATTTTTCTTTTTTTTTCAGCTGCTCTTTCTCTCCAGTTTTTTTTTTTAAAGATTAAGTATGCAAACTGGGTCACCTGAGTGGGTTTAGGTGTTCCCTCATGACTGACAGGGTGGAATTAGTTTAATCCTGGGCATGACTCAGTCTGTTTGGGGTCAAGTTTATCCCCGCTAGGATTAGCTCCCTGGTTCAATTATCCAATTTGTGTCTTTCTGTGTGTGTTCCTATGTTAAACCAATTAAGCATACTGTAGAAAAAGAGCAAATAGAAGGATGAATGTATGTATTTCAGACAATATCACCCTGATTCATGTAGAGTGACAAGTGGTGGAGGAACCAATAAGGTTACCTTAGCTTTCTGGTTTCAGTATTAATGGTATTCAGAAGAAAGACCAATGAATAGAGCTTTTTACTGATTAGAGAGATTAAAATAGACTTTTCTTTGCTTATTTGGTTGCAGCAATGGCAAATCCACAGCCAACAAGCCATAAACCTTCTTGTGGGAGCCCCAAAGCATCCCCTTTATTTTGTATAGAAATTACTAAATAGATCTGTGTATAGGTAGTCCTTGACTTATGACCACAATTGAGCCCAACATTTCTGTTGTTAAGTGAGAAATTTGTTAAGTGGATTTTGTCCCATTTTATGATGTTTTTGCCACCATTGTTAAGTGAATCACTGTAGTTGATAAATTAGTAACCTGGTTGTTAAGTGAAGCTGACTTTCCCATTAAGTTGGCTTGTCAAAAGATTGCGAGAGATAATCCCATGACCACGGGACATAGCAACTGTCATAAGTATGAACCAGTTGCCAGGCATCTGAATTTTGATCACAGGATCCTGGGACTGCCACAAAGGTCATAACTGTGAAAAATGGTCGTAGGTCACTTTGTTCAGTGCCCTTGTAACTTTAAATGGTCATTGAATGAACTGTTGTAAGTTGAGACCTACCTGTATTTTTACAAAAAAGAAATCTTGGAACAAAGATTTCCTACCCTGACTATCCAAGCATTGCCCATTTTGGTAACTCATTGCATCTTGGTCATACTGGTTATAGTACCCACCCACATGCAGTTCTCTCTTCCATAACATTGCTTTATAACACCTCCCTGACATTTATTTGCAACGTTTTATATCCTACAGCTGTGATGGCAAACCTATGGTATTTGTGCCAGAGGTGGCATACAGAGCCCTCTCTGTGGGCACATGTGCCATCGTCAGCTTCTGATCATTGAGTTTCTGGAGCTCCAGAAACAAAACTGTAAAAAAACTCCAGGGCGCTGGCACTCGTGAAGACCAGCTGCAGAAGACCAGTGCACATGTGCGTGCCGAAAACCAGAAGACCAGGTGACCAGTGCTCATGCTGGTCTTTGAATTTCAGGGGCTCCAGTTCGTGCATGCGCGCACACACATTCCAGTTTGGGCACTCGGTGCTGAAAAAGTTTGCCACCACTGTCCTATGGTATTTCAGGCCCTCTAATCGCAAAGTGGCACTGTGGTGGATGATGGGGTAACGTCTCATTTTTTTAAAAAAAAAAATGTTGTGAAGCTCCACAGTCTGCAGACTAGATCAGAAAAATAGCTGTGTTTTCACCGCTGAATCTCAGAGATGCAACTGAGGATTTCTGAGGCTGCAACAGGACTTCTAAAAAGATCACGGGAGGACCTCCAGTTACGCAAATTAGGCCAAGTAATTTGCTTGTAATATTTTGGGAGATGCAGTGAAATGTGTCAGGTTCCATTCCCCCCACCTCTCTCTTTCTCTCTGAAATAATGAGCTTGAAACAGTTTGAAAAATGATCCCAAAGGTATCTATGGAACCTGTAAGAAAGCATGAAGTGTTTCTGTTCAAAAATCATGCCCTTTTCCAGAATTTTCGTACCTATGGAACATGTAGTATGTTCACTGGGCTTCCTCCTCCTTGCTTGTCCTTCTCCCTCTTCTTGTTGCTGTTATCAACTTATGGAGTGAAACTATTGCTATCACCCTCTTGGCTGTGAGCTATCACCCTTTTGTTCCATGAGGATCCAGATTCAAAAAAGCAACAACTTAGTGTTAAGTAACCTCACAATAAGACATAGCTGGAACAGAAGGGTGCATTAGTTACCACAAAAAGATAGAATGAGGTACCGAGTCTTAGAGTGACCTCTATTGGCTGAGCTTTAAAAATCCACTTTAATTCAATGTTCATCCGAATTGTTCCTGTCTTCCCCTGGGCTGCAGTTGGCTAACTACAACTTCGGCTTTTTAAGGGGAGGCCTAACTAGACTCCTTTTATGGCTGGGAGCCCCTTTTCCTCACCTAGATACAAGACTATTTCTTCCCCATCAGGATAAGTCACTTTAGTTATGATTAAAGTTGTTGATAATGGACTCTGCTAGGAGTCCAGATTTCCATAAATCACCCCTTTTACCCTGAAAGCTGGGGGAATTGCAGCTATTATGCATTTTTTTGACATGCGGCTTGACCAGCTAATGGTGAAAATGTGTCAGCTTTCTAAAATTAAAAGAAATATAGCGGAGGAGTTTCGACCAGGAGGGTTGAAGCAGCAAAGATAGAGCGGCGGGCAAAATGAGTTACAGCTTGCCTTTCCTATCATGACAGCAGATTACAACAGGGAAGGAGAGAGAAAAAATACAAATCCCCATAGAATAACATATCTGAGATAAACTTCCTTAGAGGCCAGAGGATGGAACAATCTCAGATCTGGCCCCTTATTTATGCAGCAAATTTAAGAAGGCCCAGCCTCTGCAATGGAAAACAAAGAGAGGAAATACTAGCCATCCACATTGTTTTCTGCCTGTCTGTCAATACAGACATATCTCTTGGGATAGTCCCAGTGATTATGCCAGTATCTGCCTGATTAGGATCGGATCTTTATTAATCCAAAGAAACAAACCTTGAACTTTTTTCCCAATTAAAATGGAGAAGGAGAAGTGGGGGGGGGGGATAACTGCAATGACTAAATGACTAAATAGGGGCCAGAGAGGGAGAGAGAAAGACCAATAACTTTATCCATAAAGCAGAGTGGCATAAGCAAGTATAAATCCCACTTGAGTTATCATAATGGCTGCCAAGCTAATTGAGAACACATTCGCTTCTTTAACTAAATAAATTATGGTTGCAATTATATGACCTCAAGGTCACCTCCTCTAGGAGATGCCCAGCACTTGAATTAGCTATTCAGCTCTTCACAGTAAGTGGCCTTAACCAATCACTGCCAGATAAACACTGTTGAAATATGCATTTAATTATCTTAGCCTTTTAACTTTTAAAATCTTTTCATTGCCAGCAGTTATTGGCTAATTTATTTGGGAGTGGCAGAGAAATTCAGTGTCTAGTTAGGATGTGGTCTGTGGGTAGATTCTTGCAGCTCAGGCAATTTTTCCTCACGGAAAGGTGAGGTGTTGAAAAACATCCTCTTCTCTGAATGAATTGAGGTTGTTGTTTTTTAACCACACTGTACATGCCTGTTCACAAGTCAAATATAACCAAATGAAGAATTCCAGAAAAAGCCAGATTCTCATTTTAAATCTAATCTCTTTGATAAGACTGGCACAAGGGTGATCATCATAGTTCTGAGTTCATTGATAAATAAGCAGGCAATTTCTCTGATTGATTCATTGTCCTATAGAGAAATGTCTGTCAAAACATCAACTTATTTAAATTTAATCAACTCCTAATGCTTTTGAAGGAAAAATGCCCAATCAAATTGAGTTAGCTTTTCTATATATGTGAACAATGTTTATAGTCTGTAGGTCATTGGTGCTTTGTTTTCTGAATTCAAATATTCTTAATATTAATTCTAAATCAAAATAACCAGCTTGGATCCAGACTGCAGTTTATCCATGGAACAATTCAGTGGTGAAATTCATTTTTTAAACTGCCGGTTTTGTGGACGTGGTTTGGTGGGCATTGCAGGGGAAGGATACTGCAAAATCTCCATTCTCACCCTACTCTGGGGCCAGCCAGAGATGGTATTATCCAGTTCTCCGAACTACTCAAAATTTCCGCTACCAGTTCTCCAGAACCTGCGAGAACCTGCTGTATTTCACCCCTGGAACAATTCCTCTTCATAAAGACAGAGATTCTTTTTGGACTTATGGTATTTTTGATGCTGAGATGGGATTGATGAACTAGTTATGAACTTCGTATTTTGGGCCACCTTCCATATTGCCCAGACAGATCTCCCAATATTCCATATGGAAGGTTGCAGTGGGCTGAAGGAAGACCCCATATCTGGTATGGAATTATGATCTGTTCTCACTGATGGAAAAGTAAAGGAATCCAAGAAAAGCCATATTTGCCAATTCTACCCTTCTTTTTGTTTTTGCAAGTGCCTCATGCCACCTCCTACATTGTCCTCCCAAGCTACTTATGGGGAGATGCCGGTAGAGATAATCTCTTTTCTTTTACCAGGTGGAGCTACTTATATAAAAAGTCCCAATGGCATGTTCAATGGATCCAAGGCAAAATCTACATTTTTCTAATCCGGTTAATGGCACAGCTTCTTTCCATTTAATAAGAACTACCATTATTGATGGCGGGCGGTGTTCTCTCCACCACTTTAACCTTTCAACTTTTTATGTTTTAACCCTAATGTTCCTACCATATTTTTCGGAGTATAAGATGCACCAAGGTTTTGAAGAGGCAAATTAAAAAAAAAAGTTTTTGCACTCTGCAAACTTCCCCCAAATGGCCCATTTTTTGTGAAATGGGCCCTTTTTTTGTTAAAAAAGGTCATGAATAGCCCTTAGGAGGCTTGTAGAATGTTTGGGGGGGGGGGAAATGAGCAAAAAACACCCCATTTTTTTTAAAAAAAAACAGGCACATTTTTTTGTCAAAAAAGAGCATTAGGAAGCTTATAGAGTGCTCCTGGGAGCTGGGAGGGGGCAAATTTGAGCACAAAATGGCCCATTTTTTGTTCATTTCTGCCCTCCCCAGCCCCCAGGAGCTCTCTGAAAGCCTCCTACAAGCTATGCACGGCCATTTTGGTGAAAGGGGAGGGGTTTTAGGAGGCAAAAAAATGCTGTATTCAGTGTATAAGGAGAACCCAGATTTTCAGTCTCTTTTTTGAGGGAAAAAGTCCATTTTATACTCCGAAAAATACAATAATTCTATTTTTAACCTTGTTCTGTTTCATGCTTTTGTATTTACAACTTTTGTACACTTAGGTGAGATAATTGGGGTCAAAATGTAATAAAAGTAAAAATAATAAAATAAAATAGTTTATATTATATCCTGTGCCTAGAGTCAAGACAAATAGGGAAGAGTGGAGAGAAGATCTTCCTTCTCTGTAAGAGAAGTATCCATCCATAAAGTGGGGGCAAGAAATTGAGGGAGGTTAGCAATTGCAAGGGGCTTTCCTTCAAATGAAACTATTTATAAAGAAGACAAATGGTTGCTGGGGGAGCAGAAATAACTAGTAAAGATTAAAGAAGGAAGAAAACTGATTAATTTGCTCTTCTTTTCCTCTTTAGATATGGCGTATCTCCCTTGTATAACGGTTTTTAGGACTTTCATACTTGTTAGAAGACATTGAACCTACTATACAACCAGAGGTTCCATGGGAGTTCCTTCTGTTTCTATGACTCTATAAAAACTCTCCTGCAATTTTCATAGAACACAGAGATAAATTTAACTGAAGAGTAAAACATAATCGGTGCCAAAAAGAATTATGATTAAAATCAGATTATGAAGTGATCTAATGCAGAAGTATTATTTTACCCAGTGAAACATTATAGAAAAGAATCCAGTGCAGGTCATGATAACAAATATTGTTCTTTTATTGTTCACTTTCATACATTCAACAGAAATAAAATAAAAAGAATGAATTGAAATCATGGGTTTATATTTTCTCCCTGGAGATGAGTGTTACCATCCTTTGCACTTCTACTGTGGCTGCTAATTTTAGTTTTGGATCACTATAATTTTAAAAGACTGGCATCATAATAAAGAACTGAGGCTTGGAAGAAGGGGGAAATGCAAAATACATCACTGTTTCTATTAGAGACAACTTGATTCTAAAATTAACACAATTTCAGAAAGGCTGCACATTCCTTTTCTTCCCTCATTTTCCTCCTTTTAGTTTCTTGTCATTTTGCATGTAAATAAACAAAATCCATAACATATACATAAATTTAAATGTCAGGGTGGGGGGTTGCCATTGTTCCAAATTCATTTATTTACATTCTAATTTCTATTAATATTAATCCCTCTAATTGTATATAGAGTTACAATTATATAAGACTCCCCACAGAAAGTAGAGGCTTTGTACCTTTAGGGGGAAAGTAGTTCATTGCCTTTTAAATAAGAGACATTCATTACTATGCTTTCTCTGACAGAATTTGATTTCTTTTGTAAATGATGACCATAATTAAGCTTCTCATCATGAATATTGCTCTAGTGCTAAACAGTACAATTTATATTATGTCTCTTCTCTCAAAGCCTCAACTTTTAGTGAAAAGTTAATAAATAAAAGGCTGCAGCTGGGTTTAGGTAAAGCAACTATTCAGGGAGTAAGTAACACCCATATGCTTAAGTACTAAAGTACTTAAAGTAATGAAGATTCCTTTAGTACAGGGCTGTTAAACTCTCAGCCCACAGGGCTAGATGCATCACAGACTGGCCACACCCATGCCCAGTTTAGCAAAGTGGGGGAAGTCTGGATGTGTCACATGATGCCGCCACTTGTTTGACCCCCCCCCCTGCTTTAGTATCTTCAAATACTAAAGTAAAGTCAACTATTGTAGGAGTTAAGAGCTCCAACTGCTTGGATATGTTCAGAGGCCAGATAGCTTTCATTTAGATTCCTCCCTAAGTCGAGAACTGATGGCCAATGGGCCCTTTCTGATTCCTTACTTAGTGTGACTAACTTGGTTTAACTCCAATCCCTCCTTATGACTAATTTAGTCTAGATTCAAATGTTCAGCATTTTCACAATGTCTTGAGTCAACACCATATGGTGAGAATTGATAATGAATACGACTACTGTAGCAGCTGAATAAGTCTACTGTTCAGTGAATATCCCAGACATATGTTAGCATAATTAAGTTTTTCAGCTTGTCTGAAGTGTATTAACAATGGAATCTGCTGTGTACCCGGCTAATTTAACCAGGTTCCATGGTTTTCTTTTTCTTTTTTATCACTAGGATCAGTTCTATCTTTAGGCAGAGTCCAGCAATGATGGGGCAGATGCTGGCTGAGAGGATAAATAAGTCATATCAATTTTCCTGGTCATTGAAATGAGACTTCAGATTCTTATGCATTGGAATAAACTATCCCAAATGCCTATATTTTATTAAGACTCACCTGCCAGTCTTCTTGGCTTCTGAACCAGGAATGGAAAGATGAGCCATGGTTTGTTTAAAGCAGTGTTTTTCAACTTGGCAACATTAAAATGAAGATGGACTTCAGTTCCCAGAATTCACCAGGCAACATGATAAGCCAAAATCAATGACACAGCTTACTTACCTTTTTCTCCTCTTACTGAGGAGGCAATGAGGTTCAAAATGTGAGTGCATGGAGCTAACTTTACTCCTTTGATGACAATACATAATTATTCAAATGAGTTTAAATGAATTATACTTTAATATATAACATTAAAAACAATATCCCTGACATTGAGAGTTTTGCTGTTCAGCTTCATTAATGACCTCATGAATCTTAAATTTTCTTTTTGCATGTTGGTTTATAGAAAGAGCAAGAGCACTTAGATTTATATACTGCTTCCCAGTGCTTCCCAGTGCTCACTCTAAGACAGAGTCAGCTTATTGCCCCCAATAATCTGGGTCCTTATTTTACCCACCTCAGAAGGATGGAAGGCTGAGTCAACCTTGAACCTGGTGAGATTCGATCTGCCAAATTTCAGGCAGCTGGCAATCAGCAGAAATAGCCTGCAGTACTGCATTCTAACCACTGTGCCATCGCAGCTCATTGTCTATGGAACTGTCACTAGCTTCACTCATCAAATAGTGGCTTGTTTAATTATAGTTTGTTGATGGCAATTGGGTATTGATAATGTTACTCAGTTTGGTAATGAAACATTTGCAAGAAACCTCCCAAGCTCAGAGAGCATCAAGGATGGAAGGCTGAGTCAACCTTGAACCTGGTGAGATTCGATCTGCCACACTTCAACCCTGAGCTACAAATATCCTCTTCTATAATTTGTTGAATTAAATCACAGTGGGCTCAGTTCACATAACATGTTAAACCTGACCCAAGCAATGGAGGTTTTCCTACAGTGTCCTCAGCTGAATTCTCATTCCAACCCATCACTCTCTATGACATTGTTGCTTTTAGACAACGGTATCAATAAGATCCAGGGTTTGTGTCAGAATTGTAAAAGCAGCATCATGTCCCTCTAATGCAAATTCCATGTCTCTCTGTATGTATGTCTAGTGTTGTTGCAACACATGTACAAAAAGTGTGGAAGGGCTTGCATTGAATTGGTATGGTACTACTCCCCTCCATCCCACTTTACTGGTCCTACTATTAAAAGAGGCAGATTTTCTAACACATGATTCAAAGTCTCCAAATCTCTTCAAGAACTGTGGAGGTAGCTCCAGGCAAAGCATTGCACCAGGTCTGTTGGTTCTATTTGTATTTAGGGGCAGCAATGCTAATTTTGGATTGGATGGATAACAGCATCACTCACTGCTGCTCTTCAGCTAACTTCTCTGCATTTATTTTATAGCATCTTCCTTCTTAAATGCTGATTTTGCAAACATCTGTTTCTCAGTTGCAAAGCCATTACTTTTATGAGCCATACATATTTTAGATGGATTTACTGTTGACCTTTGTTAGGAAATTGGATGTTTCTGTTGCTGCTAACATTTCTATAATTGATAATGTTGTTACTGTCACTAGGGTACTCTTTTTTTTTTTACAAATGAAATACTGCAACTTCGCCAATCTTTGTTCTAAATATAGTTAATCAGATAAATATTATTTAACTTCTTCTGGCTTTGAAACAACAAGTGTGATTAATTCTTTTAGAGTTAAATATACATATTTTCTCCATTCAGAGGAAATGAGTAGCTAATCTTTATTTTAGTTAATTTAGCACTTGTCATTTGGTAATAGGTTTTAAATAGATAATATAAACAATCCAGAATAAATTACAAGCATTTAAGATTAATTTGAATCAATAAGATAAATAGGCTGATCTGCTGCTTGACTGAGACAGAGTTAAAATTTAGGATATCTAACTAACACAAGATTGAGAATTTAATCTGCTTACTTTTTTTTCACACTTAGTTCCATTCTATTACTCAATGTACAAATTGAGATGAATGAATTAGCAGCATTTTAAACACTTTTTATGTGTTATACTAACTTATTTAGGACCATACTTAATCTGATACTAGCACATCTATATACTAAGACATTGTGGTTCAAAGGTTAAAATGTTAACAGAAAAGCAGAGTTGGAAGGACCTTGAAGATCTTCTAGTTCAATCCTCTGCTCAAGCTGGAGACCCTGTACTATTCTGGACAAATGGCTGTCCAATCTCTTCTTGAAAAAACCCTCAGTGATGGAGTATCCACAAATTTTGGAGGCAAGCCATTCCACTGATTAATTGTTTTCACTGTCAGGAAATTATTTCTTAGTTCTAGGTTGGTTCTTTCCTTTATTAGTTTCTATCCATTGCTTCTTGTCCTGCCTTTGGGTGCTTTGGAGAAGATGTTGACCTCTCTTGCTTGGCAGCCCGCTTGCATTTGCAATCACAACATGTGTTTCAACTCCCCTCCCCCACCTGATTCTAGGTCAGTACCTTAATGACTATACTAAACTGGCTCTCATTTGTGTATATCTATATCTATATGTATATGCCTGGAGGAATGTTGTCCATGGGTTTGCGATGGGTTGGACACGACTTCGCAACTAACAACAACAATAAACATCTATATGTACATCAGAGGTGGTATTCAGCAGGTTCTGACCAGTTTTGGAGAACTGGTAGCGGAAAGTTTGAGGAGTTTGGAGAACCAGTAAATACCACCTCTGACTGGCCCCATCCCCATCTATTATCTGCCTCCTGAGTACCAGCTGATCGGAAGGTAATGAGGATTTTGCTGCACCCTTCCCTTGGAGTGGGGTGGGAATGGAGATTTTGCAGTATCCTTCGCCTGCCACGCCTACCAAGCCACGCCCACAGGACTGGTAACAAAATTTTTTTAATCCCACCACCGATGTATATATATAATACATATAGAAGGGCTGGATAGGCCATATCTCTTGCCTAAGATACTTCCAATTTGAAAATTCTTTGGGTTTCTTTCACTTGCATCAATTGTAGAGTGGAAATTTCTGAACGTGCTTCATGTAGGTATCAAAACTGCAAAAGCCTCAGAGCAGAAATGTCCTATGGTGAATCCTCTATGTCCTTATACAAGTAGTCCTTGATGTATGACCACAACAAATTTTTGTTGGTAAGTAAGACAGTTGTTAAGTGAGTTTTGCCCCATTTTTATTATTTCTTGCCACAGTTGTTAAGTGAATCACTGCAGTTGTTAAGTTAGTTACATGGTTGTAAAATGAATCTGGCTTCCCCATTGACTTTGCTTGTTAGAAGGTCACAAAAGGTGATCACATTAACCCAAAGACACTGCAATCATCATAAATATGAGCCAGTTGCCAATGTCTTAATTTTCATCACCTGACCATGGGGATGCTGCAACGGTTGTAAGTGTGAAAAAGGGATCATAATACATTTTTTTCAGTGCCATTGTAACTTTGAATGATCATTAAATAAATGGTTGTAAGTCGAGAACTACCTGCACTGGTTCTGTCATATTTCTCCATGTTGGACTTTCAATTAATTTTAGATATGGTGAAGAAGTCTCATTAGTGTTTTACTCAGCTTCAAATGGAATCGTTAGTACATGTACCAGTACTGTGATGATGAACCTATGGCATGAGTGCTGGAAGTCACACACAGAGCCATCTCTCCGGACATGCCAGCCGTTGCCTGTAGGTCTTCCGGGTTCGCACGCAAAGCTGGTCTTCGCATCTGTGGGATCCCTCGAAGCTGGAAGAGCAGTTTCCTGTGGTGCATGCGCACACTAGGAAGCTGAGCTCCCAGTTTCCATCACCCACATGTGCACCAGCCAGCTGGTTTCACACGTGCATGCGCTCCAGAAACCGGAAGACCAGGTGACCAGTGCACATGTGCATGCCAGAAACTGGAAGCTTGGCATCCTGGTGTGTGCATGCACACCAGGGACTGCTCCTTTGGTTTCTGGCACTCTCATGTGTGCACACCAGGGAGCTGCTCTTCCAGGTTTTGGTGCTCCCGTTTTGGCACTCTGTGCCAAAAAGGTTCACCAACACTGTACTAGTATAAGCATATCTCTTATGCAAAGCAATTGAATGATCACTTAGTCATTTGGTAATCCAACCAGCCAATATTGTAAAGTGATTCAGAAAAACAGTTCTTAAGGCCTTCTATTAATAGCAAACAATCTTTTCTCAATTCCAGACTCTTCTCTATTAATAGAAGCAGAAGCTTTCAAGCAAAAATGTGAAAACTTTTCTCGGAATGTACAGTGTCTTTACATCATAAATTGTAGTGCAGTTGCAAGAATCATTCAAATCTGTTAAAGAAATCTTATCCATGTCAAGTAATCTTGAGATGGTGCTCTCAGGAACCCAAACTCATGAAAAGGTACTTTCCCAAACTCTTGGTCTCATCCTTGGATATCAGGTAAAGTATGCTTGCTTTAGAAATAAATGGTAGTTGTAGTAGCTTGCCTTCTGTTGTTATAGATAGGTTTAAGGAAATTTTAAAGAATTTTAATTGGGCATATTGAAGTTTTGGTTAATAAATGGTTTCTGTTCTTATTATCAATTAAATCAACTCAAGCTGTTTCTGGATTTTGCTTACATCACTAACTAATGATTATTTCATTACACGCCTGGGAAAAGTGATAAAAAAGTATGTGACAATTTATGTTTATTCTTTTTTGCTTTTGGTAAATACATGGGCTTATAACATATGCTCCTATGTTGAAAGATAATGAATAATAATTTAATTAGCTAAGAACCTGTTTAGCAATGATTTAACATGATGTACAGCAAGGTGTTTTCGATCATCTGATTGCATATTTACTGAAAACATACTGCAGTGTTTTATCTTTGCTACAAATTGTGTGCCTCTCTGAAAAATTCATTGTTGACTTATTATCAAGAAGATTGAAAAACTTTAGGTGTGCTTGAGCAGGGGTTTAGACTAGAAGACCTCCAAGGTCCCTTCCAACTCTTATTCTGTTATTCTAAGGATAAATATAAACAACAAATCATAAAAGAATAGTTGGGAAATATTTGAGAAGTGTTTTAAAAGGTTAGGGTAAATCTCAAATTATTATTTATGATAATACAGTTATAACACAATTACCCTTTACAAAAGTACAGGCAGACGCTGTAGCAAAACTGGATAAATCCTAAAAACAAACAAGCAAACAATAACATCACATAATTTTCCTGTAAGGTTAAATAACATGCAAAGTACAGAAAGGGAATTAGAAGTAGCAAAATAAATTAAAGTTAAGGACACAAGAGAAATGAAAGGAAGTGTAGCTAAAATTAGTTTATGCTAGTGCCATTAAGTATATTTTATTATCCTTGCAAACCATCTCTGTTTCTACATATCCATATATTACTCCATAGATTCTCTTGTTCTTTAAAATTCTCACCTCTCCTTTTGAGGATCTTGTCAATCCCATTCATCCTTAACAATTTCAGTTTTCAACTTCTTCATCACCCATTACATATTCCATTACATTTTTTTTTCCAGTTTGAACTTCATTCTCTCTATCTGACCAAATTATCTCAACATAATTATTTTGGACTGATCACTCACTTTTATATCCAATCTGTATTCATTCGGCAACCATTCATTTTTTACTCTACCTGTTCTTATTGTATCTCACATTAATTAAGTGTCCCATTTTCTCTGTATTAAACTTACTTTTATGTTTCTCCTGACACACTCACCTCTCAGCTGCACATAACAGTATAGGCAGAAGTTCAATTATCTATCTATCATCTATCTATCTATCTATCTATCTATCTATCTATCTATCTATCTATCTATCTATCTATCTATCATCTATCATCTATCTATCTATCTATCTATCTATCTATCTATCTATCTATCTATCTATCTATCATCTATCATCTATCATCTATCTCTCTATCTCTCTATCTCTCTATCTCTCTATCTATCTATCTATCTATCTATCTATCTATCTATCTATCTATCTATCTATCTATCTATCTATTACAGTTTGTTTTGAAAGCATTCATTCCTTGTGAAAGACCAGAAATTACCCTATCTTTCTGCAAACATTTGCACATCTTAAGATTTGTCAATTACTTTCCCCATTTTTAATAAACTTCCCATTGAGATATACAAATTCTTCTATGTGCGTTAGTTTATTCATCAGTTTTATATCTACTTTGCAATCACCCATTTCATCAGATGAACATAATACTGGTTTTTGAGACATTATTTCCAAATCTATTCCTCTCATTGCATAACACAGTCTATCTAATAGTCACTGCAAATCATCTGAGTACTCAGCCAACACTTTGATACAATCTGCATATAATGCATTCAGATCTATAATTATAGATCTGAAATATCAAAACAAGCATGCCCTAGAATTGCTAAGGAATACATTAAACAACTAAAGGGACATGATGTTGCTTTGTTTTACTACCTGTTGAGAGTTTTTCTAAGCGTTCTATTTATTCTCATACATGCTATCCTTCCTTCCTTCTTTTAATTTTCTAAGGTCATCAATGACTTTGGCCGGCTTATAGAAGATTAAAACAATACAGCCATTGTTTTAACAGCCATGGAAAAACACCCATGTTAGGCTAAGGGAATATAAGAATTAAAAAATAAAAATACTTTTATTACTTTCAGCAACCAATACTCAGTTCTAGATTCCTGCAAAATCTTCCATCAAAATAATCTTTATTGTAGTGATAGATCACTTCAGTATAATTCAAACTTTGTCCCTTTATCACCCAACAGAGGTACAGTAACAGAGATGGCATTTGGCCAGTTTGGACCAGTTCACCTGAACCAGTAGTGGAAATCCCGTGTGGGCTTGTAGAGACTTGCAGGTGCTCAGCCAATTATATATTTGGTTTTAGGAACTTTTTTAATTAGTTCACTCCAAACTAGTCTCGGATTCCATGTGCTTCTTCTACAGTATTGTGAAAAAAACCAACCAACCAGAGACAGCTACACATCACATAATTAATATAACACATGGCTTTATTTTTTGGTTGGCCCATAACACTTCAAATTCAAAAGCAGGGCTATGAGATCTGGACTGTAAAGAATCAGGTTGCCACTAAGGAACAGCAATGTGACACAGAAAGCTCTTTGCTGCATTCTACTGCTTATCCAGATTTTACAAATCATATCTGGTAGCACACTCAGGAGGGACTCTCATGTTTAAATATCCCTCCATATAAAGTCAAAAAAGATACACCTATAGAAAATTAACAAATCAAACACATATAGACTCCATCCCTTTTCTGGAAGAGGCAAGATATTAACACATTCACTGGAGAATGGATCATGGATAAATTGCAAAGATAAAGGACTGATCATCCACAAATGCATCTTCACCAATCAACGCCTGCTTGAATATGCACATGAAAGAGTATCACTCAGATTAGGTTTTCAGGTTCTGACAGGTTCTGAAGAACCAGTAACAGAAATTTTGATTAGTTCGGAGAACTGGCAAATGCCACCTCTGGCTGGCTCCAGAGTGGGGGAGGAAATGGGGATTTTGCAGTATCCCCTGCCAGGCCCACCAAGCCACGCCCACCAAGCCACACCACGCCCACCAAGCCACACCGACAGAACCAGTAGTAGAAAAAAAATTGAATTTCACCACTGCCACCTAGTATCCTACATAAGTCTGAAGCAGTGGTGGGTTCTAGATTCCGTTCCAACCAGTACTGTTGAAACAGCCCTGGAGTCATCCATATGCATGCGCATGGTGTGCGTGCATACATGTGCACCACATGCATGAGTTCTAGCATCAAATGATGCTTCTGCAAGCCTCCGTGATGCTCCAGCTCCATGGAGTGTTGCACAGGCACTGTATGCACCATGCGCGTCCGAAAGCTTAAAGCACAGATAAGGAGCTCGGACGGGTGGGTGGTCCCTCTGGAGCACCATACCAGAACGGTACCTGGTGCTCTGGGCAGGATCCGGTACACCCGTATTGGGGCGTACCACCTGCAACCCACCACTGGTCTGAAGACATTTAGTGGAACTGTGCAAATATAACTACAAATAAATAATGGTCAACTGGAGGGCGTGTGAAATAACCATATTAGAAGGTATTTCAGTAGTAGTATTTATAACTTATCCTGTTTTCAGAGATCACAGTTATGGTGACTGTTACTTCAGTGTCACAAAGGCCTTAGGACAGGAGTCCTTTTATGATATATGAACTTCAACTCCCAGAATTCATGAGCCGGGCGAGTGCAAGAATTCTGGGAGTTGAAGTTCACAGATGGTAAAAGGGCCATAGTTCCCCCACCCTATCTTAGGACATCATCTGACATGCTATCAGTTCCCTGAGTGGATTACATTTATTACATTTACTATCTAAAAGATACAAACTTAAGCGGCACTAAGCTATCAGCCCTACTTACTGTATATTAGTTGTACTGTTAGAAATCCATTCTAAGACCATCACTCTACAGCTGTTGTATTCATATCTCCAATTGTCCATCTCACAAGTTGCCTTTGCTAATATCCTTCATTTCAATGAAGGCCATGCAAAGCTTTGCTGAGAATCACTAAAGGTCATGTAATTCAGTGAAAATGATCAAACAATGTGTGAACTGGCCTAGGAGCCGTGGTGGTGCAGTGGTTAGAATGCAGTGAGTGCACTGCCAGGAATTCGATCCTTATTGGCTCAAGGTTGACGCAGCCTTCCATCCTTCCGAGATTGGTAAAATGAGGACCCAGATTGTTGGGGGCAATATGCTGACTCTGTAAACTGTTTAGAGAGTGCTATAAAGCACTATGAAATGGTATATAACTCTAAGTGCTATTACTAAAGACAGGAAATGACTCTGGTCATGATATCAGAACAGAGAAAGGGGGTGGCTGGCTGGCTGGCTGGCTGGATGAACAGCAGCAATTTATGGAAGTGAATAAAGTCCAGGGAGAAAGATGTTAAGTCCAGTGTGGATGCTGTTTCAATTATCAAAGGCAGCTTTGGTCAAAAATGGCAATTCCATTAGTGGATCATACTTTAAATTCAGGGGAATACTTCCATCATTATTTCATAACTCATACTACTGACAAAGAAAAAAAAAGTATATATCTAATTTTAAAGAAGGTATTGCTGAATTTTTTTGGGGCCTATGCAGATCTAGCTAACACTGAGCTCCTTTGTCCTTGAAAATAGTTAATGACTCTTACAACATAAAATCCTAGAGCAAGAAGCAATCTTCACTTGTCTAGGCAAATGAATTTCTCACCAGACTCCATATCACAGCTACTGTTGAAAACCTGACAGCCTTAGCAAAATAATCCATTGGTTGTTAATTAATTATGCTCCTAATGAGTCTCTATGAATACAACTGGGAAGGTATGATCTTACAGTTAGTGCTTCAGGACCTATAGGTAGAAAACCATTTCTAATTTGGGGGCATTAATACTATTAACACACACACACACACACACTGCAATTGGGCAAGAGGTTTCTTAGACTAACCAATATTAACATGTTGCCATCACTGCTACCAAAAAACCCCAAAAGGATGGATATTGTTGAGCTCTCCAGAACTTTTTGTGGACCAAGTGATGCAACCGTAAGAGAAACCGAGAAAGATTTAGAAAAATCCCCTAAAATGAGTCAGTTGTTTCAGGCCTTGAGGTTTAGAGGTTTAGAGGTTTATTAACATTTATAGGCCGCCCTTTTCCCTGAGGGGACTCAGGGCGGCTTACATAAAATCAAGGGAAGGATATACAAACAGTAACGCAGACAAACATAGAATAAAATAATGAGCAACATTCATTCATCCTTCGGGAGGGGCAATTATCTTTGTCCCCAGGCCTGACGGGCTAGCCAGTTCTTAAGGGCTATGCGGAAGGCCTGGACGGTGGTGAGAGTACGAATCTCCACGGGGAGATCGTTCCAAAGGGTCGGAGCTACTACTGAGAAGGCTCTCCTCCTTGTAATTGCCAGCCTGCACTGGCTGGCAGATGGAACTCGGAGGAGGCCCAATCTATGAGATCTAATTGGTCGCAGGGAGGTAATTGGCAGAAGGCGGTCTCTCAAGTACGCAGACCCACTACCATGGAGGGCTTTATGGGTGACTAATAGCACCTTGAAGCGCACCCGGAGATCAACAGGTAGCCAGCGCAGCTCGCGGAGGATAGGTGTTATGTGGGTGAACCGAGGTGCACCCACGATCACTCGCGCGGCCGTGTTCTGGACTAGCTGAAGTCGCCGGATGCTCTTCAAGGGCAGCCCCATGTAGAGCACATTGCAGTATTCCAGCCTAGAGGTCACAAGTGCCCGAGTGACTGTTGTGAGAGCCTCCCGATTCAGGTAGGGTCGCAACTGGCGCACCAGGCGAACCTGGGCAAATGCCCCCCTGGTCACAGCCGTCAGATGGTGGTCAAAGGACAGCTGTGGATCCAGGAGGACTCCCAAGTTTGAGGTTTGCAAATTAGAATCAAATTACAATAAGGAAATTCGCAGATGGAATGTGACTACAGATAGGACTCTACTTACAACCATTCATTTAGTGACCATTTGAAGTTACGACAGCACTGACTTTTGACCATTTTTTCCACACTTATGACCGTTGCAGCTGTCCCACAGTTATGTGATCAAATTTTGGGTGCTTGGCAATTGCAAGGCTCCCTCGTCTATGTGATCATCTTTTGTGACCTTTTGAGAAATAAAGTCAATCGGGAAACCAGATTCACTTAATAACAGTATTAATAACTTAACATCTGCAGTGATTCACTTACCAACCGTGGCAAGAAAGGTTGTAAAATGAGGAAAACTCACTTGCCAACTGTCTTGCTTAGCAACCAAAATTTTGGACTCAATTATGGTGGTCAGTGGAGGACTCTCTGAAGTTGTTACAAGCTACAGGTAACAGCTTGTACACCTAATATGTAAGGAGAAGCACTGTGGCTAGAATGCAACATTGCAGGGTGACTCTGCTCACTGCCAGGAGTTTGATTCTCACTGGCTCAAAGTTGACTCAGTCTTCCATCCTTCGAAGGACGGTAAAACAAGGCCTCAGATTTTGAGGAGAAATATGCTGGCTGTGTAAACCCCTCAGAGGGCTGTAAAGCACTACGAAGTGGTACATAACTCTAAGTGCTATTGTTAAGTGCTATATTTAGAGCAGTAAATGCTGAGTGACTCTTCCTGCTCTTGTGAAAACAGGAGCCTCAGAGGCAGGTCCTGCCCTGAATGAAGCCCCCGGGCTCTTGGCCAAGCCCAAAGCAGACAAATCCCTCTAAGCAATAACGCTTGCATGTTTCCCATGATTCATTCCCCCACCCGAAACACAAGCCTGCCTTTTAATAAAGGCCCAATAACAATCCCCGCTTCAAAGGACAAGGGCTAATCACTTCCTGCTTAGCATTCTAGCCACATTAGCAGAGAGAGGATAAATCATGGAAAGCAGCAAGATACGGTGCAACTAATTTTCATGTTTAAAAAAAAGAGAAAGAGTGATTACCTTTAAAAAGGAGGGAGAGGAAAAAAAAATCACACGGCTTCCCCCCCCTCCCCTACAAAACCATTAAAGCTCCAAACATTCTTGTCTACCAATTTATGAATTATTAATTTTTTTTTGTAAAAAAAAGGAAAAACTAGAAAGGAAGCTGCTTCTCCTTCTCCAAAGGAGGAAAAAAAAAGAGAAAAGCTCATCTGGTAAGCCACCACAGAGTGAAGTGCCTCATACTGATTCCTGATTTACATAGTCCCAGTTGGAAGCTAATGAAGACTGCTGAGGCACCTTTCAATGTGCAGCTAAACCTTCATGTATTTAAAAGCTGGGAAGGCGCGCTTGTTGCTGGCAAATTATTCATCTCAGATCTGAAGTTTCTGACACTGCCTGCGTCAGATAAACTGTCACCCAAATTGCAAACTAATTAGTGATTCAAACATTTTCGAGCTGATTGATGACAGAATAATTTACGCTTGTTTCTCAGTTTCCAGCTGGCAGAGGCTGCTGACTGGAGCCCTAATTAGCGTGAGTACATCAGTCATTTTCTTGCAAGGCAGCACATACAATTAAAAGGCCGTTTAAATGGAATATCACATTAAAAAGGCTGGTAGATGCAAATGTGAGGAAACAGCACTTTAGGAAGAAATGACAACAGAACCCCATAAACCAAAACAGAATAGAACAGCGCTTTTTAAAAAAAGAAAAAAAGGGGGAAAAAACACAGAAGGAACTTTTATTTTGCATGGATTATTTAACTAAACAAAACAAGCCAGGAGGCAAATTGTACGTGCTAAATATTTCTTAACAGGAGAAGCTGTTTCTCATATGATGATTCTGGGCAAATAACTGTGTGTTTTTTAAAAAAAAAGATGTTGTCCCAGTGGCTTCTAGAATAAAGGGCAAGTTTGCAAGAGGATGCCCTTCTGCAAACACTTTCCAATTTGTTTGAGTTAGCTTCTTTGTCTTCCCTTTCTATATTTAAATTCCCATCCCATCAGACTATTTACTTGATGCTTTTAGATTAATAAATCCAATATGTACTTAGCTTATTGAAACTGAACTAGCATTGGAATCCCAAATATAGTGCCCAGGGACTCTGGTGTGCCCACAGTAGCTCTCCTTGGCATCCACTCTACTTCCTCAGCTACCCATTTTGTAACACACACTTACACATGCACACACACACACCAGATATAGGGCTGTTAAACTCATGGTCCCTGGGCTGGATGCATCACATGATGGCCATGCCTACATCTAGTTTAGGGAAGGTGGGGAAAGTCCCGATATGTCACATAATGACTCAGGTTTGATACTCCTGCTGTAAAGCAGGAGTATTCAAGCTTTTTGGCTTTCTTGGGTTGCATTAAGGTAAAGGTAAAGGTTCCCCTCACACATATGTGTTAGCTGTTCCCCACTCTAGGGGGTGGTGCTCATCTCCATTTCAAAGCCAAAGAGCCAGCGCTATCCAAAGACATCTCCATGGTCATAAGGCCGGCATGACTAAATACCAAAGGAGCATGGAACGCTGTTACCTTCCCACCAAAGGTGGTCCCTATTTTTCTACTTGCATTTTTACATGCTTTCAAACTGCTGGGTTGGCAGAAGCTGGGACAAGTAACGGGAGCTCACTCCATTACACAGCACTAGGGATTCGAACCGCTGAACTACCAACTTTCTGATTGACAAGCTCAGCGTCTTTGCCACTATGCTACTACGTCCCTTTTTTGGGTTGCATTAGTGAAGAGTAATTCTTTTGGGCTACATATAAAATATATAATATAGTTAATATATATTCCTTCCTTCCTTCCTTCCTTCCTTCCTTCCTTCCTTCCCTCCTTCCTTATTTAATAATTATTTATTTTATGATCTTGTGGGACCACATTATTAGCTGTTCAGGAACAAATGAAGCCCGTTGGACATACCTGCTGTAAAGCAATCTGTTGGTTTCCAGCATCATATTTGTTTTGAAGAATATCTCAATGATTGGTGGTTGCAACCAAGCACTTTGTTTGGAAATATGTTCATTTTTCTAGAAAGACAGCAAAAATTCAAGCTGGCAGAGTAGGGAATGACTTGTAGTAGAAGATATCCCCTATTGCAGCTCTTTTGTAAATAGGCAGATCCCCACCCCCAGGAACTATTTAGACAGAGTCAACTTAGGGACTCTTGGCAAGGGGACTTGTTTTCCTGAGTATTTGACAAACTTCTGTTGCTTCTCCCAACTTGATGTTCTCCAAGGCATTGCCTACAATTCCCATCAGTCTAACTACAGTGGGCACTGGCTAACTGGCTGACTGGCAGATTTTTCAATTTATTTATCAAATTTATTTGCCACCCATCTCACCACAAGGTGACTCTAATATCTGAGCATTTTGGAAAAGGATGGAGAAGGGACTGGAGCTTGGGTTAGCTAAACTTTTATTTAAATTCATGGTTCAAAGGCGTGTATAACAAATAATGTATACAAGAAACCCGAGAGACTGGGAAAGAAAAGAGAGTTTACAAAACACAACAGATGAGAAGCAATATGTCTCTAAGGAGGTGTCTTTGAGGGAAGTTGTAAGAAATAAGATCAGAGACCTTCCTTTAATGTACAGAACTCACTAATATATGAAAACTGGGGTATGGTTTTCTAGTTTCCAACTTCCTATAATCTAACTACTTTTTTCCTGAGTTTAAACCTGATGAATGAGACTCCATGAATCTTGCTTCCTTGGTAGTATATTCTATTTGGGGCTCTAATTGTAGAATTCAAAAACATATAAATACATACTGTACCTACATAAATGCATCCCTACCTGCCATTCAAAATTTTGGTTCCCTACCTGTGTGACTCTGATATTAAAATATATGCTGTAACTGGCAGACTGGTAAGTTGTACCGTACTGATGGATGTTAATGGTCACAAAATATATGAAGAGGCTGCCTCTTCTCCCAGTTCTTTCTTCCTCCACTGGAAAATACTGAGTATCTTTCACTGTGTGCTCCAGTTTGAACTCTGAGTAGGGTTGCAGTAGTCTAAAGGAGTAGAGCCTTAACTTGGAAATTTCCCTGGAGTTTCAACTACTGCTGGAGTTAGAAACGGGTGTACCAATTATAGCCATATTTGGAATGGAAAACGTTGGTGATCTGGATTCATGTCTTTATTATCATCAGCAGAAGATTTGTACGAACTCTTCACAGGGCTGTCTTTGAAGACCGGTCAGAAACTAAAATTGGTATAGGATGCAATAGTCTGCATGCTGGGGGATATAGCCCAAAAGCAACCTGTTTCCAGTGTTGTTGCTATTGCACTGGCTCCAAATAGGCTTCCAGGTGGAATTCAAAGTACAGATAATCCTCATAGCCCTCCGGAATATATATTTAGTTTTGCATGTATTGACAGCAGCAAGGATTGTATTTGCACAATATTGGAAAAATGAGAACACTCCATTAGATGAGGATGTAATTTGGAAAATATTAGACTGTGCAGAGATGGACAGGTTGACATTAAAAATAAAGGACAAAGAAGACACAGAATATTCCTTAACATGAAATAGACTTTACGAGTGGTTAGAGGTAAGAGGTAGAAATTAGATGACGAAAGATTATTGCTATGTATGAATTAAATATAAAGATGGTTTATAATTATAAATATGCTAATATAATTAACAGAATTGCAAATAAGCCAATATAAAGAGAAATCTAGCTAAAGTTATTCTGTTACACTATTATCATTATTAGCATATGCGTTAATATTTATTTTTGTTCTTTCTTTGCTTTTTTGTAAATGATATTCCCTGACAATACACTGTATTCAAAATCTTTCTGAGCAAAAAGAAAGAAAGAAAAAATGCACAGTCCTTGACTTACAATAATTTGTTTAGTGACCATTCCCAGTTACAATGGCACTGAAAAAAGCGACCTATGACTGTTTTTCACACTTACGACCATTGAAGCATCGGTTGACATGTG
This sequence comes from Thamnophis elegans, assembly GCF_009769535.1. Taxonomy (NCBI): domain Eukaryota; kingdom Metazoa; phylum Chordata; class Lepidosauria; order Squamata; family Natricidae; genus Thamnophis; species Thamnophis elegans. The sequence goes on along the minus strand of NC_045543.1, from coordinate 81,232,715 downwards.
ATCAAAATTTGGTCATTTGGCAACTGGCAGTGTCACAGAGTCATGCGATCACATTTTATGACCTTCTGACAAGCACAGTCAATGGGGAAGCCAGATTCACTTAACAACCGTGTCACTAACTTAACATCTGCAGTGATTCACTTAACAACCGTGCCAAGAAAAGTCGTAAAATGGAGCAAAAATAATTTAACAATGCAACATAAAATTTGGGCTCAATTATGGTTGTAAGTAAAGAACTACCTGTGCTGGATTTAACTTTACAAGCTTTACTTTAAAGCAGTGATTCCCAACTTCTTTTTGGCCATGCCCCACCTAAGCATCTCTAAAATAACTGATGCCCACCACCACCCTCAGTTGTGGGTCTCAAGAGTGAAACCTAGTACTGTCAGCTTTCCAATTGCTGCCACCAATCCAAATGTTATCACGGCTGTCCCTCAGAATCTTTGGCTGGAGGTTGGGCTACCCTCTATGGCAGTGGTTCCCAACCTTTTATTTTGGCCATGCCCCACCTAAGCATCTTTAAAATCCTACTCACATGGAGGAAGCCTAAAAAGGTCATTAGCTTGGTTTAAAGAAGGTTCAAATTGACCCCATTAAAAATCAAATTGCACAAAATGTGGGCCATGGGCCCCATGTTGGGAACCACTGCTTTAAAGCTTTTCCTTTGATTGTTGCTAAGAATCATTAGACTTTTTAGAATACCCCACAATCTTGGATGAGAGGAATGGAAGGTCAAAAGTGTTTTTATAGTAGCCACCAACCTGTGGACCAGCCTTCCATTTCCCCTGAAGTTCATTTTTAGAAAGGCTATGAAGGAAAAAAAAATGCATCACTAAAACATTACAAACCCAATTACTTTTTATGAATAATTGGGCTGGTGCCATGGTTCTAACAGCTGCATATTTATCATTGTTTTATTGCTTTTGTTCATTTTATGTGACAATATTTGTAAAGTGCTAAGCGCTGATTGATGCTGATAGTGTATCAATTTAATAAACAGATATCTGGAAATGCAGTTAATTTTTTTGGCAACGCTGGAAAGGAAAAGCATTGGAGTGGACAATTTATTGTAAGGCAGGGAATTTGGGGAGGAAGGGGAAGGGGATCATACAAAGTATTTTTTTTTTGGTATTTGCAATTCTGCCTCATTAATTCCCATAGTCATAAAAAGCTTCCTCCGTTCCTATAGTCTGACTTACCCCTACATACCCCTCTCTCTTCATCAACTATTGAGCCAATAGACACAAAAAAGGAGGCAAAATGATAATGATACTGCATGATGTGAGTAAAAGGTTCTGGAGAAGGCGCTTAAGTGAACGTTTTGTATCCAGTGAAAACTTAGAGACCAATTCACCATAAAAATTCACGAGGGAGCAATTATTCTGTTCATCTAAAGCGGGGGGGGGGGGGTGTCAGATGCGTCCTGCACTGCCCATGCCCAGTTTAGCGAAGGAGAAAAGTCATGATACATCATGTGATGACGCTGTGACGATACAAGAGTGACACCTCTTATCTAAAGCAGGGATTTTCAGACTTGGCAACTTTAAGACTTGTGGACTTCAAGTTCCAGAATTCCACTCCCAGTTCAGTGAATTGAAGTCCACAAGATTCAAAGTTGCCAGCTTTAGAGACTCCTAATCTAAAGCTATGCCAATGAGCTCTTTTGAGGAGAGTTATCCTTGGTTCAGTGGTAGGTTCCGGCAGGCACTACTGCTGGTTTTCTCATGTGCACGATGTGCATGCGCCCTTCACATGCTTGATGTGTGCACTGCGCGCATGCTCAGTGCTATTAAAATTGTTCTGCGCATGCACAGAACTGAAAAACAAGATGGTGGCACCTACGACACCACCCGGAGAACCAGCTCATGGGCGTGGCACGTCTGGGTCACTGCCGAACCGGTCCGAACAAGTGGGAACCCACCACTGCCTTGGTTCCACAAAATTGTGGCCTTGGGGTGTGAAATATCACAAAACAAGTGGATGAAATTGCTTTCTGCTACCATGACTGCCTAGGATATCTGGTTTTTCCCCCTCTTTCTAATGGCCATCAAGTTGTTGTCACCTCTTATTTTGTTTCCTCAAAGCCTCCATAGAAATGCATCTGGAGGTCAAAACCCTTTTTTGAACATGAAGATGGCTGGGATTGTTTTGCAATCCCCCAGTTTCCCACCAACATATATTAAGTAGGACAAACACTAAACAGGTTGTGCAGGTGCAACTGCACTGATGATGACCATTAAAGCTTGAATTAGGCTTGCCCACAACTTCACATAGGCATCAGCATACATCTATGTTGCAAAGGGGTTGATGGATAAGCATAGGTGCTGCAGATCATTGCAAACAGGCCAACGTGCACACCTCCTAAATCTCAACTATGCATTATGTGGAGATACGTATGCTGCATGCTGATTGGTTGATCTGACTTCTCATTGGGAAGCTTTTTTGTTTGAGTGCTCCCTAGCCAGAATATTAATGTTTGCATACGTATAAATGCAACAGCTATGCAACCGAATGATGGACAGATAGGTCCTCTGAGGTGCAGTGATGCAGAAGTCAAATCATGACTTCAGAGTGAATGGAGGGTTGCAGGGATGGCAGCTGGGGGTTCTCAGGGGTTTGGGAGAACCTGTAACTTTATGTGCAGTTCAGAGAACCTCCAAATACCACTTTTGGCTAGCCCCGCCCCGCCCACCCCACCCCTCCCAAGAGTCCTCACGCGGCCTGTTTTGGATGCAGGTAAGTGCAGGGCACATGCGGGGCTTGGGGAAGGTAAAAATGGGCCTACTGTAAGTTCAGGAAGCTCACTTCAGGCCTCCAGAGGGCCTCTGGAGCCTAGGGAGGGCAAAAGTGCCCCCCTCCCCACTGTGATGCTGGATGCCAACTAGGCCATGCCCACCATGGCCACACCCATCCAGCAACCAGGCAGACAACCCCTTGCTAAAAATTTTGAATCCCACCTCTGGCGGGTTGAATTGAGAAAGCATTCTTTATGAGCTAAAAGAAGAAAATGTGATCAAGAGAGAAATGACTTCCTTAAAAATAAGCCTTCTCCAGTTCTGTGTTGTGCATCTGTTACTGAATCAAATCACTCATGGCTACCATGTGACTTGAGCTGGTATTTCCATTGTTACCTTTTGGGGATAAGCAGGTTGCAAAACATTTCTTATGGGGGTGGAGCATCTTTATTTAACAAGGCCGATGTTTTATTACTGAAGCATTTATGTCTCTTTAGCACACAGGTATATATCTCTAGTGCCTAATTAAGTTGTGCCACTTCAGTAAAAAAAGGAATGATGATGGCTCTAATCTCATATTTGTATTTACACTTGAAGTCTACAAAAAAAAATTGCAATCTTTTCCCATCGCCTTTTCTTCAGGTCCTTCCTGGCAATACACAATAAAGCAAAAGACAAAAGAAACACTTACCAGGCTATATAGCCTAGGTGTTAAAAACTATGACACCAGGCCCTTGTTGTAATGTACATGGAATATTTGGCTATATGAGTTCCTCTTACTCCTCCGTGACCTCTATATGGAGGAGGTTTTCATGAATATAAACTGCCTGGAGGTTCAAACCTTGTTTGCTAAGGTGTTTTTTAGATTATCTATAGTACATGACAGATGAGCTCTTGACTCTTACAACACTCTAGTTTGGAACAAAGAGGAACCACGATGCTAAACACAAAGAGAATGCACAGAGGAAGATGTGCTAAAGCACTTCAATTTGCTTGGAAGAGTGGTGAAGGCTGAAAGCTCATGCTATTCACACTCTCGCAAAATGACATATGAGCCTGCGAGACGCAAAGTAGGTTAGGTGGGAACTGTCTTTGCAAAGAATTTGTTTAATAATTTATACCAGCAAATATACACAGACACATACAACACCAGCATTCATTTCCAGACTCTAATCTTTGGGTTGCAAAAACCTAAGTGACAGGTTTATAGAACTTCCTATTAGGAGGAGCTGAGCTACTTGCAAAGAAGTTTGCCAAGCTAGGAAGATAAGTAAAGGACACCCTCCCCCAATCCATTATTACAAGCAAAGGAAACTATGATGATTGCAAATCTAAGCAACTGTTGACTATTGCTGTCTATGTGCTTCTTGTAAGAGAAACCATTTGGCTATTTCCCACAATTCTGTTCCAATTCTAATGACTGAAACAAGTTTGAGGGCTTGCACTCTACTTGGGGCTGCCCCTGAAAAGTGTTCGGAGACTGCAATTAGTCCAGAATGCAGCCACGCGAGCGATTCTGGGTGTGCCAAGGTACACCCATATCACACCTATCCTCCACGAGCTGCACTGGCTGCCCATTGGTCTCTGAGCACGATTCAAGGTGCTGGTCGTCACCTTTAAAGCCCTACATGGCCTAGGACCCAGGTATCTGCGAGACCGTCTTCTGCCACATACCTCCCTCAGACCAATAAGATCACACAGGATGGGTCTTCTCCGGGTGCCGTCAGCGAGACAATGCCGACTGGTGACGCCTAGGAGTAGGGCCTTCTCTGTTGCCGCTCTGGCCCTGTGGAATGAGCTGCCCCCTGAGATCCGGGCCCTACCCACTCTCATGGCCTTTCGCAAAGCCATTAAAACCTGGCTTTTCTGGCAGGCTTGGGGCTGTTGACTCCTTGATTGAGGTCCAGCCCCCTCTTGATTGGGTGTTTGTTGTATTTCCCTTTTTAACCTTGTTGTCCAATTGTTTTTAATAATTCTTTTTAATCTTTTTTCATTTCTGTAAGCCACCCGGAGTCCTCCGGGATTGGGCGGCATAGAAATTTAATAAACGGATGAATGAATGAATGAATGAATGAATGCATGTGTGAATGGGTTGTCATATAAAAACACTGAGGTCTTTCTCACTTCCTTTTAAATTCAGTATGAGGTGATTAGCTTACATACTCAGCTTCCAGCCATAAAGTGTAAACTAGTTAAGAGGAAGTGAAGCAGAACTCAACTGCAAAATTCAAGTTTTATTTATTTTATTTATTTATTTATTTATTTATTTATTTATTTATTTATTTATTTATTTATTTATTTATTTATTGAACATAATGTGACAGGTAACTCCAAGTGGCTTTCAACATTAAGAAAGGGCCAGTGTTTAGCCCCGAGAACTTGCTGGAAATGTAGGAAATATTATAGTTGAAAACATAGGAGGTGCTAAGAATGATTACAGACCAAGAGTATACAGCCTTTTCTGGACCAAGGGGAGCATTTGACTTTGGAGTGAAAGCCATGCTCCAGAAAATAGGGATTGTACGCAGGCATAAACTACATCTGAGTTCATATCAGGTAAAACTTTTCTGCACTTATTCTCAAATAACAAACTTCCAAAACACATTCTTAAGCAAAAGCCATGTAAGAACAGATTCAACAGACTGCATCTGTTGTTGTCTGATATGCTATAGCAGGGGTGTCAAACTCAATTTCATTGAGGGCTGCATCAGGGTTGTTTTTGATCTTGGGGGCCTGGTGTCTGGGGTGGGTGGGGCCAGGGTGGTGTGACCAGCTCAACCTCATTTGTGTTGGGAGTGCCTGTGGCGGCCCAAGCACTCTTCCAGCAAAAAGAGGCTCCTGAGCTCCGTTTTCAGCTGCGACAGCCTCCTGCAAACCTCTGCCAGCAAAAACTCCGTTTTTGCTGGCAGAGGCACTGCGGACCAGTCCTTCTCTGTTTCCAGGGTGGACCCACGGGCCAGATCTAAGCCCCCTACAAGCCAGATTTGGCTCATGGGCCTTGAGTTTAACACCCCTGTGTTGTAGCAAACTTAGATTTTAAATCTGTGCTCCCTTAGTCAACATTGGCCAGACAATTTGCACCCTGATTTGCTGGCAAAATTCAGTAGGACTAGATTCCTACTGATACTTGATTACTCAATCCATTTATGGTGAGCGGTGGAACAGCAGCCCTACCCCAGTTGATCTGCCTGTGCTGGTAGACTCAGATATTCTGGATTTCTTTTAGATCCTCCTTTATACATACATACATACATACATACATACATACATACATACATACATACATATATATATATATATATATATATATATATATATATAAAGATTTTTTTTATTTTTGAATAAACACAAACAGACAAAACACAAAAAACCCCACAAAACCGTCTTCCATTACAAATTGTAGAAAGTGTGTCAATTGGTTACAAAAACTTCCATGCATCCCTTCCACAGTCATCACCTACAATTCATATCAAATCATGTAGTTTAATATATATCAAATCATATATATATATATATATATATATATATATATATATATATATATATATATATATATATATATATATCATCATCATACCTCAACCTTCATTTGACTGTAATTGTTTTTACATCCTTTTATATAAAATATTCCAGATTTAAAGCAGATTTAAAGCAAAACCACATGATGGCATTCCATTAGCTCTTCCCAATATCATCCAGTAACATTACATCTTTATAACATGTTCTAAATAAAAATTGGTTATATTTAACAACAGAATTTCTAAACCTCCTTTCGTAGTCACCATTTGCAATTTATATCAAATTTCCTCTTATCAAACCAATACATATATATGCATTATTATCATTATCAATCAATTATTTAACTGTATCCATTATCACTTCATTTTATACATAATGCTCTAAATTTAACTAAATAAATTTAGTTGGAAGGCAAAGCAAAGTTTCAACGGAAACAACTTTACAACATAATGATGTGATGTGATCACTTTTATCCTGTTTTAATCATACCTCCATAAAATTCTACTACCATTTTTACACATACTTGCCTTCCTGTCAGAGGTCAGAATTGTTGCATTCCCTGGGGAAACATGTCTTTAAAAAAAAAAAAAGCCTACCGCACTTCACAAACACAAGCTGAACTGACTCTCCTCCATTAATTTGGCCTGCCTTGATTGCAAAAGAATTGCATTTAATTAGGTCAATTGTATCTACCCTCCTGTTACCAGCCCCTGTGTTTCAGCTGAAGTTTAATTCTACCACTTGGGAACAAAGTTGGCTAAAGGGACAGTAGGCTGTACTTGTAAACATTCTATGTTGGTGTCAGGAAATTCACAGTAGGAACATTATTACTTTCTGTAGCATTACAATGTCATGTGCAGCAGGTGTATTTTCCTTATCGTCTTAATAAATATTGCACAGAATAAGACAGCTGCATCACGAGCTGGGATGAGTCAACCACTTTCCTTAATGGGCCTGCAAAAGTCCAAGCAGCCACTAGATGGAGACAACGAAAGAAAGGATTCTTATTTTTTTTTGCAGCCCTCTACTTAGATGTTTGCAGCCCATAGAGCAATGGTTCCCAATGTGGGCCCAGGCCCCATAGGAGGGGGGGGATTTGATTTTTAATGGGGCAATTTGAACCTTGTTTAAACCAGGTTAATGGCCTTTTAGGCTTCTTCCAGTGTGAGTAGAGTTCACTTTTTGAGTAAAGTAAGAATTATATGTCACGGGGAGGGGGGGAGCATCAGGATTTTAAAGACGCTTAGGTGGGGCATGGCCAAAAAAAAAAAGGTTGGGAACAACTGCCATAAAGGGTAGCCCAACCTCCAGCCAAAGATTCTGAGGGACAGCAGTGATAACTTTCGGATTGGTGGCAGCACTTGGAAAGCTGACAGTGCTAGGTTTCACTCTTGGGACCCACAACTGAGGAGCCCAAGTGCTGTTGCCATGGGCCTATGCCTCTCACTAGCCCCATCCCCAGCTTAATCCCCTTTCAGACATCAGATTTACAGTATAGGTGGGAAGAATATAAAAGAAATGCATTTATTTATCTATTTATTTGATTGATTGATTCCTATAGCTATCCATCACAAGAAGTAACTCTGGGCAGCATACATCACAAAAACATAAACAAAAATACAAATAAATGTATATGTTTGCTGAATAAAACTTGCCATAGATCTTAACATATCAAGAAACAGAACCCTTAATTACTTGGGGCTCCAGGCCTGGGCACATAACTGTAGGAGACGACCAGGTGGAGCCTGAGGGTGGGGTCAAATGCATCATCAGTTTGGGGTTTCTAGGCCCCTGTATGAAACCTAAGTTCAGCCCTACTTGAACTCCATTGACTCTTAACTGGTGCCAATTTGCCTTGACGTTAGTAGTTCAGATTCTCGTGTATCGGTAGCATGAATTAAATTTGTAGTTCTTTGGAACTGTATCCTGGCACCTGACTTCTTACACCTGACATTAACCAGGTCTTCAAGGCAGGAGTGGGTTGCTGCCAACATTACTGCCAGTTCGCTTCGCGCATGTGCCCACTACATTTTGCTTGCGCATGCCCAGTTGCCTGCTAATTGTTCTGCACATGTGTAGAACATTATAAAATGAGTAAAATGCCGGCAATGGCATGGGTGATTGGGGAACCAGTTCAGAGGCGTGGCCAGCCATCCATCCCTACTGGTTCAGTGATACAATCCCAATGTCCACTACCAGTTTGCCTGAACCAGTGCAAACTGATAGCAATCCACCTCTGCTTCAAGGCCTTATGAAAGGCCAACAGATTCAAGTTCATCCTATTTTCTGAAGAGACAACATTCCAGAGGTCAGGGGCTCGGACAGAGAAGGCAGTTCTCCTAGTCCCTACCTGTCAACATTCTTTGGCTGCTGGGACCTGTAACATGTCCAACCTCCTGGACTAAATTGGACAGGTAAGAATGACTGGGAAAGAATGTTGGTATGTGGAGGCACTTTTAGAGGTTATTATTATTATACAATTGTATCACAGCGGCCAGTTTTTTCGCCGGATTTGGCATTGGTTACTAGTCGGGCCCCACCCAGGGGCCTAGGACGTCGTAACGTATTTTCGTAATATGCGTGCAGATCCAAGCAGTGCGGCTTTTTGCATTTGACTGATGGTGATTTTGTCAATTTTTAACTGTTTTAAATGTAATTCCAGTGCTTTTGGAATAGCACCCAGTGTGCCAATTACCACTGGAATTACCACTGCTGGTTTGTGCCATAGTCGTTGAATTTCGATTTTTAAGTCCTGGTATCTTGCGATTTTTTCATGTTCCTTCTCGGCGACCCTGCTATCACCTGGTATTGCGATGTCTATGATTGTGACCTTATTTTTCTCAACCAGTGTGATGTCTGGTGTATTATGCGCCAGTATTTTGTCCGTTTGTATACGGAAATCCCACAAGATCTTGACCATCTGATTTTCGGTGACTTTTTCAGGCTGATGTTCCCACCAGTTTTTTGCTGTTTTGATATTATAATTTTTGCACAAATTCCAATGGATCATTTGTGCTACTGAATTGTGCCGCAATTTATAATCAGTCTGCACGATTTTTTTACAGCAGCTGAGTATGTGATCAACAGTTTCATCAGCTTCTTTGCAAAGTCTGCATTTGGCATCATCAGAGGATTTTTCTATTTTGGCCTTAATGGCATTTGTGCGGATAGCTTGTTCTTGCGCAGCCAGGATTAGTGACTCTGTTTCTTTCTTTAATGTACCTGTTGTTAACCATAACCAAGTTTGTTCACTGTCCACTTTATCTTTTATTTTTTCCAGAAATTGGCCATGCAGTGCTTTGTTCTGCCAACTCTCCATTCTTGATTTTATCACCTCTTTTCTGTATTCTTGTTTCGTCTGTTGGGCCTTCAGTAGATTTTTGTTCTTTACTTCTATTAATAGATGTTCTTGATTTTCTTTTAAATAATCAGCCAGTCCATGTTTTTCTTCTTCAACTGTTTGCTTCACTTGTAATAATCCTCTGCCACCTGATTTTCGGGGCAGATATAGTCTATCAGTATCACCACGTGGATGTAAACTGTAGTGCATTGTCATTAGTTTCCTGGTTTTTCGGTCCAAAAGGTCCAAATCAGCTTGTGTCCAGTTAACTATACCAGCTGTGTATCTTATAACTGGTATTGCCCAGGTATTTATGGCCTTGATTGTATTTCCACCATTCAATTTAGATTTTAAAATTTTCCTAACTCTGTTGGTGTACTCTCGCCTGACAATAGTTTTTACTTCTCCATGCTTGATGTTATCCAACTGCAGAATGCCTAAGTATTTGTAGGCTTCATTTTCTTTGCATTTAATTAATTGGCCATTGGGCATTTCAATTCCCTCACATGCAGTGATTTTGCCCCTTTTTATGGATACAGTGGCGCATTTTTCCATGCCAAACTGCATTGAAATATCGGTGCTGAATACTCGGACTGTGTTTGTCAATAATTGGATTTCTATTTCTGACTTTCCATAGAGTTTCAAATCATCCATATATAGTAAATGTGAAATTTTTTCAGCTTCTTTGGCTGTTTGGTAGCCTAATTTCATTTTTTTTAAGATTACTGATAGTGGGATCATTGCGATGATGAAAAGAAGAGGTGAAAGTGAATCACCCTGGAAAATTCCTCGCTTGATATTAACCATTCCGTAGATCTCATTCCCTACTGCCAACTCAGTTCTCCATTGTTTCATCGCCTTTTCAGTAAAGGATGTAATATTTTTGCTAATGCCAGTTGTTTCTAAGCATTTTATGATCCAACTATGTGGCAGTGAGTCAAATGCCTTTTTGTAATCAATCCAGACCATATTCAAGTTTGTTTTTCTGTTCTTACAATTTTCTAATATCATTTTATCAATTAGAAGCTGATCTTTTGTGCCCCTGCTCCTTCTTTTGTTGCCTTTTTGCTCTACTGGCAAGATGTTGTTTGTTTCCAAATAATCCATCATGTTATCTGCAATAATGCCTGTGAGTAATTTGAAGGTTGTTGGCAAGCATGTTATTGGTCTGTAGTTTTCAGGTGTTGTTCCCTTAGTTGCATCTTTCTGAATCAAGTATGTTTTTCCAGTTGTCAACCATTCATCAATTTGGCCCTTTTGTAAAATTTCATTCAGTTGCCTGGCCAATATTGCATGTAAACTGGTCAGATATTTGAGCCAGAAACCATGTAATTGGTCCTTTCCAGGTGATGTCCAATTCTTTACCTTTTTAACTCGATTTTTGACCATCTCAGTTGTTATTTCTAATACTTGCATTTGTTTGTTGCCAATGCTTTTCTCAAAGTCATGTATCCACTTTGCTTCCTTGTTGTAGTCCTTTGCATTTTCCCACAATTCTTTCCAGAATTCAACTGTGGCCTGTTTTTCTGGTTTTTCACTTTTGGTGTCACCATTTACATTAAGACTTTGGTAAAACGCCGTTGGTCTGATCGAAATTGCTGATTTTGTTTATATTGGATGATTCGTGCCTCATATCTTTCAATTTTTCTAGCTGTTGCTGTTATCTGCTGTTTTACAATCTCTACAGCTTCATTGATGTTTCTTGTATCCAATCTATATCTCATGATTAGCCGATCTATGATTTTGTTGTTTTTAAGCCGTTGCTCATGCATGTTCTTTAAGTTACTAGCATCTGCCCTTAATTTTTTGATTTTTTGTTCTAAACGGATTTTCCACTTTGGCTTTGATGCTTTTTCTGTTGTGTGACTAGGTACTTTAATTTTAATGCCTAGTTCATTAGTGACTATTACAGCTGCGCTGTACATTAACTGGTTTGTTTCCAAGATGGATCCCGATTCAATTGTTGAAAACACTGCATTAACCATTTTCATGATAGGGGCCAAAATTTTCTTAGGCACAGTTTTTAGTGATGGTAAACGTTGCCTTTCCACATTAAGCAGAAAATGCTCCATGATCTTATCCTTCAATTCTTTTTGTTTTTGAGTTAGTTCATCAGTTGGTTCAGTGATAACTGGTTCTAGTGGTGGTGATGTTATTTCCTCCCCGAGAGCTTCTTCTGGGAGTTCTACTATAATGTCTTTAGTTGTGTCTTGAATATCAGTTATTTCCGCTTGTGATATTGTTTTTGGGGTTTTGCAATTTGCCTGAATTTCCTCATGTTCAACTTCACTAAACACTTTATTCCGTATAATAAATCGCCTTTGATCTGCTAGTCGTTGTTCACTAACATTTGAATCTGGATATTGTTGTTTCCATAATTCATACATTCTCTTTAAATAGCCTCTTTTTTCTGGCTCTGAGTTGTAGTAACAGGCCATTATGGCACGGTTTTCATCTGCACTATATTTTTGTCATTTTGTTGGCTGGTCCACTTGTAGCCCACTTGTCGACGGATGTCCAGGGACCCCAACATCCACCGCGGCCCTTGTTAACCCACGCGATGACCGATGCGGTATGGAATTCTTATTTGTTTTTTTCACCATATTGTATGGGTTGGCAGGTTTTTTTTACGGGACCAGATGCCAACCTGACCGGCAATGGCATGGGTGATTGGGGAACCAGTTCAGAGGCGTGGCCAGCCATCCATCCCTACTGGTTCAGTGATACAATCCCAATGTCCACTACCAGTTTGCCTGAACCAGTGCAAACTGATAGCAATCCACCTCTGCTTCAAGGCCTTATGAAAGGCCAACAGATTCAAGTTCATCCTATTTTCTGAAGAGACAACATTCCAGAGGTCAGGGGCTCGGACAGAGAAGGCAGTTCTCCTAGTCCCTACCTGTCAACATTCTTTGGCTGCTGGGACCTGTAACATGTCCAACCTCCTGGACTAAATTGGACAGGTAAGAATGACTGGGAAAGAATGTTGGTATGTGGAGGCACTTTTAGAGGTTATTATTATTATTATTATTATTATTATTATTATTATTATTATTGTTTTAATTTGACTGCGTATGGTTTGCCTTTGTCTAATGGACTACTGCTAAATCTTTGTCTAGATTTCCATTATCTTAAAAGTTTAGATTTGGCCACAAAACAGCTCTGATTTTTCTTTTTTCCCCTTTGCTTACTATTTACAATTTATTTACTTGATTTCTATCCCATCTTTCATACAAGAGCTCAAGATAGTATTCCTAGCTCGGCTTACTCCCATTTTCCCACACAACAACCGCTGTGAGGTAAAATAGACTCAGAATCAATGACCCAAAGTCACCCACTGAGCTTCAACCAGGATTTCTTGTTTTCTGTAAAGGAATCAAACACCATTTATTGCTCATAAAGGTTTCATCAAAAATAATCAAGATGAAGAACTGTCTAACCCACAAGAAGTCAAGAATAGATGGCAAAGGTAAATAGAGGATCTGTAGCCAGCAGCAAAGAGGCATAGCTTCCCCGGGATGATAAAACAGGAATAGAACCAGCCATTTTTCAGGAAAACATTTTGTGGTCAATAAGCAAATTGCTAACCAGCCCCCAGATATTGATACCAGCCACGTGAAACTGCTAAGGCCTATACTAGTTACATCCATTACAGTGGTGTGCCTCAAAATTTGGGAATTGAACACATGGCCACAAAATTAGGAAGGATCAGTGTTCATTCCATGGCCAAAATGGTAGCAGTATGGCTAGCAAGATCACATTGTGTCTGGCACCTACCATTGAAAGCGAATTACCAGATGTTCAGACTGGCTTCAGAAAGGTTGTGGCACTTGTGACCAGATTGCAAATCTATGTTGGATGGAAAGATTTCATGAATATCAAAAGAATATTTGCTTCTTCTTTATTGACTACAAGAAAAACTTTATTAAGTTAATCATGACAAGCTGTGGAGAGTCCCAAAAGACCTTGGAGTGCCAATTCATCCGGTCAGGTTAGTGCGGTCACTGTACACAAATCAAAAAGCCACTGTTTGAACACTATATGAGCCTAGATGGCGCAGTGGTTAGAGTTCAGTACCGCAGGCTACTTCAGCTGACTGCTAGCTGCAGTTTGACAGTTCAAATCTCACCGGTTCAAGATTGACTCAGCCTTCCATCCTTCTGAGATGGGTAAAATGAGGAGCCAGATTGTTGGGGGCAATAGGCTGACTCTGTAAACCACTTACAGAAGGTAGTAAAGCACTATCAAGTGGGATATAAGTCTAAGTACTATTGCTGTATGGGGACATTAATTGATCCAAGATAGGAAAAGGAGTGTGCTCAGTGTAACAAGATTGCATTCTTTCACATTTCTTATTTAACCTGTATGCTGAAATAAGGAAGCTGGAACTTGATGGATCAAAAATCAGAGTAAAGATTGGAGGAAGGCTCATCAAAAGTCTTCAATATTTTAACAACCCAACTCTCCACTCAGAAACCAAAAAAAAAAGGCCTGGAACATCTGATCAAAAGAATTTAAAAAAGAAAGTGAAAAAAATGGCCTTTTCCTGATCATCAAAAGCTCATGACTACCGTGAAGAATGGAAATTTCATAATAACAATTGACAGTCAAAAGACTGAATGTGTGCAAGAATTCATCTTCCTAGGATCACAGATTGATCAAAGCAGTGAATGTAGACTAGAAGTGTTGAATAACACTGGTCACACAGCAATGACGAGTGTGAATTAAATATGAAAAAGCAAGACTGGCAACTAAATGCAGATTGGTCCGCATTATTCTGTTTCTCATAACTACCTAGAGTTGTAAAAGTTGGATCATGAAAAAACTAGACAGGAGGAAAATTAACTTGTTTGAGCTGTGGTGTTAGAGGGGCTCCTGTGCATTCCTTGGACAGCAAGTACTGAAGCGTACAAAACCAGACATATCACTGGAAGTCAACATCAAAAAATTTTGCTTTACTTATTTCAGTCACATCATTACAATAAAACTCGCTGGAGAAGTCAGTTGTGCCTGGAATGGTCAATGTTAAAAGGAAACCATGGTGGCTGGACACTATCAATGCCAACACCTAGCCAGAAGCATAAAACAATACAGGATTAGAAAATGTGGAGAGAGCCGGTCCATAGAATCACCAACAATCAGACATGACTGAATGGATAGCATCAAGTTTTGGGAAGTCATAAACTGTGGAAATGTTGCCTAAAAAAAGATGGCTGAAAGAGCTACTAGGATCAAGCACCATGGAAATCAGTAAATCCAGATAGTTCAAATGAGTATAAAAATTTATTGCAAATGTAAGCTGTCTACAAATATCTGAACTGCTAATGGTCAAAGAAAATTGGTAGTAGATAAGAGTGAAAGCAATTCAAGGTGGGCTGGACTTGGATCTCTTGTGGGCATGAAGGGATTCAAGACTGATGCCCTCTGGCTCAGCCTGGTCATCTCCTACCAACTTTTGTTGCTTAACTGCAAAGGTTAATCCACTGTTTTTTTTAACCTCATACCAGAAAAGTGGTAAAATTTGAAGATAAACTCAATTTGACTACATGACTGATTTACTCCACACTGGAAGTTGTTTGCTTTTATTCTATGAGACATAATAAAGAATTACTCACGTTGCTTCATTTTGTCCCAAGTGGATGATCAACACATTTGGTAGCTTCTTACGTTTCCACAAAAAGTAACAGTTCAGTAAAAACAGGAACACTGAATTCCCAAAGGTAGTTGAAATATCTAAGGTGTAATGTAAATACAACAGGTGTTGGGAAGCTTGCTTTACAATAGAATAGTTTGTGCAACTCAGTTCCTCTGGTGGGAAACCTACAAAAGTTTAATTGCTCAAAATTGGAGCATTTTCAGTATATTCGGAATAAGAAAAGAAAACACAAACCTAATTTGTGCAACAATGCACCAACCTGTCCCACCTTCTAAAAGTTTGAAGCTTTTATTTGTTGTCAAAAAGGGTGTTCTGCAAATCCCCCAGGACCAATGCTAGAAAAGAACTACTGTAGCATCCTCTGCCTAGGGACCTCTTCATTTGAAGTATAACATTAAAAAATGGCTATGGCAACAAACATTGTTTAGGAAGAAACAACTGAATTGCACTCAGAGAAAGCACTTTTATTTCAGTTCACAGTTTTAAAATCAGAAGTGTTTTCTCTTATATGAATTTGAAGGGAGGGAGGGAGGGAGGGAGGGAAGGAATCTACCCTTCTAAATATGAACTTTGTATGGCTGAGAGGCAAGAAAAATTGTTCCTCTTGAGCTAAAAGATGTCATCTAAGGATCCATAATATAATTGTTGAAGTGTATAACAAAGTCCAATTTCAAACCGATCAGACATATATTATTTTAGGGAGAGTAACTTAAAAAAATGTTGAAAAATGACATCTTGCATTTTAACTATATCCATCCTTCACGTTTTGGTGAACACCATCAATGTACTTTTTCATGCTAACCAATGAAGAAAATCTGTCTTGGTTTGTGAGGTTCTGAGTGGCAGTTAGAAAGTTATTAAGGTTTTTCTGCCTCATTAAAGCCCATCACGCTGGTGAACCGCTGGTGAAGTACAAGCTGTGTTGCAATGTTTTCAGGGGGAGCCACCTAGTGGACTTGGTGTACAATTACTTTTTCTTTAGTTAGGGGATGTGACCTCTCCAAGGCCAAAATATTGGGAGGGACAGTTGCCCTTTTCCATATTAATAATTCACAAGTAACAGGAAGGGATCTGACACAGATGGCAATTAGGGAGGAGAAATTTAAAACTTGGTTCTTGATGGCTCTGCTCTTTCTATCCAACCCCTTGTGAGGCTCTTAAACCTGGAAATTGAATTTACTTTGGTACCAAGGGAGAT
The DNA here is from genome assembly GCF_009769535.1 of Thamnophis elegans. Taxonomy (NCBI): domain Eukaryota; kingdom Metazoa; phylum Chordata; class Lepidosauria; order Squamata; family Natricidae; genus Thamnophis; species Thamnophis elegans. Next base: position 81,216,267 of record NC_045543.1, on the reverse strand, counting down.
TTAAAAACTCTCCCCCAGATTGTGTGCATGTCAAGTTTTTGGGCAGCTGCCTAAACTGGAAAGGGATTGTTTTCCAAACATGATTATCACAGAATTCACTCTAGCAAGATTTACTGAGATGAATCCTACGAGAAGGCAGGTCTCTTCACTGATAACAGAGAAGCTTGCAAGAGAGCAGGTCTATACAAAGATCTCTGGAATGTTTATCAATCTTGGGATCCTTGTCTTTACTCTAGATGGCTACAAGATCTGGGTTGCAGAGATTTAGAGTGACCCAGGACTGCATCTGCACTGTTTCTATCATTCCCAGGTTTTCTTTGGGCCAACTCAGTCCATTCCCTCTTTGAGCATTGAGTTGGCATATTTCTGGCTCTGCATCCATTTATTTGGGTGAACAAAGCGAAACTGTGTTTTATAATGTTGGGGCTTGCAGGCAGCCTGCTTTTCAATTGGCTTTTATTTTTCCATCACCCTTCTTCCCAGGCTCTGCGGTGTCTTAACTATGCCAAGGATGGAATAATAATGAGAGACGGGTTGATTTTTCACTCTATCTCAAGCTGGTCCCAGTGTAATACTCAAAGCTCTTTAGTACATTTGGCTGGCAATCCTATCAGTGAAGCTGATTTTAAGCTTCCTGCCCAGTTGAATTTCCATGCTTAAATATGTATTGGAGATCATCAAATCCAATTTTAATGCTTCTAGTCAGTTTCACAATCCCTTTTAAAAGCTGCTGGCTTGATTTTCCCTGCTTATAGTAGCAACATGTGCTGAATTTTTGCCTCATCCTGGCTGAAGTGAATCATTACTCCCCCCCCCCCTTTTAGTCTCTCCAGGCCAACCATGGTTTGAGTGGCCGTGAAAAGCATCTGGTTGCAAAAATGCCACAAAGGGCTGCGCAGCAAGCAACTAGCAGAGACTTTTTAAGAGAAACAGACAGATTGGTACCTTCCTGCCAGGGAAGATTCAGCTTGTAACAATTGTTCATTTTCCCCCTGAATAGCTAGACAAATGCCTACAAGATGTACTGTTTGGAAGGAGGGGGAAAGAGAGAGAAAATGGTGTTTTCTTTTCTTTTTTTTCTTCTTTCATGTGGAATGGATTTTTGTTATGGCAGGAGGTAGGTTTATTCAGCAACAGGGCACTCTTTACATCCTAGTTTTTTCCGAGTCTTTGGTCAATATTCCGACAATGGAGAGCAATAGGAAATAACTAGGCAACTCATATGGGTCATCCTTTCAGAGATATTTCTTTACCGAAACAGAGAAACAGAATGTCCACAGGCAGAAATTAAATTAAAATTTTAAATTAAAGAAGAAAGCATCATTTTATTAAAGAAGAAAAATGCAAAGCAAGCCAGATTTACAGTTCATTTAGTGACAACGTGACAAAGTGACAACGGCACTGCAGAAAAGTGACTTGCAAGCATTTTTCACACTCATGACCATTGAAGCAGCCTGATGGCTGGGCGATCAAAATTCACACGCTTGGCAACTGACTCATATTTATGATGGTTGCGGTGTTATGTGGGGTTATGTGATCACCTTTTGCAACCTCTTGACCATATCAAGAGGAGGGGATGATCTACACTCAGTTTCAGGGTAAGAAGCAGTTGAAAAATGCAACAGAGTAAGCAAGGATTAAAACAGAGTGGCTAATTGTATTTGGCTGACACCAGACAGATCCAGTTTCTACTCCATTTGCAGCCACAGAAACCTACTCGGTGACTTTCAGTGCAAACTATCTCACAGGGTTGTTGGGAAGGAGGATTCATAGGAAGATGTAGCTCTATGTACCCTGTTTCCTCAAAAATAAGACCTCCCCAGATAATAACCCCAATCCGGCTTTTGAGCTCATGCACATGCACTAAAATAAGCCCTCCCTGAAAATATTTAAACACAGGTGCAGCTGATCCCTGCCATTTCCTCTGGTTGCTTGTCATGCAAACAACAAGAGGTGAGGAGCAATGTTCCCTCTAAGGTGCTCGGCTGCGCAGCCATACATGTAACAAGAAAACACCACACAGCAGTTTCCAACTGCTGCACAGTGTTTTTTAATGTCTTAAAATATGACTTAAAATATTCACCCTCCTTTCCTCCTCTCTCTGCACCGAACTTTCTCCTGAAGTCAAGGAAGACTGTGCCCGGAGACCGATGACGCTGCAGAAGGGAGAATTCCCATTGGTCCTCTGGGACTTCGTCGGTTCCTGGGAAAACGGGATTTGCTGGTTGTAGCCTGCAATTCTCTGCACATCCCGCAAAGCGAAGGATTGTCTGAAGGCCCGTTCTGGACTTAGCAGCCTTTCTGCAATCCTTTGCTTTGCAGAGAGAGAGAAGCAGTGTGGAGTTGGACTGCATGAGCCAAAGGGTTCTACGGGATCTTGAGACTTGATTTTTGAGCAGTACCAATCCATTCCACTCTTGCCTTTCTCTTTCTGTCCTTCTTCTATCTTCCCTTTCCTTTTCCTTTCCTTTTTCTTTTCCTTTCCTTTCTCTTTTCCTTTCCTTTCCTTATTTCCTTTTCTTTTCCCTTCCCTTCCCTTTCCCTCCTTCTTCATCCTTTCTTTTCTTCGTTCCCATTTCCTTTCCTTTATCCTTTCCTTCTTTTCCATTTTCTTTCCTTTTCCCTTTCCTTTCCTTTCTCTTTTCCTTTCCTTTCCCTCCTCCTCCCTTCCCTTCCTTCCTTCCTGGGGGTCTGAGGGAGAGGGAGGGGACCCTTTTCCTCCTTGCCTCCCTCCCCAACTTCTGCTCTGATGGCAATTATGACTAAAACAAATTCAGGTGCTCAGGCATGAAAATGTGCCGCTCAAACTCTATACTTTTCCGCACACACTGAAAAAAATTTAGAGGGAACATTGGTGAGGAGGCAAGGCTGGAGGGGGGAAAGGGAGGGGGAACATGCTCCATGCACCCCACATGCTCTTACCTAATAGCTGCTCCTGCAATCCTAGCCACCCCTTCTGTCATGCTAATGGCCACCACAAAAAGAGTGTCAGGCCCAGCGATGCACAGCAGCAGCAATGAGGTGAACACGCTTGCCTCCTCCTGCACCTCAGAAATAATAAGACCTCCCTGAAAATAAGGCCAAACATTTATTTCGGGGGGGGGGGAGTTCAAAAGAAAATAAGGGGCACATAAAGCAACAAAAATATAGAGAGGTTTCTTCATGTATCTTAAAAATTCCACTGCCAAGTTGAATTTTCTTATCCTGTCACTCACAAAATCTTTCTTCAAAATCTGGTCTTTCAGTTTCTGGCATGCATGTGCGTGTGAAGACCAGCTGGCCATTGCACATGCGTGCTCCGGAAACCGCAAGATCATCTTCCTGGTGAGTGCATGTGCAAGGGGTAGCTGCTCTTCTGGTTTCCGGTGCTCCCGTGCACAGGAAGAGCAGCAGGCCAGCGCGCTGGAAACTGGAAGAACAACATGCGATGGCTTGCATGCCTGGAGAGATGGCTCTGCATGCCACTTCCAGCACGCGTGTCATAGGTTCGCCATCACGGGAATAGAATCGTGAAAGAAAGGGTGCAAAAGGAGGGACAGAATGAAATGGCAAAAATTAAAATAATTTTTATTCATTGTAAACAATTAAATAGAATTGTTAAATTGTCCTGCAGTGAGTTGTCCCATGACGAGTTGGCTGTGTTGTCCTGTGGCAAGTTGGCCATGGTGAGTTGGCCACAGCAAGTTGGCCGTGGTTGTCTCATTCCCTTTTAAGTTTCCCAGAGTTGATTCACAGAGAAATGGGTGGCATATAGGATAGAGACAGGCCAACTGACAGACAGACAGACATAGACTTCTTGTACTGTGATGAAAATGTAGTTTTGCCCTTGCAAAGGCATACAGCTCTATAACCCCTTTCAAGGCCCCCCACGGATCTGATGCTCAGCAGTGTCTGTATAAACATAACATGTACTAAACGATCTATGACCTGTTAAGTCATCCTTCTTTCCACATATAATATAGGCTGGCACCATTTCAACCCTCAAGATACTCACCTAAGGCCTAGTGAAGCCTCCTCCTCCATCTTCTCCTCCATCTCCTCCTCCTGCTTGGCTGATCCTTGTAACTGCCTCACTGTGCTGAGGAGAGGGGACACAAAGGGAACTGCAGAGCACAAGGAAAGTTGCACTCCCACTACCCATCCAGTATGTCAGCCACCCCCACCCCCCAGTCAGCCTGACCTCACCAGCAGGCATATGAGTTACCCTCTAGTCCTTCCCTCACCAGCCATCAACAATAAGAGATTCCAGGTTTTGGCCTTGGTTCCAAAGCAGCCAATCACCATTCGCTCCTTCTCTCAATTTATATTATTTTTAGTCTGCAAAAAAAATAAAATTAAAAACTGTTTACTTCCTCAGTGGCATTAATTCTAGATAGAAACCATATCCTTCAGAGTTATGTCCAATATTACATAGCAAAAAATAAAAAAATAAACCAATTATTTACTCACCAGGGGTTCTCTAAAGAAGGGGGGAGGTATTCACTATTTCACAGGCTGCCTGGTGGTAAGTTTTACATAATATGGCCTCAATGTTCCTCTGTTGCTCATCAGCATTTTAAGAATTGCAACACCATTTGTGACAGCCAACAAGATCAGCCCAAATAAATAATTTTCTCCATCAAAACTCTGACAAGAGATTTTGTGTCACTTTGTCAGGAACATGCCTGCTTTTTTACAGTGGCTGTACCATAGTAGACTCTTAGATATGTGACCTTACATTGCTTGAGGTACTGGAAGAATCATCAACAAGTTAAAAAGATTTGGAGGATGTTTAAGCTCCTCTTTGGTATGTGCCAAATCAGCAGTTCGAAAGCCCATAAAAAATGCAAGTAGAAGAATAGGAACCACCTTTGATGGGAAGGTAACAGCGTTCCTTACGCCTTCAGCGTTTAGTCATGACCATGGAGATGTTCTTCGGACAGCGCTGGGTCTTCGGCTTTGAAACGGAGATTAGTACCGTCCCTTAGAGACGGGAACTACTAGCACATATGAGTTTTTCAGATGCCTAATAGACCTCCTCTTGCAAGCCAAGTGACCACTTATGGCTGTTCAGGTTGCACAAGGATACCACATCTGGCAGGAAGGGAGGTGGCCCAACAGGATTTCCCTTTCTAAATAAAGGAAAAAGTGAGCAATTCATGGATGAAAGGCCAGACATTTGGACAACTCAGCCAACAGGCAATGGAGAACTTGCCCCCAAGAGTTCTTGATGACAAGTGGTACTGCAGACCAATAGTGTGCATATAACCTCTCCCCATTTTCTTGAGGGATCATTTTTCTAATGCACATCAATGCACCATATGGACTACTGGCGCTCCTATGCAGAACATGCCCACAAAACTTGCTGGGTACATCTCTGGATACATAGTAACAATACCAATAGTACTTAGACTTATATACGGCTCCATAATGCTTTATAGCCTTCTTTAAGCAGTTTAAAGAGTCAGCATATTGCCCCCAACAATCTGGATCCTCAGTTTACTGACATTGGAAGGATGGAAGGCTGAATTGGTTCACCGACAAATGCACGCTCAACAAAAGAGCGCTGACAAAACCACAGGGAGAAAACCGCAAGTTTGAAATCACACTGACGAATGAGCGCAGAAGCGCGCCGACAACAGCATGCTGACAGAAGCGCGCTCTAAACCTAACCCTATACCTAACCCTAAACATAACCCTAAACCTAACCCTGAACCTAACCCTAAACCTAACCCTTACCCTTACCCTTACCCTAACCCTTACCTTAACCGTAATCGCGCTTCTGTCGGTGCTCTTTTGTAGGTGCACCTTTGTGGGTGCACTGTCGACGTTGCGGTTTTATCACCACGGTTTTGTCACCGCACTGTTGTCAGGCGCACATTTGTCAGGTCACGGGCTGAATCACCCTTGAGCCACTCAGAATCGAACTGTTGGCAGTGGGCAGAATTAACCTGCAATGTTGCATCCCAACCACTGCGTCATCATGGCTCTTGATCATCTCCTCTTGAAGAATATTCTTTCCACAAGTCTCCAGTCATTGTAGAAGTGTGTATCTACAAACTGTACTTAAATCTTTTGCACACGGATATGTAATTATATTTTTATTTTTTGCTCAGCTTTTATTTTCCTTCAAAAAGGATCAAAATAGGCTTTGCTCTCTACATGATGCATCTTAAAAGTCTCTACTCTAAGGTCATCATTTTCTGCTGTGCTTGCTTTTTAACAGCTGAGGCTCATAGAGTGACGTAAATGCTTCTGATGGTGACATACATCAATGGCAAGATCTCTGCCAACTTTGATTTATTTCTGAAATCTTATGTTGTTCACATGCACATTTTTCTGTATTCTTAGCTAATACATAGCACTATTCATGCTCCCTTTATATGGTTGAAACCATATAAAGGAGATCTGTTGAATTAAGTCAAAGACCTATTTAGTTGAATATTTCCTTTCCTGTACTGACCAAGCATAGGACCTAATTAGCTAAAGAACTGTGGGTCTTTTTATAATTTCTGCCTGGCTTGTTCAAGCAGATAGTTGGACAAGTACTAGGTCCCTTACCATTGTCATTTGGCAGGACTTAGGAGGCATGCCTTATCTGTCAAAGCACCTGTCTTTTTAAATACCACTTCCCGCTCTCTGGCCCCCATCTTGGGTTTAATAGCAATAGCAGTTAGACTTATATACCGCTTCATAGGGCTTTCAGCCCTCTCTAAGCAGTTTACAGTGTCAGCATATTGCCCCCACAATCTGGGTCCTCATTTTACCCTTGAAAACCTGGGTGTCCCGCCAGGTCTTTAGTTGAGCAATAAGCAGGTTCCCTACATACATACATACATACATACATACATACATACATACATACGTGTGTGTGTGCGCGCGTGCGTACATATCTCTCTCTTTAGAATGGATGTTTTTTCTAGTTGTTTGGAGTCTTCCATTTGTATTTTATCTGTAATTTATGAATGTTTTATTGTACCCTCTCCAATATCACTATAAAGTTGAGTGTGTAATGTTATTTTATTACACATTTAACAAAATAAATAATAAAGCAACTAATATAAGATAATATAAGGCATCCAGAAAGCAATGGCCTTTCCCACTGTAATTGCCCACCTCACAAACTCCTTTAAGAGAAATTCGCAAGATTACATGACCCTCACAACACTTACACCCTTACGGACACTGGAGTCCCTATTGTCTAAAGGCTTATTTATGCCCAGCTGGGTCAAATGTTCTATTCCTTTGCTCTTCCTTCCCTTAGTGTATTTCCCAACATAAATGCTTGATTTAACATGTTACAATTTATTTTTATGCTAAGGCTAAAATGTCAATATACTATTTTAGTCAATGACCAGGTAATGCCTGTACATACACAAAATGGAATAAAATAACAAGGCTGTGCAGTGACCCAGAGACAGGAGATTCTGCGTGCCCCAGAACAAGCATGTCTTGCAGATTGGCACTCCCATAAATCAGAGGTAACTTTCCCAGGGACCACATGGCTGCTTCTGCATGAACCTAGCCAAAGAGGCACTTCTTTAAGGAGCTGCTGACAGGTGCAACATGAGTGACCTGTGGGCTCTGAATCACCTTTTCCCTTTGAATCAATGCATCACCCTATAAATAAACATTAAATATCCCCAAACCTAAATATCACAAAGCAAATGTATCTCATCTTGACAGGTAAAAGGGAGTAAGGAAGCTGTCTCCTGACAATCAAGGATGGCAATATGTTGCCATTCTCTAGTCCACTGTTTCTCAACTAGGACAATTGTAAGATTCGTGGACTTTGACTTCCAGAAATTCCCAGTCAACGTGAGTGTTGAAAACCAAACAACTTAAAGCTGCTGAGGTTCAGAAATACTGCTCTAACCATACAGATCCCTACACAAAATTTGGGGTACAGCTAAGTCTTTCTGCCACAGATAGGTACATGGCTCGCATCTTTTTGAACACCTCCAAACCCAAGCCATAAGTTTATAACTCAAGCAAGATGAGAAGCAATTCACTGAGAGTTGATAATCCATCTGCCAGAAGAAATATGTCTTATTTTCATATGCAGAAACTAAATAGCAGGAGTCGGGATTGAATTTTTTTAGGTTTTATAGCCATGATGGTGAACCTAGGGCACCCATGACACAGGTGGCATGCGGAGGCATTTCTGCCAGCACATGAGCCCTGCCGAGCTCCACCAAACATGCACCACCAGCCAGCTGATTTTTGGGTCGCTGCAAAACACTATACACCCAACAGGAACAGGAAGTGTCTCACAGGAGCAGATAGAGGTAAATCCTAGAGAGGCAGGAAATGCATCACTGAACAATGGAGATGAATGCTAGAGAGGAATAAAGCTGCATACAAGGCCGGCATAACTCCTGTAACAGCGTAGGTGTGCACAGGGGGGAGCGCGGGGCGGTGCATTCTTCCCTCCCGTGCCCCATTTTTGGTTCCACGAGGGTTCAGGGAGGCCTGCTAGGTCCAAAATGGGGTGGGGGGCGCACATGCATGCACATGGGAGGGGGGCTGTGCACACATTGTATTATGGTTGTGTGCACATGTGGGTTGTGGGCACATGTGTGCACATGTGGGTTGTGGGCACATGTGTGCACGCTGTCATACACATGCTTGCGCTTTTGGCATGTGAGGACAAAAAGGTTAGCCATCACTGAGCCGAGGTGGTGCAGTGGTTAAATGCAGCACTACAGGCTACTTCAGCTGACTGCAGTTCTGCAGTTCGGCTGTTCAAATCTCACCGGCTCAGGGTTGACTCAGCCTTCCATCCTTCCGAGGTGGGTAAAATGAGGACCCGGATTGTTGTTGGGGGCAATATGCTGACTCTGTAAACCGCTTAGAGAGGGCTGAAAGCCCTATGAAGCGGTATATAAGTCTAACTGCTATTGCTATTGCTATTGCTATAGGAAACGGATGTGTGGAAAGCCCCACATAGCCAGTCTATTGTTCTAATTTTTAAAAAAGTTTTTCAATTTTCAATTAGTGTGACCTTTCAATTGTGTTTTTGCCCAACTCAGCCTTGTGTTGCCAACCTCTGTGATTGTTTTGTTTTGAAGTAAGATGTTTTCTCAGTTCTTTGGTACCAAACACTTTCTTCGCCTCTGGTTCGCTAAGCAAAGAGAAACAAATAAAAATGCATCATAATTAAAACAAGATGATAGTATGTATTACCTTTGCAGCTCAATTGGCTCCCATGCTTGGCATCGTTTAATTTTCCTATTAGCAGACATCTCATTTTCAGTTTTTTTCTTGTTTGTTTGTTTAAATTATTAACATCCGCTCTTAACTAGGCGTATTTAGACGCATAATGAAGTGCAGACTTAACGGATTACTAGCAACTACCTTACATAGGAATTCCTCTTATATAGGAATAAGAAAAACGTCTTCAGCAGAATCTGCAATGAATTGGATATGGGTTTTATACTCACACGCACAAGCACAAGTACAAACACAAACACAAACACACACACACACACACACACACACACACACACACACGAATAAGGTGGCAGTTTAAGTAGCAACTCATTAGCTTTTTTTTCCACTAAGAAAATGTAAATAAATAAATACCAAAACAAGAATCATTTATGGAACCTGGCATAGGAATAAGGCAATTCACAGTAAATCTAGGCAATCACAGAGACATGGATCTTTAAAAATAACAGCATTGACCATTTATTTCTCTCTCTCTCTCTCTCCTTCCCTCCCTCCCTCCCTCCCTCTCTCCCTCCCTCTCATTCTCTTTCTCTCTTTCTCTTTCCCTCCCTCCCTCTCACTCTCTTTCTCTCTCCCTCCCTCTCTCCTCCCACTCCCTCCCTCCCTTTCTCCCTCCCTCTCTTTCTCTCTCTCCCTCTCTCTCCCTTCCTCTCTCCCCCCTCCTCTTTCTCTCTCCCTACGTCTCTCTCTCCCCGTCTCTCTCTCCCCCCCTCTCTCTCCCTCCTCCCTCTCCCTCCCTCCCTCCCTCCCTCCCTCCCTCCCCCTCTCTCTCTCAGTAATGTCAAACATATGACACACATGCCAGAAGTGGCACGCACAGCCATCTCTCTGAGCATGCCAGCCATCACCCATTGCTCTTCTGGGTTCGGGTGCGCACATGCGGGGAGCGCCTGAAAACCGGAAGGGCAATTCCCTGGTGTGCATGTGTGTGCCAGGAAGCCGAGATTCTGCCATGCATGCCAGCCAGCTGTCTTTGCAAGACCAAGTGACCGGCGTGCAGGCATATGTTGGAAACCAGAAACTCAGTTTCCCGGCACGCACACGCACGCCAAGAAACTGCTCTTCCAGTTTCTGGTGCTCCCCCGCACACATGCACATACTCCCATTTCAGCACTCGGTGCTGAAAAGGTTAGCCAACACGGATATATCTTATCCACAAATCTGAAGTTAAACAAAGACCATTCAGACTGCAGCATTTTAGATTACGATCACAAGTTCTTGATGCTATACTGAAGATTATTTTTTTTAAAAAAACTTGAAAAATGAATAAGAAATAGCGCATGCATTGGATTCACTTAAATCCCAAATCCAATCTAATCAGGCTGCTTCAGACAAGTTGTATCTGCTATCTGAACCCGCCTAGTTTCATTTTGGTGATTCCAAATATCTCAGTAACAAAGAAATCATGTATGTTAAGTACATTTTACCATTTTCTTGTAACCTTAAACACTTAAATTTAGAAGCATAATAAAAACTCTCCCAATCAATGAATCGATATGTAGATAAGATCAAGTGCATCAGATTACAGATTAACAGTGTTGGAAGGCACCGTGTAGGTAATCTAATCCAACCCCCCTCCCCGCCCAAGCAGGAGACCCTACGCCATTTCTGACAGATGGCAGTCCCGTCTTTTCTTGAAAGCTTCCAGTGATGAAGCTTCTACAACTTCTGAATGCAAGCTGTTCCATTGGTTGATTGCTCTCAATAGGATTGGAGTGGTTGGAAAGGTTAGATATATATATACAATTTCTACTTCCTAAGGACTGACTTTCATGTCTAGGTGGACCCCAGCATGGTATGGACCACAAACAATTTCTTGAGAGAAAGAATGTACAACAACATCACCCTCTGTTCCCCTCTTCCATTTGGAAGTCAACTACCACTCATCCTGCTATTTATCATAGGCGCGTCTTTGATCAATACCAGTACAAGTTCTAGTAGTTTGTTTGCTGAACTTCATTTTATTGTAGGGAAATATCTCCACTCAAATTGGTAACTATGTAGTGTAGCAGAAATGTCTCCTACCCTTGGATCACTGGTCGCTATCTTTCATGGCCATTTTATCTTGGCTTGCTAGAACACAGATTCCATAGGACTCCTACACACACACACACACACACACACACACACACACACACACAGAGAGAGAGAGAGAGAGAGAGAGAGAGAGAGAGAGAGAGAGAGAGACAAACAGACAGACAGACAGAGACAGAGACAGAGACAGAGACAGAGAGACAGAGAGAGACAGAGAGAGACAGAGACAGAGACAGAGAGACAGACAGAGACAGAGACAGAGACAGCAAGACACACAAATACGTACATACCTGAATTTGGTAGGGTGAACTGAACACATCTCCATGATAGCAGAACTGACAACTTCAGCAAAGACCAAAGAACCTGTGAGTAGACTAGTTACTTAGAACTGCTCTGGATAAGAAGAGAAGAGGAAATCACCCACGTGTATTCTGGACAGCTGCTCCTTATGAAGTGACCACAGGATAGCAATTATCTATAGATTTGAGTGCCAAGAGATGTAGAGATTAGGGCTCTTGCTTACAACTACAACACAGCCTCTTAAAGGACACTTAGCTTACAAAACCATACTTGATACTTATTTTCAGAAATTTCCTATTAACTATCTTAAAGGTGTTAGAAATCTTCGGAATGACACATTAGAAAAGTCGCCAGATGAGTTTTATTTTTAACTTTGAAGAAACTGTGTTTGTGTGTGTGTGTGTGTGTGTGTATGTGTGTGTGTTTTCTAGCAAGCCAAGATAAACTGTACCAGTCATGCTTTCTCAATCCTAGGAAGGAGGCAATGACAAACCATCTCCAAAATGTTTCCAAGAAAACTGGAAGGATATATCAAGGCAGTCAACAGGAGTCAAAAGTGATTCAAAGGCTGGGGGGAAGAGGATATAAGATCAATCAATGATCTGCTGATTTATTTATATTTCTTTACTTCAGAGTAGAAATTGTAAAAAAAAAAAAAGTTTTTCACATGAATAATCTACAAATACCGTAACTCTAACTTCTAATTTGTGGTCAAGTCATAACATTATAAAAGTTAAAATCAATAGAACCAAACTATCAAGTTAAAAATGTTCTCTTTTTTTATATTACTATAAGCAGTTTAGTTAATTGTTTTAGAGAAGAGACACCATAACCGTTTTGTCTTTTTAACTAACCCTGGTACCTGAAACAATTTAAGCTTTTCTTTCTGTTCTTTGAAACTTTTGTTATAAATCTGTGTTCAAACATTTTCCACATCACCATTTTTTAATCATATGACCACAAGCCTCTATTTTTAAAATCTTAAATTTCTCACACTGTTTGCATTTCATTCACTGTTTTATTTGTTCTTTTCCTAGTTTCTAGCTAAAGCCAATCATCACACCAGCATTTACAGTATTGAAAAATCTGTAATAGAATCAAGATAATTGGAATTAAGAGATAAATAAATAAAGAATAAATAAGGGGAGAGTAAAAAACTAAAAGCCAACAGTATGATGTAGAAAAATATATAAATTTCTCAACAATGGCATATTTTAAGAAAATGAACATATTTATGATTAACACTACAAGAAGCAAATGAAAAAAAATCTCAAAAATAGACTACACTAAGTCAATAGCAACAATTTAGTCAATAATTAATGTCACATACTTAGGAAAACTGTTGCATCTATCATTTTTAAATGCTTTTAATCTCAGGAGTACGAGAAACATATTCTATTAAATTTTGGAAATCCATTATGTGCATTCCCTAAAAGTGGCAGCACCATTACTGGTAGTCCTCAACTTAGTGATCACAACTAAACCCAAAATTTTTGTTGCTAAACGAGACATATGTTAAATGAGTTTTTCCCTATTTTACAATTATTTTTGCCACAGTTGTTAAGTGAATCATAGCAATTGTTAAATTAGCCACAAGTTTGTTAAGTGAATCTGGTTTACCCATTGACTTTGTTTGTCAGAAGTTGCAGAAGGTGATCACATGATCCTGGGATACTGCAACCATCATAAATGCAAGTCAGTTGCCAACTGTCTGAATTTTGATCAGGTGACCATGGGGATGCTGCAATGGTTGTAAGTATGAAAAATGGTCCTAAGTCACTTTTTCCAGTGATGCTGTAACTTTGAATGATCACTAAATGAACTGTTGTAAGTCAAGTACTACCTGTACCTATATAGATGATATGAACCTCACACTCAAGATTGCTACCACTTTTTCCTGAAATACGATCTACCCAGTGGTGGGTTCCCAATCCCATTCCAACTGGTACAGTTGTATGCACCGTGCCCATGCATGGAAGTGCCGAAGACTTAAAAGAACAGTAAGGAGTTTGGGTGGGCGAGTGGGCCCTCCAGAGCACCGTACCGGGGCGTACCGCTTGCAACCCACCACTGGGTCTACCCCAAAAGTAAGTCCTTGCTCGATTTTTATACGTGTGTCCAATATAAGCCCTACCACCAAAATAAGCCCTAGTTAAGACTCCACCCACTCCACAATGCAAGGGTAGATATTAAGCTAGGGTGGGGATGGTGGTGGTGGTGGAGCTGCTCTATTACTAACCTTTGGACAATTGCAACCAGGCCTCGCATACCCCAACACATGCTTTGCCAGCCCATTTCTTCTGCAGCCAGCAAGGCTTTCCTGAAGGCCTCTGCATCCCATGACAGAGCTCTGGATCAATCCAGAGCTCTGTAATTGGCTGCAGAGGCCTTCAGGAAAACCTTGCCAGCTGCAGAAGAAGTTCCTGAAGGCCACTGACAGCAAAAAGGAGCCCAGGGGCAATGCAAGCAAGTTAGGGGAGTCAATGGATGAGATCCCCCCTGGAAATAAGACCTGATGCCATTTTTGATGGCAAAATAATAATAATAATAAGACAGGGTCCTATTTTTGCGGAAACACAATATTTCTTTGGCCTCATCATGCCACAGGGTTCATTTCACAGGCCGAGCATCTTTTGACTTCAGTTGTATCTTTGCCCTGAGTCCAGACTCTAATCTTTTATTATCTGATGAAAGGGGTGTGGGGAAAACTTCAGACAAGATGACAATTTGCAGTTCCATCAAGTTCTTTCTCCCATAAACCCCTTCTATCTTCAAGCTGTTTTATTTAGTACAGTGCTGAAATACACCTTCCAATTTCTTAAAAGGTTTTTGACCCATGAAAAAAGCTTCTATTTTTTCCTCCCTGTATCCTTCTCATACCACTGAACATCTTTCTTTGAATTCTTGGCTATGTTTCTGCTTTATCCCTGGGGAAAAAAAAGATCACTGTGGTTGGGTCTATTAGGTAGTCCCCAGATAGACGTGCATGACAATCCTGACAAAAACCAGAAATCAGTTATATTATCCAGCAGATTTTGAAATACTCCTTGCAATCATATCTTTTACTTCAAATCTATTGAGCCTATACAAATTTTAGAAAAAAAATCTAAGTAAAAGAAAGAAACTAAGAAAGAGGCAGAGAGGAAAGGAAAAGAGAGGGAAAGAGAGATGACAAAGATAGCAACATTCACATTTGAATGGAGGCCAATACAATCTAAATATAATTACAGAAATGAGCAATTAACAATTCTTAAGACTGTTACATTGGTTTACTAATTGGCAGGTCAGTACAAATAAAGCATGAATTTCTCTAACTGACATCTTGAAGCTTCCAGTGACATTAATAGCACACACTATGTGTATACATTAATTATTATAAATATATCTTTTATTTGAGCTGTCAGAGATTTTAAAAAATGGAGTATTGGAAAGTGGCATAAGAAACACATCATTTCACTCCAAGGATGAATGGAAACATTTGCCTCTAAGGAGGACTTTTAAAATTATCCTTTCTTCCTTCTGAATTTCCTCAGACTTATTCTCAACTTTTTTATTTTTTCTTTAAAAAAAACAAACACAAATATGTCATCATTTGTCAATCATTAAGACATTGAAGTACAATTTTTTTTTGTTGTGTGTATCCCTCCCTCCCTCCACCCCCCCACCCCCCCCTCCTCCTTCCCCCCCCCCCGACTTCCCAGAACCCGTACACGGTATGGATTTTTAACTAACACAGTCTAAATCTATTGAGAAAAAAGAAATAAAGAAATTAATGACATTCTAGATTGACCTTAGCTTCTTCTTACTGAACTGACTTTTAACAGTTTAAATCATTTCTGATCTTAAGCATAGGCTAACTGGAATTTCTTAGTCCCGTATTTATTTTGTATATAGTCAATCCATTTTTTCCAGTCTCGTTTATATCTCTCATTTGAATGATCTTTGAGATATGCCGATATTTTAGCCATTTCAGCTAAGTTTGTTACTTTCAATGTCCATTCTTGGATTGTAGGCAAGTCTTCCTTCTTCCAATATTGCGCCACCAACAGTCTTGCTGCAGTTATCAGGTGCAGAGTCAAATTGGTCTCTACCACTGTAAAATCAGTACATATACCTAGTAAAAATAACTGAGGACTAAACTTTATCCTTCTTTTAAAAACATTTTGCATGACCCACCATATTTTTATCCAAAATGCCTTAACCTTTTGGCAGGTCCACCATATATGATAATATGTAGCATCGAGAGAACCACACCTCCAACATTTAGGCTGTACATTCGGATACATAGAAGCCAACTTTTAGGATCTAAATGCCATCTATAGAACATCTTGTAAAAATTTTCTCTCAGATTTTGAGCTTGTGTAAATTTCACATTTCTTACCCAGATTCTTTCCCATGTATCCAACATTATTGGTTCCTCAATATTTTGAGCCCATTTTATCATACAATCTTTAACTAATTCTGTTTCCGAATCCATCTGTATTAATACATTATATATCCTCTTTATATGCATTAAGCTTTGATCTCTTATTTGTTTAAACAGATTATCCTCAACTTGAATAAAACCAATTTTTTGATCTATTTTCCACCTAGCCTGTAATTGCCCATACTGGAACCATATTTGAACTACCTTCTCCTCTTTTAATACCTCTAAACATTTTAATTGTAATACCCCCCTTTCCGAGGTAAGAAGCTGTCTGTAAGTAATTCTGTCCTGTTTTTGTGCTGTATTCATATTTTCAATTGCGTGTCTAGGAATTGCCCACATGGGTATCTTGTCATTTAATTTATATTGATATTTCTTCCAGACCCGCAATAAAGCATTTCTTAAAATATGACTTTTAAAGGTCTTATCCAATTTTTTGTTGAATAACAGGTAAGCATGCCAACCAAATACCAGATCGTGTCCCTCAATGTTCAATATTCTATCATTAGTTAAATGAATCCAATCACTAATTACAGATAATGCCACTGCATCATAATATAGTTTTAAATTAGGTAGTTTCAATCCTCCTCTCTCACGTACATCTTGCATTATTTTCATCTTTACCCTCGGCTTCTTTCCTGCCCACACAAATTTGTTGATACCCTTCTGCCATTCTAAAAGGTTCGCATCTTTTTTAAGTATAGGTAACATTTGGAAGAGAAATAAAAATTTTGGTAAAATGTTCATTTTCACTGCCGCTATCCTACCCAGCAAAGATAAGTGCAATTTCTCCCATTTTTTCATCTCTGTCTGTATGCTATACCAAAGTGGTTCATAATTATGCTTATATAATTTCCCATTTGAAGTTAAAATGTTAACTCCAAGATATTTGACTTTTTTAACTACCTCACATCCTAGCATCACTCCTAATTCTTCCTTTTGTTTAATATTCATATTTATAGCTAATATTTTCGTTTTTCCTAAGTTTATTTTAAAGCCCGACACTTGACCATATTGATTAATCATATTCATTAAAACCATACTGGATTCCTGCGGTTGTTCCAATATTATGACCAAATCATCCGCAAAAGCGCGGACTCTATATTCTTGCTGCCTAATCTTGATCCCTTTTAAACCATCCAAGCCCCGTATTTTATTCAACAATACTTCCAAAGTTATAATAAACAATAATGGGGACAAAGGACAGCCCTGTCTTGTACCTTTTCCAATTTGAAAAGAGTCTGTCAGACTTCCATTGACTATGATTTGTGCTGTTTGCTGTTGGTATATTGCTTTAATTGACTGTAAAAAATTATCTCCTATCTGCATTTTTTGCAGTATCTTCAACAGAAATTGCCAATTAACTCGATCAAAGGCCTTCTCAGCATCCAAAAATATAAACGCAGCAGGGATCTGGTTGTTCTTTCCCAAATATTCTAATGCATTAATAATTAATCTAACATTACTTTTCATCTGTCTCCCTTGTATAAAACCTGTTTGGTCCGTATGTATCAATTGTTGAATGACCAACATTAACCTATTTGCTAATATTTTAGTAAAAATTTTATAATCTACATTCAGTAATGAAATGGGTCTATAATTTTTGGGTTGAGTAGTATCTTGATCTTCTTTGGGTATCAAAGATATAAACGCTGTCTTCCAAGATGGAGGGACTTTACCTTCCGTTTGAATCATATTAAATAATTCTCTAAGAGGTTCTACCATTTCTAACTGTAAGTTTTTGTAGTAAACCGCTGTCAAGCCATCTGTACCTGGTGCTTTCCCTGGCTTTAATTGCTTAATTACCTGCAGGATTTCCCCCGAGGTTATTGGTTGATTCAATTTTTGCCTGTGTTCTTCTCTAACTGAAGGTATTTTCTCCTTGTCTAAATATTTGTCTATGTCTAAACCATTAATTTTATCCCCTTTATACAGTTCTGTAAAAAATTCCCAGAAAGCCTTTTGAATCTCTTCCTGTTGGAACACCTCCTTCCCTCTGTAAATCAGTTTAGATATATTTCGAGTTTTCCTTTTTTCCTAATCTGATAAGCTAACCATCTGCCAGGTTTGTTTGCATTACAAAAAGTATTGTGTTTTGCATATAATAAATTAGTAGCTACCTGGTCAGAGATCAACATGTCGAATTGAGATTTTAATATGTTAATAGCTTCCTTAACCTTTGTATCGTCTGGTTTCCTTGTTAACTCCAGCTCTTTTCTCTTAATTTCCTCTTCCAGTTCTGTTCGTTTTAACCCTTGCTTATTTCTATGTGTTTTATTTATATTCATCAAAACTCCTCTCATATACGCTTTGCTTGCATCCCATACAAATTCCATAGATGTACCCTTATTCATATTCAAAACAAAATATTCAGATAGTAATTTTTTACAATCATTAATATAGTTTTCATATCTAAATAAATTTTCATTCAGTTTCCAAAACCTTCTTGCCTGCACTACCCTTCCCAACTCCATCCAAACTGGGTTATGGTCCGAAAGGACTCTAGCTGCAATCTTTGTTTTCTTGACCCTAGAAAGCAAATCATTAGTGGTTAGAATAAAATCAATCCTTGAAAGGGATTGATGCCTGTCCGAGAAGAAAGTGAAGTCATATTCCTCTGCATTTCTTTCTCGCCAGATATCTCTCAATTCGAAATCATCCATAATGTCAAAGAAAGATTTGGGTAACTTTGCTCGCATCTTGGTATTTAGGCGGGAAATCTTCTTATCTCTCTTAGTGTCTATCACTCCATTCCAGTCACCCAATAGTATACAGGAACTATAGTCCCACTGTACTAATTTAGCATGAAGATTTCTATAGAATCTATCTTGCTGTTGATTGGGAGCATAAATTCCCAAAAGTAATGTCTTTTTCCCTTCTAAGATTAAGTCTAAAGCAATATATCTTCCGAAGGGATCTGCTTCTATTAATTCAGCTTTCATATCTTTTCTTAAGTATACAACTATACCATTCTTCTTTTCCATAGCAGAAGCTGCAAAATGTTGACCAAGTTTTGAGTTGATCAAATATTTTTGATCAGTTGACTTGATATGAGTTTCTTGCAAACAAATTACATCGTTCTTAAACTGTTTAAGATAATGAAATATTTTCTTCCTCTTCTGTGGAGAGTTCAGTCCGTTGACATTCCATGTTAAAATCTTAGTTGTCATCTTTGGTTGGTTGAAGCATTTTTAGAGCTTCCTGCACGGCCTGTTTAACCTTAGGTCTAGCTCCTCCCACTGCTTCCAGATTTGTTGTTGTAGTTCCTTGATCGATGGCCGATGATTGTTGATGCTGTTGCTTCTTAGCTTGTTTCTCCATACGTCTAGTAGTCATGCGGCTAGGTCTTGGTTCCATAGCACCTTGCACTTCTAGAGAAGAGAGATGCTCCATCTTGTCTGGTGGTTGTATAGTTTGCTGTCTATCCTGTCCTTCTTGTGGTCTTTCTCTAGGTCCAGATGGTGCAGGGTGTCCGGCCTTCAATATATTATAATAAAAATCTCGGGCTTTCCATACAGAGTTGAGGCGGTACCTTTGCTTATCAAATGTAAATATGATGCCGAATGGTGCATCCCATCTATACTGTATCTGACGATTTCTGAGTTCTTCGACCAAAAAAGCGTAGTCTCTTCTGGCTCTTAACATTTGAGGTGGTATCTCTTTCAAAACAGCCAGGTCTTCACCGCCAATTTGAAGCTTAGTGTTATAAGACGCTTGCAGTACCATATTTCTGAACTCTCTTGTAGTAAAATATATAACGATGTCTCGAGGAAGCTGCTTCTGCTTTGCCAGCCAGGAGTTAACGCGGTAAGCTTTGTCAATTTGCCAGCCTTGGTTGGTCCCTGGTCTTCCCATCAGGCGGTCAAAAGCTTCCGATAGGATCTGTTTCAGGTTCTCCTGTTTCTCCTCACGCAGCCCCCTTACTCTTAATGCGAACTCCATTTGTCGGTACTGTATCATAATAATTTCTTTTTCAGCATTTTCCACTTTTTGTTCCACCACCTCTGTTTTCAATGTCAAGTTAGCATTGGCATCATTAAGAACCTCTAGAGTATCTTCCACTCCAGAAATATGTTCTGTTAATACAGTTACAAGACTCAGCATGTCATCTCTAATTTTATCAACCTTAGCCTCAAATTCTCATACAACTCCTGTTTAAGTCCTTTTATTTCACTTTTAATTTCACTTTTAATTTCTTCTTTCATTTCTTTTATTTCCTCTTTTCCCTCCTCTCTATTATCTCTAAATTTATCTTCCATTTTAATTGTCTGTGCATTAAGAGCCTCGCTTAAATTACTCAGGAAAAATTCTTTCGTTAACACATCCCCAGCAGGGGGCGTAGGAAGCGGAGGCTGCAGCTTTGTGCCAGGCACTGAGGATGTGCCCCTGGAAGTGGAGGGTGACGACTTCAAGTTAATATTTGGTTTTGAGGCCATTTCAAAATTTGTCTGCCTGCAGTTAATAAAACTCTATCGCCTAAATATGCAGCTTTAAGTAAAGAGGCTTTTATTTTGAAGTTTAAGGCTTGGCAAAAGTTTCAGTGAGTAAACATTGTAACAAGACCGTTCAACAGATTCGTCACCATTTAACTTCCAAATAAGCAAAGTTAATGAAGGAGTAAAATTCTTCTATTGTGAAACCAAAACATATGATAAGCTATCTCTTTTGTTTTGAATTCTTTTGAAGTCTTGTGAGAATTAGCAAAAAGTGTTCGTTATTACCGGAGAAACCAGCCTGCTCGGCGCCATTTTAAAAGCCTCTGAGTAAATAATTTTTCGGAGGAGAAAAAGAGAAGAAGCTAAAATGTTGATAAGCAATTATTGTCCTCGCAGTAAACGGATTCAGCTCGTGATAAGATTAAATCAAACAAAACTTAGAGCAGAGTGGGAGAGACCTACTTTGTCCTGCACAAGGCAGTTTGAAGTTCCCAGCACGGACAGCCGTTCTGCCTTGGGCTAGCCCCCTTTCCTTGCAAGCACAAAAGCTGCAAAATCGAAGAGCATTTGCCAGCAAAACAGTTTCTTCTTTCCCTCTTGCCTGAAGGATAAGAAAACCTGATAAGACGTCAGATGGAAGATCCTCTAAACAGGTACGTAGCCAGGAATTCGGAGGCAGCTGATTTTTTGCTGCCTTCACCAGTAGGCTCCTCCCAGGAAGTCCGGAATTTCCTCAGACTTAAAGGTAAAGGTAAAGATTCCCCTTGCACATATATGCTAGTTGTTCCTGACTCTAGGGGGCAGTGCTCATCTCCGTTTCAAAGCCAAAGAGCCAGCTTTTTCTGAAGACATCTCTATGGTTATGTGGCCAGCATGACTAAATGCCGAAAGCACACGGAACCCTGTTACCTTCCCACCAAAGTGGTCCCTATTTTTCTACTTGCATTTTACATGCTTTTGAACTGCTAGGTTGACAGAAGTTGGGACAAATAATGGGAGCTCACTCCATTACGTGCCACTAAGGATTCGAACCACTAAACTGCTTACCTTTATGATTGACAAGTTCATTGTCATAGCCACTGAGCCACTGCATCCCATTCTGTAGAGATGATTGTATTTAAATGCCAAAGCAGGGCGGGGAAGGAGAATATTAATTTTAAATCATCCAGAGAAGCCCATTTGTACTGGCAAAGCATAAACCAAGGTAGAGAGAAGACCAGCTTGCTTATGCTCACAGCCACAGCAGCCAGTATGATCTAGCTTTGTCATCCCAAATTTCATCTGCGGCAGCTAAATGAGTATGATGAAGCTTCACAGCTCAGCACATTTCTTTCATTGACACTGATGAAAAATCATTTCATAGTTGTGCGGGGTGCACTGACAGCAAAACTTGCATGAAAACCTCTGAAGAAGAGGAAAGGTCTAGGCACCATGAGGCTGTCTTTAGCTTTACATTGCAGCTTGGTTTCAGCCGGTGGTGGGATTGAAATAATTTAATAACCAGTTGTCAGGTTGGCTATCCTGAGAGGCGTGGCTCATCCCTGTCCTCCAGTTCTCCCACACTTGCGGGATGATCCTCCCGCGACAGCCAATCTGACATAAATCAAATCACTCTTGCACACGCCTTATTTTCAGAGATAACAAATGAACACCCTTTGTGTGACTACCCAAAATGCTTTAGATTAAAGGAAATAAATTCAGATGTAATCTTTGAGGAGCTCAGTACTTTGCAAGTTCCACTGGGAGAGATGAAAAATGGGAGCCAGTGACACTCAGTGTTTGAGAAAAATGACATATTATTAACACAATGAGGGAAGAAAGCCTTTGGCTACAGCTCTGCTTGTCATTCTGACTTGAAATAACATAATGAACCCACTGAGCACTTCCCTTATCAAGATGCTGAGTGACATCTGCTGAACACAATTTTCAGAATCAAAATCTGCAACTGTCTTTGGCTACAATAGGGCAATTATACTTCTATCCCCTGGCTTTCCACCTAGCGTTCTTCCATATTGTTTGCTGTGGCAGCAAACAGTGACAACATCAAGCTGTGTTCAGGCAAGGTAAGAAGATAAACCTCAGGCACTTTTTCTGATCCTTTTTTAAATAACATGCAATTAATAAGCGACTTGTTTCTAACAAATATCAGGGCTCTTGCAGAAGAGAATATCTGCAGCTCAGGATTGAAGTATGGAGTCCTTGGTGGTCTGTGAGCTTGGTTGTTTGCTTGTAGACATTTCATTACCCAACTAGGAAACATCTTCAGTCCTTGTGAGTGTGAGATTTGCTCCTTTTTTATTTTTGAAAGACAGTAGCTTGCTCTGCCAAGTGTTAATGGAAGTGCGATTTTTCTCCTTAGTAGTTCCTTGATCCGGATATTTATTTCTCCTTGGTAGTTCCTTGATTAGGGTATTTCTCTTTAGTAGCTTCTGGATTATGATATTTTTCCTTGGTAGTTCCTAATTAAGGAATTGCAAAAGAGAAAACCACACCCTCACCAACACTGGCAGGCAATGGGGAAATTCAAAACATTTTACTACTGGTTCTGTGGGCGTGGCAGGGGAAGGATATTGCAAAATCCCCATTCAGGCTGTTTGCGCATGGGCGAGGAAAATGGCTGCCGGGTTTTTCGCTCGGCTTTTACATCAAATTTAAAATCTGAAAAAGAGTCTGTATTTGCACTCGGGAGCCAACCCAAAGGAGGAACGAGCGTCCGAACACCTAGCGACCCAGGATTGGCAGCGGGAACGGAAAATTTGATCAATCTGGGCTGCCAGTCCGAAAAAACGCCGAGCTCCGGAGAAACGCCGATCCTCGGAAAAACACCGAGCTCCGGAAGACACGGAGGCGCTGAGATACTGTTGGCTGTGGGCGCGGGGGCTGGCAGCGGTAACGGAGAATTACACCACTCCAGGCTGCTAGCCCGAGAAGTCACCGAACAGTTGTTGAGCTCTGGAAGAAGTTTTGGAGGAAGTTGAGCTACGGAGCGGTGGAATTGCGGGAGACAATTGCGGGAGACGCTGAGCTCTGAGGGCCTAGGGAAGCGCTGAGGGGTTTTTACGGGCGTTTCCGAACATCGCTAAACGCCGAACGCTACCAGCATTGTTGTTTTAATGGTAGGAACTGGGTGAGAACTATAAGAACGCCGTGGACTATTTGAGAGAGCTGGTGTTTTTTGAGGGAGAATTTGGGAGGCGACGCAGACGCTGGAACGCATTTCCTTCCCATTGCCGCTGTGGCTGGCATATGGTTGGCCTCCGACATTGTTGGTAAGGGAGGCTGTCTAGCGTCGACGAACATCACGTTGTACCCAAAAGAAGAGAACTGGTGTGGGAGGAAACTGCTCGAGGGGATTGAATTGAAGGAGAGAGTGATTAGTGACCAGAACATCTCCCCCTACCCTTTTCCATCAGAGACGGATATTCTTTTCCCCACCCTAGGACTTAACCTGGAAACAACATCAAGGGGATGGCTGGAATTGAATTTAACCACCAGACTTTCTTCGCCATGGTTAGCCCCCTGACTCCCTCTGTTACAGCTGCTGCCCAGATTCACCTTGTCCCCCATTCTCCCCCCTCCTTGGACGATATTGGTCTCCTTAGAGGAGCCCCTATTAAGGTGCTACCCCCCTCAGGAGAGGTGGAGGGCACCTTTGGACTATTACGAACTTAACACAGACGCTGTGAACCTGCGCAACCTTTTCTTATATTTCTTTTAATCGGTATGTTGAGTGCATGGGATTGCTTGAGATGACATGAATGATCTCACTTTTTTATTATTATATAGTTGTATTGGTGTTTTAACTTTTCCAGTGAGGACTGTTTGTGTGAGAGTTTGGGTATGAGTGATTCGGAGGACCTGGCGGGGTATGCGGGGGCCATCGAAGTGGTTGGGGGAACTATATCCACGGGAGAGGGTCGGAGCATCGCGGTCATAACAGGGAGAGGCAGATATGGCGGGGACTTTAGGGCAGGCCATCATCGGGGAAGGAGGGCTCGCTGTGTCATAGAGATCCCTCCTTCCGGCCCTAGGAGTCCCACTCCAAGGTCAGATGGCACGAGTAATCAGGACCCTGGTCTCAGGCTGCTGTCGCTAAATGCCAGGTCTGTTGTTCATAAGGCTCCCCTCATCCGGGACTTGATAACTGATGAGGGCGCAGACCTGGCATGTATTACTGAGACATGGCTGGGACCGGAGGGAGGAGTCCCCCTCGTTGAGATGTGCCCAGCCGGATTTCAGGTGCTGCATCAGCCGAGAGCCCAGGGAAGGGGTGGCGGTGTGGCTATTGTAGTCCGGGAGTCTTTAGTACCTCGTAGGATCCCTGCTCCGGAGCTTGTCGGGTGTGAGTCCCTGCTGGTGAAGCTGGACCTCAAGGGTCAAGTGGGTCTGCTGCTTACGTACCTGCCTCCCAACTGTGTTGCAGCAGCCCTCCCCTCGCTCCTCGAGTCAGTAGCCGAGCTAGCAGTTGAGTTCCCTAGACTTATGGTTCTGGGGGACTTCAACTTGCCTTCGCTCGGTGAACACTCTGATGGAGCGCAGGAGTTCATGGCTTCCATGACAGCCATGGGCTTGACTCAAGTAATTCGAGGCCCAACTCACTCAGCGGGTCACACGCTTGACCTCGTATTCCTCTCGGAGCAGTGGAGTTACGATCTTGGTCTGAGGGGTAATGAGATCATACCCCTGTCGTGGTCAGACCACTACCTACTGAGGCTAGACTTCCGGAGGCCAAACCCCCACCGTAGGGAGGAGGAACCGACCAGCTGGTTCCGCCCCAAGCGACTTATGGACCCTGTTAGGTTCCAGACGGAGCTTGGGGTTATTCCTGATACCCTCGCCCATAGTTCGGTGGAGACCCTCGTCGCTGCCTGGCACTCGGCAGCTTCGGGGTCTCTAGACCGGATTGCGCCACTACGGCCCCTCCGGGTCAGCGGCCCCCAGAGGCCTCCTTGGTTCACTGAGGAGCTCCGGGAGATAAAGCGCCGGAGGAGACGCCTAGAGCACTCGTGGAGGTCCGATAGGTCCGAGTCGAAGCGGGCACTTTTAACAGCATGCACCAAGGAGTATATTCGGACTCTAAGAACAGCAAAAAGAACATATATTGCCTCCTTCGTAGCGTCCGCCGAGTCCCGCCCAGCCGCCCTGTTTAGGATAACCCGCTCCCTCCTAAATAGGAGGGAGACGGGGGACCCCTTACAGGGTAAGGCTGAGGAGTATGTCCAGTTCTTGGCGGACAAAGTTGCCCGGTTTCGAGCGGACCTGGACTCCACTCCAGTAGATCCAGCCGGGACACAAGGGGAAGACTTGGCAAACCATCTCTGGGTTGAGTTTCAGGAAGTTGCCTCTGGGGATGTGGACAAGGCTATGCGAGCTGTGAGTGCCTCCACCTGTATACTGGACCCGTGTCCCTCCTGGCTGGTTGCCAGCAGCAGTGAGGTGACACGAGGCTGGATCCAGGCGGTTGTTACCGCCTCTCTTCGGGAGGGGTACTTCCCCACCGCGCTTAAGACAGCGGTGGTGAGACCCCTCCTGAAGAAACCATCCTTGGATTCAGCTGTCCTTAATAACTACCGTCCAGTCTCCAACCTCCCCTTTGTGGGGAAGGTTTTTGAGAAGGTGGTGGCTCTCCAGCTTCAGCGTACCTTGGAGGAAGCTAACTATCTTGACCCCTTCCAGTCTGGCTTCAGGCCCGGTTACAGCACAGAAACCGCTTTGGTCGCATTGACCGATGATCTCTGGAGAGCTAGGGATGGAGGCCATGCTTCCATCCTAGTTCTCCTTGACCTCTCAGCGGCTTTCGATACCATCGACCATGGTATCCTTCTGCGACGACTGCGGGAGATAGGGGTGGGCGGCACTGTTTTGCAGTGGTTCTCCTCCTATCTCTCGGACAGGTCGCAGTCGGTGTTGGTGGGGGGGCAGAGATCGTCCCTGAGGCCCCTAACTTATGGGGTGCCGCAGGGGTCGGTCTTATCCCCCCTACTATTTAACATATACATGAAACCGCTGGGTGAGATCATTCGGAGGCACGGGATAAAATACCACCAATATGCGGACGATACACAGTTGTATCTGTCCGCCCCGTGCCAACTCAATGAAGTGGTGGACGTGATGAACCGGGGTCTTGAGGCCGTTAAAGACTGGATGAGAGCAAACAAGCTGATACTCAACCCAGACAAGACCGAGTGGCTGTTGTGTTTTCCTCCCAAAAATTTGACCAACGTACCATCACTCAGGCTGGGGGGACAAAATTTATACCCCTCAGAAAGGGCCCGCAACTTGGGAGTCCTCCTGGACCCACAGCTGACTTTTGACCACCATCTTTCAGCTGTGACCAGGGGGGCATTTGCCCAGGTTCGCCTGGTGCGCCAGTTGCGGCCCTACCTGAATCGGGAGGCCCTCACAACAGTCACTCGAGCCCTTGTGATCTCCAGGCTGGAATACTGCAATGTGCTCTACATGGGGCTGCCCTTGAAGAGCACCCGGAGACTTCAGCTAGTCCAGAATGCGGCCGCACGAGTGATCGTGGGCGCACCACGGTTCGCCCACATAACACCGATCCTCCGTGAGCTGCACTGGCTACCTGTCGATCTCCGGGTGCACTTCAAGGTCCTACTCACCACCTATAAAGCGCTCCATGGTAGTGGATCTGGCTATTTGAGAGACCGCCTTCTGCCAATTACCTCCCTGCGTCCCATCAGATCGCATAGAGTTGGCCTCCTCCGTATTCCATCCGCCAGTCAGTGCCGACTGGCGACTACTCAGAGGAGAGCCTTCTCTGTTGCGGCTCCGACGCTATGGAATAATCTCCCCATGGAGATCCGTACCCTCACCACCGTCCAGGCCTTCCGCACAGCCCTCAAGATCTGGCTAGCCCGTCAGGCCTGGGGATAAGTTTTACTTTCGCCCCTCCCGAATGTTGAGTGAATGTTGTGTTTTACTGTTTAATTTATTCATGTTCACATTTCTTTTTGTATTTGTCCTACACTCCCCTTCCCCTTTTATTGTAAGCCGCCCTGAGTCCCCTCAGGGAAAAGGGCGGCCTATAAATGTACAATAAATACAAATACAAATACAAAAATTCCCAGCCCACTCCTGGGGAAAAGATACTGCAAAATCCCCATTCCCTCCCCACTCCTGGGGGAAGGATACTGCAAAATCCCCATTCCCACCCCATTCTGGGGCCAGCCAGAGGTGGTGTTTGCCGGTTCTCCAAACTAATCAAAATTTCTGCTACCGGTTCTCCAGAACTGTCAGAAACTGCTGAATTTAACTCCTGCTAGCAGGGCAAGCTAACACACACACACACACACACACACACACACACACACACACAAAATTTAATTGGTTAATGAAATGTCTGCAACCAAACAACCAAACTCAGAGACTACCAAGGCCTTCACAAATATCAGGGCCTCACAAATTCTATAAATGTTCATTTCTGTCGAATGAATTGCTTATCTCACTGGGCTGACAATTCAGTTCTCTGTTCACTGATCACTGGTGAGGTTCACCCAGAGATCATCTTCTGGTCTTTTCAGTGGACGCCTAAATAAACATCCGAACTCAAATACATAAATCCACCTAGACCCTTTATTGTTAATTTTGTCATCCAAGTCACTACTTAAAGCGGGCATTCCAAGGTCTGTGAATATTTGCAGGTCGGGTTCTTCAAACATTCGCTGTGCAAAACTGTGACAGCTGGTAGAAGGCCTACATGCTCTCTTCTTGTTTGGTTTTCTGATAGGACCTGTCAAGTACTGCTTGACTGTAACTGAATTTGTCACTCTCTCAGTGAGGTTATATCTCTTTGTACAATAAAACAAAAACAATACCAAAAGAAAATGACACACATTTCAGGGCTTGATTATAAGGCAGCATTGAATGTGAACAACAGGATTTATCCAATTGCTACAAGACCACACAAAATACAGCATGGAGCTCACTTTATGATTATTTTTGCTGGCTTCGTAAAGCCCGCAAAGCTCAGCTACACACAGAAAACCTTATTCCTATATTCAGAAGGAAGAGGAATGTTCCTAAATCTACCTGGGAAAAGAATGATTTGCTTCTTCTCATTGACAGCAGGTGGTTTGGTCTCATTTACACAATGCAACCATCTTATCTTGGCTGCAATTATTTTTATCAGAAGCAATTAATATACCGATAAGTAGTAAGTCCACTATGATCCTAAATTGACTAAACCTTGGCTAATTCTTGCATAATGGGATATGTATATACATATGGGATGAGAGTACTTTTCAGCATTTATTTCTGCAAAATAAAAAATAATAACAGGACAGTGCTCGCTTCAGCAGCACATTTACCAGAATTGGAACAATACAGAAAGGATTAGCATGGCCCCTGCGCATGGATGACATGCAAATTCGTAAAGCGTTCCATATTTTTTTAAAAAATAAAATAAAAAATAATAATACAGGATTATTTCAGGGAAACTCTAACAGGGATTCTAAATCTTCTATAAATTTTAGTTATATGTGCAATAGAAGTAAATGCTAAAAATGATGTAAAAAGTAATATAAGAGCAAATACGTGATTAGAGATATGCAAGAATGTTACATGATATGGAATATAAAGTTCAAAACCAAGTTACTATTTGATTCAGACTCACCGTAATTGCCAAACGGAAAATAAACCAAGCAAACACTAATTTTCATACTATTATTCCCTACTTCCACCATTTAACTGCTTCACAAAAAGTCAAAATTCAGAACTGTTATCCAACTTTATTTTATTTTAGGTTCTGTATTCTGTAGAAAAAATGCATAATTTGAGACCTGTTCCTAATAGGAGATTTGATAGCTTTTCCAACTCCTGATTCACCCTATATACAATCCTCATTCCAAATAATCTTTTTCAAAGGAGGAACAGCTTTTTTGTCTTGGAAAACTGAAGAGAGAGAGAAAGACAGAAAGAAAAACTATGTGTAGTAATTAGATACAGTGTAAACCTAATAAATTGGTTGTGACTTTTCTACTGATCAAAAGGTACTAGAAGGGTTGAACTTTTAGAACTTTTCCCAGTAATTACCACGCATACCAGGCAGCCCAAGATAGTAAAGCAACAATCTAAGATTATGGTGTTATTCAATCAGTCAAGAATAACTATAACCCAACACACTACAAAAAAAGTTGTTTATTATTCTGTCAGCCATAGAAGCTGTGTTTTTCAAGTTGGAGAGACTTCAGAGAACAATAAGAGAAATGAACATATAAAAGAGAGGAATACAGAAAGAGATTGCTATGCAGCCAGAATATCACTGTAGCATTGCTGAAGATTGTGTCAAAAGCCAAAATGTAATTCTCTTACTGCCAACCTGAAGAATTCCAATTACAGGATCAGATTTAAATACAGTCTGTTGAGTCTATTGCCAAGAACGTATCTTCCACATTGGAGAAGTCAATGACGACTTTAATACTATTGTAATATGTGCCGTAATCACTGCTCCCCCCTCTGCCTTACACTGTATGCAAAGAAACGGATTGGTTCACAATTGATCAAATTAGGAAACAATTCCCTTCTGCATGGAGAAAGGGGAAGAATTTCACCTCCTCCCACTGAGATGTAAAAGCAAAGAGGGTCGGTTTTCGCAAGGTCTGGCCTGCAATTTATTTCTGGACTTTCAAGGCTCCAGCGAGTGATACCCCACAGTCAGATGGTGATAAGAGCTGGCTGCGCCACGACAGCATTTTCATGACCTAGAAATTACCTTGGGTTTTTAAGAGCTGGAATTGCCTCCTTGGGAAGGGATTCAGAAGAGGATGTCTGCCTACAAGAGACACCCAGGCATTTTTTTTATCAACTCTTTAGGCTTCTGGTGTCTCGTGGTATCATATGTGAACAATCAAATCAGTTCTGATTTGAACGCTGTCACTTGGATTAGGGCTTATCTATCGCATGGTAGCACTGAGTTAGCAGGCCGCGGAGATGAATAGAAGTTCTGATTGCCGAACTGACAGCCTTGAAGATGAGTAGTGTTATTTTATCACATCCTTCTTTGCAGCATGTGCCACTGGGTTTCGGCTGTCATCTTTTTGAAAATTATCCAGCTTCGGAGTTAAGCCACAGTGCTTGGATCCACGGCACACAGCCCAGGAGCCTCTCTCTGCTGCAATCAGGACATTTCCTTCTTCTTCTATTTCTTCTTCTTCTTTTTTTTTAAAAAAATGCGGTTAGCTGCAGATTAATTGAACTCCAGGAAAGCGATCATCTTTTCTCGGTACATAATGCAAAGCTATTAACCCGGTGTGCTAAAACTGGGACTTCATTTCTTTAACTCAGCCCCTTTCACCTGTTTGGCAAGCTTGACACTGGCATTTTTAGAGACCCACGGAGAACGTTAGAGGATGATTTAAATTTGCCTCATTAACAGAATAATCCTCAGTACGAGGAAGTAGCTATTGTGTTCTTTGGGAGGGGGAGTAGGGGAGAAATGAATTCCACATGAAAGCTGCTTATAAAATAACAGATCTGCTGTAGAGCTGGGTTGCTAATTTTTATACTACTGGTTCAGGCGCGCTCCCGCATACGTGCAACGTTCCATGCGCAGAAGCATCCGGGAGGGTGGGCGGAGCCTCCCGCCACCACTACTACCAGTTCAGCTGATCCGGGCCAAACTGGCAGCAACCCACCTCTGGTCTGCTGCAAACTCTCTTTGCTCTTGCGTGTTCTTTTCATAACAACTTTTACTCTTATCCTGGCTCTGTTATAATTTTCTGGATAGTAGACATCTGTCCTGATCTAGGATGCAGCATGGATTTGTAGGAACTGCTTTTGATCTCAGGGCCTCATGACATCAGATAGAAAGGTCTTGTTCCTTGTGGCATGTTGCTAGAAGTGGGAATTGCAGCTCACCAATCTCCTCTACCTGAGCACCAGTGGTGGGATTCCAATTTTTTTTAATACCAGTTCTGTGAGTGTGACTTGGCGGGCATGGCATGGCTTGGTGGGTGTGGCAAGGAAAGGATACTGTAAAATCTCCTTTCCCACCCAACTCCAGGGGAAGGATACTGCAAAATCCCAATTTCCTCCCAATCAGCTGCGACTCAGGAGGCAGAGAATAGAGGGGGGCAGGGCCAGTCAGAGGTGGTATTTACCAGTTCTCTGAACTACTCAAAATTTCTGCTACCAGTTCTCCAGAACTGGTCAGAACCTGTTGAATACCACCTCTGCTGAGCACCACACCTTTGTGCATTTTTTCTGGGGTTCTCGAGAGTTGTAGTTCAAGGGTGTCTTTAAGGATAAAGTTTGCCTTTTCTTGAATCTGAAGCCTAGAATTAGAACTGGATAAGCTACTATTATGGATGAGCCACAATGGCACAATGGTTAGAGTGCAGTACTTAGCTACTTCTGCTGACTGCTGGCTGCCTACAATTTGGCAGTTCAAATCTCACCAGGCTCAAGGTTGACTCAGCCTTCCATCCTTCCAAGGTTGGTAAAATGAAGACCCAGTTTGTTGGTAGCCATAGGCTGACTCTGTAGGTTCCACCACAAAACTGCGAAGCCCTTATCCGCGCCGACATAAGTGCGGAGGGCAAATCCGTGCTGTCTGAAGCGCTAAGGAAAAATGTGACCCTACCGCGATGACATAATCGCAGAGGGCAAATCCGCGCCTTCCAAAGCACTCAGCACCCTAAACCTAACCCTAAACCTAACCCTAAACCTAAACCTAACCCTAACCCTAAATCTAACCCTAAACCTAACCCTAACCCTAACCCTAACCCTAACCCTAACCTAACCCTAAACCTAAACCTAACCCTAAACCTAACCCTAAAGCAAACCCCTAAACCTAACCCTAAAGCAAACCCCTAAACCTAATCCTAACCCTTACCTTAATTTAAATCAGCTTTCTGCCGCCACGCTGTTTTAAAGTACCCTTCTGTCGCTGCGCTGTTGTCGCGGCGGTGAAGATGTGCGGTGATGACGTCGCGGCTTTAGAGACGCGGTTTTATCACCGCTATTTTGACGAGCACGGTTTTGTCGTGCCACAGACTCTGTAAACCACTTTGAGAGGGCTGTAAAGCACTGTGAAGCAGTATGTGCTAGTCATTCCTGACTCTAGGGGATGGTACTCATCTTCATTTCAAAGAACCAGCACTGTCTGAAGATGTCACCATGGTCATGTGGCCCGCATGACTAAACACCGAAGGCTCACAGAACACTGTTACCTTCCCACCAAGGTGGTCCCTATTTTTCTACTTGCATTTCATATGCTTTCGAACTGCTAGGTTGGCAGAAGCTGGGACAAGTAATGGGAGCTCACTCCGTTATGCGGCAGTAGGGATTCGAGCTGCCAAACTGCTGACCTTTCTGATCAACAAGCTCAGCCACTGAGCCACTGCATCCCTAACCATGAAGCGGTATATAAGTCTAATTGTTATTCCCACTATCAGTGATAGGGATTATCTGTCAGGGCAACCAACCAAAACCACTTGTAGATAGGTCCCATCAGATATTTTATTGCTGATAACCTATATTACAAGAATCTTACCAGATTGTCTGCCTACCTTGGGAATGGCAGATATAGATAAAGGCTTTGATCTCAGATGTTTCCTCTCTTTAATGGACACTAAGTTGGAATGTGTACTCCCCTGGCTTGGACCTTCTCCTCTTTACCTAGTGGTTCCTTCATAGATTCTGACTTAGGCAGATTTCTGAAAAACAGGCAGATTTGAATCTGGCTCTTACTTAATGGGGGGCCCTGAATGTAGGCTAGATTGGGAAGGTGAAAAAAAACTTCCAGATAGTACAGAGGTCTCCAACCTTGGCAACTTCAAGCCTGGAGGACTTCAACATCCAGAATTCCCAGCCAGGTGGCTGGGGAATTCTGGGAGTTGAAGTCCTCCAGGCTTAAAGTTGCCAAGGTTGGAGACCCCTGAGATAGAAGGCATGACAAACCATTTCTATATCACTACCAAAAGACTACCCTGGTAATCATTATTACCAATATGATTTCATGTCCTCATGGGAATGATCTCTATCAGACCTATCCCCAATGCCACCAACACTACTCAAACCTGGCAAAGATACTGTTATAATTTGCAATGGAAAGTAGAGAAGAAAAACGTGACTGTAGACCACAGCACCCTATTCCTGAGTTTGGAAATGAAGGCACCATCCACTCCTCTTCAGCAGAAGTATTCCAGATTGTAACACTGTGAGATTTCCATTCCACTGCAGACAATTTAAGTTCTAGAAAAGCATAAATTTATTGAAAGTGAGGATGGCAAGGGTAGTAGGCAATGATGTCCTGTAGTTGTCCTGTAATTTGGAGATGCCTTTAATGCAATGATGATAGACTATTTGTCTCGTCACTCTAACTGTTCTGAACATATACGTAGTCCTCAACCTATGACCACAACTAGCCCAACATTTCTGTTGCTAAGCAAGAAAATTGTTAAGGGAGTCTTTCCCCATTCACAACCTCTCTTGCCACAGTTGTGCAATTTGTAAGTTAGTAACACAGTGGTTAAATGAATCTCCATATACTTTGAATTTGAATTTTGAATTTAAAGTTTATTTATATGCCACCCTTTTCCCTGGGGGGACTCAGGGCGGCTTACAACTTTAAAGGGGGGGGGAGACAAACTTTTAACATATAAGACAAATACATAATTAAAACACAACATTCATACTATTCGGGCGGGTTGTAGTCTTAACCCCAGGCCTGACGGGATAGCCAGGTTCTGAGTGCTGTGCGGAAGGTATGGAGGGTGGTGAGGGTACGAATTTCCATGGGGAGATCGTTCCACAGGGTCGGAGCTGCCACCGAGAAGGCTCTCCTCCGCGTAGTTGCCAGTCGACATTGACCGGCAGATGGGACTCGGAGGAGGCCTAACCGGTGAGACCTAATAGGTCATGTGGAGGTAATTGGCAGTAGGCGGTCTCTCAAGTATCCAGATCCACTACCATGGAGGGCTTTATGGGTGGCAAGTAGCACCTTGAAGCGTACCCGGAGATCGACAGGTAGCCAGTGCAGCTCGCGGAGGATAGGTGTTATGTGGGTGAAACGAGGTGCACCCACAATCGCTCGCGCGGCCGCATTCTGGAACTTTGCTTGTCAGAAGGTTGCAAAAGGGGATCACATCACTCTGGGACACTGCAACCAGGGGTGAAATTCAGCAGGTTCTGGAGAACCAGTAGTGGAAATTTTGAGTAGTTCGGAGAACCTGCAAATATTCTCTCTGGCTAGCCCCAAAGTGGGTTGGGAATAGAGATTTTGCAATATCCTTCTCCCAGGAGTGGGGAGGGAATGGGGATTTTGCAATATCCTTCCCCTGCCATGCCCACTAAGCCACACCCACAGAATTGGTAGTAAAAAAAATGAATTTCACGCCTGAGTGCAACTATATGTTTTCCTTCTTCTGGTGCAATTTACTGTTGATACAATGTGGTATGCTTCACTGATTACTTGGATCTTGATATGGTTGAGGATTAGAATTGAGCAATAACTACTATATTGGTCAGTTTTGGCTAGAGTGGGTACCTTCATTTCCTTCTGAGTACTAAGTCTGGGCACTGATCTCAATATCCAGTTTGGCTTGGAGAGGCCTTGAAGACACAAGGTATTTTCATTGTATAACTGTTGTCCAGCACTTTCTGTAGCATTTCTCAAGTCTTACATAAACTCCTTTTAAAAGAACTCTAGATCAGCGGTTCTCAACCTGTGGGTTGGGACCCCTTTGGGGGTCAAACAAAGCTTTCACAGGGGTCACCTAAGACCATCGGAAAACACATATTTTTGATGGTCTTAGGAACCGAGACACCAATTTTATGGTTGAGGGACACCACAACATGAGGAACTGTATTAAAGGGTTGCGGCATTGGGAAGGTTGAGAATCACTGCTCTAGATCTTCTAATGCAGGGCTTCACTTTTTTTTCCCAACACTGGTTTAATGCTATCTTGAAAGAATTATCTTGCAACTCTGCGCTTCTAACTTCTGCCATCCGTGTGTGGAAATTCTGTCCCCATTGACTGAATTACAGATGACATGTTGCTACTGACAAGGGGTTTCATGTGGCTGCATTGTTTATGGGTTTTGCTACTTTAATTATTTCTGAGGACTTGCACGTGAATGCTACCACTGTCACTGTGACCAACAGTGGACTACCAAGACTGGACTACTGCAATGTGCTCTACATGGGGCAGCCCTTGAAGAGCATTCGGAGACTTCAACTCATCCAGAATGCAGCCACGCGAGCGATTGTGGGTGCACCTCGGTACACACACATTACACCTATCCTCCGCGAGCTGCACTGGTTACCGATTGGTCTCCGGATACGCTTCAAGGTGCTAGTCGTCACTTATAAAGCCCTTCATGGTATTGGACCTGGGTACTTGAGAGACCACCTGCTGCCAATTACCTCCCAAAGACCCATTAGATCACACAGGGTTGGCCTCCTCCGGGTTCCGTCTACCAGCCAATGCCATCTGGCTACTACCCGGGGGGGGGCTTCTCTGTGGCAGCGCCGGCCCTTTGGAATGAACTCCCCGCAGAGATTCGGACCCTCACCTCTCTCCAGGCCTTCCGAAAAGCCGTTAAAACCTGGCTGTGTCGGCAGGCCTGGGGTTGATGAGTTCCCTTCCCCTCTCGATTGTGTGTCTGTTGGTTATTTTAAATGCTTGTATTTGCAGTTCTTGTGTTTCCCTTCCCCTCTTGGGTTTGTGAGCCGCCCTGAGTCCCGCTGGGAATAGAGCGGCATATAAATAAAACGAAACCTAAACCTAAACCTAAACTGATGTTCATGGGACCAGCACCAGGCACTTGCAGTTGCCATGACTGTTTCTGCAAACCATGGTTACTTAGGTCATCCTTTCAACCTAGCACTAAACCCATGTTCGAAAATAGCCTGACTGACAGATCACAGTGCAGAAAATAAGGCAGGAACACTGGAAGCACTTTCTGCTCTGGAGTCTGCACTGACCCAGCACTTGCTACTTATAAGCCGGGCAACTAGAAAGCTGACTAACCATTTATCCCACCTCACATTAGTGACTGGTAGTTTTTTTCCGTCTCATCAAGTAATGCTTATGCGTAGCTAAACTCAGGCAAGAACATTTACTAACCCCTTTCCTTAAGTTGGTTCACAAGAAATAAATAAGGGCAGCACCATTTGCTGGCCTCATTATTATGATCAAATAGGGATTAAAATAAGAGCTGGGAGTGGCACAGTAGTGGTTAGAAGGCAATGTTGCAGATTGATCTGCTCACTGCCATTAGTTCAATCCTGACTGGCCCAAGGTTGACTCAGCCTTCTATCCTTCTGAGGCTGATGAAATGAAGACCCAGATTGTTTAGGGAAATATGATGACTCTGTAAACCATTTAGAGAGGGCTGTAAAACACTATCAAGCAGTATATACGTCTAAGTGCTATTGCTATTAGCAATGAGATTTACACACTTTACATTAATGTACCGGTAGGTTTTTTTCTGGCTCAAGGACTGGTGGCTAGCATTTTCACCCAGCCTTCAGAAACGATCCACTATCTTATTGACATAACCACTCCACCAAACAGCTTTTGTTTTGTCATACATTTCTGTCATAAATTTTTCATACACCCAGGGAGCCTCTTTGAAAGACATAAACACTATTAAGTCCACACTTTCAAATTTTCTCACTATATGGGTGAGGAATGTACCATAGTCTCCCTGCTTAAACAGAGAAGCTTTTTTTGGAGGGGGGAGGTTGTAAGTTTTCATGCTGGAGAACCTGTTTGTTTCTTTTAAAAAAATCCTCCAAAGATCTAATCAAGACACAAAACAACAATGCAAAACAATGGCCGATCATGAGTGCAAGTGTCTGGGTGGTTGTGTGTGTGTGTATTTTGTATTTGTATTTTATTAATATTTATAGGCCGCCCTTTTCCCCGCGGGGACTCAGGGCGGCTTACATAAAATAGGGAGGGGGGGGTAAACAATAAACATAAAACAATACATAAGAGTAAAATAGAACACAACATTCATTCTTCTGTGTGTGTGTGTGTGTGTGTGTGTGTGTGTGTGTGTGTACGTGCGCGCACGCGTGCTGGGGGGATCTTATTACTGCCCTTATTACCTTATTAATATATAAGTATTTCTTAACTTTAGCAACTTCAAATTTCTCAACTTTGGCAAATTTCAAAATTCCTCTGCCAACATGCTGGCTGGAGAATTTGGGGAGTTGAAGTCCACATAGCTTAAAGTTGCCAAGGTTGAGAAATATTTCACTATACTTTATCAAATTGTTATGGAGTCCCTTGGTCAAAGTAAAGTTAATTATGGGTTTCCCCGGTTTCTCGTAAAACTTTATCATGTTTGTGAAACTCTGTTCTAACTTCTCCAGTTTCATGCTTGTACATAATAAAAAGGACTATAAACATTGAGTTTCATCACAGGCATCTAGAGAATTTTCATGAAAGCATCCTTGTGTTGCAAGCTCCATTCCTTTTTAGGCATGCGTCATCATAGTGCATGTTCCAAAAAGGTGTGGTCTGTGTCAAAAGTGAATGGCATTGTTTTCTGAGACTGATCTATTTGACCTGACCTTCACATGCTGTGACCTCCATTCTCTGTCAATTTCTCTGTAAAGAGATTTTGTGAACAATATTTTGGATAAACTATTGGTGTTCTAGTTGCATTCCTATGTATGTATGTATGTATGTGTGTGTGTGTGTGTGTGTGTGTGTGTGTGTTTGTTTGTTTGAAGAAAGTTCTTGAAAACAAAGTTACAGGAGATGGTAGCTATTAACAAACAAACAAAACTTTTATGGCAATGCTTTTCAAACTTAAGAACATTTCAGATATGTGAATTTCAAATCCTGAGAGTTAAAGTCCACATATCTTAAAGTTGTCAGATTGGGGGAAAAAACACCGATTAATATATATGCAGTCTTCATTTTGCTACTGCCCAAGAAAGAAGCAAGAATCACAATCCTAATCCTCATATATGGAGGCTGATCCAAAGATTTTCTTCTTCCATTGGCCTATGGAGATTCTCAATCATCCAAGTCATGGCTTTCCCAAAGATGCCTTTTCAAAAAAGCAACTAGACTTTGTTTTTACTTGAAGATGTTTTGCTTCTCGTGCAAGGAGCTTCTTCAAGTTCAAGTTTACTTTACTGATTAGCCCTTGGGCCATATCAAGAGTTCAGTTCTTACATATGAACTTCCTCAAGTCTTGAGATCTTCAACAAAGATTATGCTGTGAGTCAGGATGACACCAAGCACAGATTCTGTTTCAAAAGGCATTCTTATGTTCCTATCCCTTTAAGATGCCAGTTGAAATAGATTTTGTTTACCTGTGTTTGGAGACAGAATGCAAAATCTTCCAGGGTTTATCTTTACATTATTTATTTGACATCGTCCTTTTGTCAATTCCATTTTACTGTTTCAATATATTAGTTGGTGACTCAGTAACCAACAAGTAAGTAATAATGTGAGCAACTATAAACTTGCCTGGGGCTCATTATCTAAATTTCAGTGCAGTCTTGAAGTCGTTCAGATTTTTCATGCAAATGTCACTGATTATACAAAAGTAATGTGTAAAGTCGATAATAATTGGCCAGCATCGCTTCTGGGGTCAATGGGGCATGCATTTTATCTCAATTCTGTATCATACATTCAATATATGTTTGCTGTCTTATGCTAAAGGATGCACCAATTTATACATAAATATGAATTACTTGGAGTTTTGTTTGTCTGCTCAAAAATACACTACTCGTGTGTCCAAAAATTAAAGTCAACACAGTTTAGTGGTTGAGGAAGATTTTTTCCCCTCTCCACCCCTTTTGCCAGTCAACCATAGAGCTTCATATCAAAT
This sequence comes from Thamnophis elegans, assembly GCF_009769535.1. Taxonomy (NCBI): domain Eukaryota; kingdom Metazoa; phylum Chordata; class Lepidosauria; order Squamata; family Natricidae; genus Thamnophis; species Thamnophis elegans. The sequence continues at coordinate 81,177,042 of NC_045543.1, read as the reverse complement.
TTGCACAGTCTACCGAAAAATTCAGCCATGCCGTTACTTCCACCTCACAAGATATAAATGCCCAGAGGCTAATGACTCCATCTGTCTTGATTTCCTCTTTTGTAGATAGCAATTAAATTTCCCTCATAGGAAAAGAGGTTATTTCAGTCTCCCCACCCCACCCCCATTATTTGAAATAGGTCTCACAGATGCATCTGTGACAGTGGATCAAATGTCATGATATTTCCCACTGAAAAAGGGCAGAGCAGCCCAGGATCTCAAAATGGCATTGAAATGCAAGCAAATCTTTTTGGGGTGGGGGGAAGATACAAAGGCAATTAATCTTTTTCTGCTAATTCATTTGATATATTCTTTTTTAAAATTGGAAGTCATAGATCATAAACACTTCTGAGGGAAAAATTAAATTATATGGCAAAACAATGGTGCATTATTCTCCTTTGGTCTTGTCCATATGGCTGTGTTGAAATGCTAGCCATCATCCTGGGAGCCAACAGAAAACTACACCATAAGAATGATATACTGGTAACAAACGTTTGGGACAATAGATGAATGCTCTTCCAGCACTAATCCTTTTGGACACGATTTTAAGGCTTTTTAAGAAGCTGAGCAGAGTTTAGAACTTTTCTAGAAGAATGAAAAACCTGCCATGTTCAAAATGAACTGAAGAGCAGCCTAGAGTGTCAGGGAGTTGCACAGCTGGTGTTCAAATGAAGTCAGAGACTCTGACACAAACTTGTAGTTTTATATAAATAAATATATTTAACATCTATATTTGCAGCAGAGAAAGAAGCCAGGAACACACTATCATCATGAGATAAATCACAGAGCATACAGAACATACAGAAGGAAAAAATGGGGGTAGGGACTCTCCCGTTACATCCATAGCAACCAATCATAGCTTAGATTGCCTCCTGCAGGTGCCAGCACTCACCAACCAATCAACTACAACTGTTCTGGCCCATTATAGACACCCTACTACTCCAGCTACTAAATTTAAATATCCTAACATACTGCTTTTCCAGAAGGGCACTAAAGCTCTATTCAATAGTAGCCCAAGGAACATTTGACACACACAAGAAAGTGTGCATCCCAAAATAAACAAAAAAAATCTAGCTGCTTCTCTTTCCTTCCTTCCTTCCTTCCTTCCTTCCTTCCTTCCTTCCTTCCTTCCTTCCTATCTATCTATCTATCTATCTATCTATCTATCTATCTATCTATCTATCATCTATCAATCATCTATCAAATTTTTGGCCACCCATCTTACTATAGGATAACACAGGATAATTTACATACACTTCATGACACTGACCTCTCCCATCACTAAACTGTTTGAAGAACAGCTAAGTATCTTAGGAATGGTAATGGTATGTGAAAGTAACCTTGGGAGACAGGAAGAAGAGCTGCAGACTGGACAACTGGCATGTAAAAGATACCTCAGCCAACAGAAGAGAGGAAACGTGCGACCCTCCCTAATTTTCTGGAAAAGAAAAAGAAAATAGAACCAGTCTGATGCAGTGGTTAGGGTTAGAAACCCAGTTTCTAAGGCTAGAAAGTAGAAGACTCTGAGTTCTAGTTCTGCTTCAGGCATGAAGGCTAGTTGGATGACTTTGGGCCAGTCTCTCTTTCTCTCTCTTTTATTCTGTCTCTCTAGCTTTCTCCTCTAAAAAGGAAGCAATGGCAAATCACTTCTGATATCTTGCCAAGAAAACTGCAGGGACTTGATTAGATGGTCACCAGGAGGCAAACCTGACTTGAAAGCACCAAAAATCCAAAAAAGTGATGAAATACTTTCAGTCTTGCAAGATTGATGTTAGCCCATCAATGTAACCTACACAAGAAGCAAAAATATGTCTATCGTACCATTCCAGGAGACCCCAGGCTTTTCTGCTCCTAAAACCAGAGTGGCCTTGAAGAATAGTCCTCAGGAACCAGAGTAGAAAAGGGAATTTACAGTGTCCAATGGGACATTGAATAATTCCAGTCCCTAGAAGTTGCTTAACTGCATCAGTCACAGAATGAAAAGTGAAACATTCTGGATTGTACCTTTGGCAAAATTGGAAGACTAATTGCAACTGAAGTACGCATTCAGTGTGGGTTAAAGAACAGAGGTCATTAAGAAAGGTCACAAAAACTATTGTTGAAATCTATGGAGGTTCTCAGTCATCCAGTTCATGGTTGTCCCAAAGGTGCTTTTTTCAAGAGGCAACTGGACTTTCTGGCTTTTTTTCTTTGAAGATGTTTCACTTCTCATCCAAGAAGCTTCTTCAGCTCTGAAGAACTCAGAGATGAAGAAGCTTCTTGGAGGAGAAATGAAACGTCTTCAAAGAAAAACCAGAAAGTCCAGTTGCCTATTGTTGAAGTATGTTTCAGTTGCTAAGTACTTAGGTGAGGAAAGTTTGAAATCTGCTGTTGAATAAGGTGGAATTATATTAGGGGGTAAGGCAATACAGTAAAGAATGTTTACCAATGAAAAGAATCCCACATTTGCAGAAAATTAAAATGTACCTAAATTGAGAACTCAAACTGATCATTGATAACTACACTCTATAATATGGTTGCAATCTTAAACATTCTAGGAAATAAGTGCCACTAAATGCAAACACTCTTCTGAATGTGTTCTTAGAATATTTTTTAAAGGATACATTTATATTCACAGGGAGTTCAAGCAGCATACAAAACAATCTCTTTATCATTTTTCCCTACCACAATTACCCTGTGAGGTATGTGCTGCTTTGTAAGAGTGTGATCGGCTCAAAGTCACCCAATGAAATACCTTGACTGATGTTTCAGCCTAGCATCTGTACTGCAGTATGTCTGCAGGGGGCCCATAAGCATCACTCAGCTCTGAAACTGATTGTATGGGAGATTTCATATAGTCAGTTATACCTGCCGACCAAATGTGTTGGGAAGGGACTAGTAGGAGATTAAGAAAACAACAGGATCCACGGGGATTTCAGAACTATAATGTATCTCAGCAACTGTTCATAAGCCCAAAATTTATAGAAGATAATTGATTCCCTTAAAAAAAGGAAAACACCTACACAAAACAAAAATTAAAAAAATGTTTTCTTGGTAACAGATTTCTGAATAATTAATTTAGGACATTGGTCTGATGAACTATTTTCAACATTAATTTGTAACAATTGTGTTTAAAATTATTATTTGGTATATTCTATCTTGAGGATTGTGTGGTTATAACAAACATAAAAGCCCTGTGTGTATATGTAGTATATATATGCCTAAGCTATAAATTCTAGAAAATATTACAGCAGCAACTAGGTTGACCTTTAACTATAGGATTGCAAGTAGTAATCCTATAATAACTATTCTTTTATTTTTGCTCTCCTTTTCCACCCAGGCAGAAAAAGGGAAATTATGGCCTTTAGCAATCTTTTAAATTGAAGGGATAAGGATGCTGAACATTCATTCCCTGTTAGATATAACCACATTGTATTATTTATACCTTGCTATCATCTGTTACAAACCAGATGATCCCAGGGTGGATATCTTTTGAAATAAAATATTGGACATTTGTCCAATGTATAAAATGTATAAAAAAGGATAATAAGGCTTTAATACCAGAGATTTCCTTACCCTGATAGTGTCCAGATATATTACTCAACTAGTTGTCAGGCACAAATGACCAAGTCCACCTGTGAAGGTTCAATTAAACTGACTTATTGCTAAAATGCCTATGCATAGGAATCTTCTGAACTAATGATTAATGCCTGCTTGGAATTAGATAAGTGTCCACAGAATTCAAAGAGGGATGGACTTAGTCCACTTGTGACTATGTAGGGATTCTAGGTTGACACCTCTTTTAATTCTGCCCCAAAGTTCTATCACTCTTCCTACATCAAAATGGTATTTGGTTATGGGAGTCATACTCTCACAACATATGGAGAGCAAATTCAGATTAGAGAAGGCTGTACTAGAAATTCCCATTGAATCCCACAGGCCCATGTACAGGCATGTCTGTATGTTCGTGAAGAAGCCATATGTAGATATTCCTGCTAAGTTTTATATGCATAACAAAAGGCTGTAGGGGATTTCTCACACTGTAGATTCCTTGTTCTGTATCTCATCTGTTAAGACACTTTGGGGGCTTATATATCATTGCCAAAACTATGTAAGTTGATTAATTAAATGATATTAAATAAATCATGGCTTACTTCAGGCATATACTGAGCCAAAGATCACCCTTTTTGAGTGTTTCACTGGGTCTGTGCTCCCAAAAGGAAAGGTAGATCCCAATCAAAAATGTTATTTCTTTTCATTTGCCTTTAAATGTAATTAAATAGAATTAATACAATTACTCCACAACCTTTTATTTAATCACTTTTCTGTCACATCTTTAAAATGATGAGAAGCTAATATAGTGGCTTATGGCTTAAAATTGGTGAATCCAGCCAAGTGTGATAATTCAACAAACTATTATTAGCCCAGTGTGTGAATTCATCCTTATTATGGCACTGGTATCTGAAGAAAAATTCACTTGCTCAATTTGTTACTGCCTTTGAATTTCTATGTTTTTAGGTTGCTACCAATAAAAGCTTTGAAACTTGCAAGGAAGCACAAGTTTGCTTCTCTTTGGTTTATGTATAGCTATCGTCCAGTCTCCAACCTTCCCTTTCTGGGGAAGGTTGTTGAGAAGGTGGTGGCCTTCCAGCTCCAACGGTCCTTGGAGGAAGCAAACTACCTAGACCCCTTCCAGTCAGGCTTCAGGCCCGGTTACAGCACAGAAACCGCTTTGGTCGCATTGATGGATGATCTCTGGAGAGCCAGAGATGAAGGACGTTCCTCCATCCTGGTCCTCCTTGACCTCTCAGCGGCTTTCGATACCATCGACCATGGTATCCTTCTGCGACGACTGCGGGAGGTGGGAGTGGGAGGCACCGTGCTACGGTGGTTCTCCTCCTACCTCTCGGACAGGTCACAGTCGGTGTTAGTGGGGGGGCAGAGATCGTCCCCTAGGCCCCTAAATTATGGGGTGCCTCAGGGCTCGGTCTTATCCCCCCTACTATTCAACATCTACATGAAACCGCTGGGAGAGATCATCCGCAGGCACGGGATTAGATACCATCAATATGCGGACGATACTCAATTGTATCTGTCCGCCCCGTGCCAACTCAATGAAGCGGTAGACGTGATGAGCCGGGGCCTTGAGGCCGTTATGGACTGGATGAGGGTTAACAAGCTTGTGCTCAACCCAGAAAAGACCGAGTGGCTGTTGTGTTTCCCTCCCAAAGATTTGGCTACTATTCCACCACTCAGGCTGGGGGGTCAAATTTTATACCCCTCAGAGAGGGTTCGCAACTTGGGAGTCCTCCTGGATCCACAGCTGTCATTTGACCACCACTTGACGGCTGTGACCAGGGGGGCATTCGCCCAGGTTCGCCTGGTGCGCCAGTTGCGACCCTACCTGAATCGGGAGGCTCTCACAACAGTCACTCGGGCCCTTGTGACCTCTAGGCTGGAATACTGCAATGTGCTCTACATGGGGCTGCCCTTGAGGAGCATCCGGCGACTTCAGCTAGTGCAGAATGCAGCCGCGCGAGTGATCGCGGGTGCACCCCGATTCACCCGCATTACACCTATCCTCCGCGAGCTGCGCTGGCTACCTGTTGATCTCCGGATGCGCTTCAAGGTGCTATTAATCACCCATAAAGCCCTACATGGCAGTGGATCTGGATACTTGAGAGACCGCCTTCTGCCAATTACATCCCTGCGACCGATAAGATCCCATAGATTAGGCCTCCTCCGTATTCCATCGGCCAGCCAATGTCGGCTGGCAACTACAAGGAGGAGGGCCTTCTCAGCAGTAGCCCCGACCCTTTGGAACGAGCTCCCCGTGGAGATTCGTACCCTCTCCACCGTCCAAGCCTTCCGCATAGCCTTGAAGAACTGGCTCGCCCGTCAGGCCTGGGGATAGGATAGTTACCCCTCCCGAATGATGAATGTATGTTGCTTGCTATTTTATTACTTGTTTGTCCTAATGTCTGTATTTCCCCTTCCCAGTTTTTGTGTGAGCCGCCCTGAGTCCCCTCAGGGAAAAGGGCGGCCTACAAATTCTAATAAATTCTAAATTCTAAATTCTAAATGTATGGAAGTACATCTGAATGCTCTACTGGGCAATTTATAAGGGGTGCAATATCCCATCAGCTGAAGCCCAGCAGGAGCTGGCTTATTTCTGGGTTTGCACCTGTTGAATAGGAGGAGCAGAGGTGGTAACACTTTCCTTGTGTTTCCTCCTCCTCTTTCTCTTATAGCATGTAAAGAACTGATTAACCAAATGTTGTCCTCCCTGTAAGCAGTCTGGATTAACCATTAAGCAAACTAAGAAGTGCTTAGGTTCCCTTTTGCTATCATGCCCTTAACTTTTTCACTGCCATACTTTACATTAGTTTTCAGCATTTATTAAGTCTTAATGTCAGTTAAGCAACAGAAGGATTGAGGGACATCATTGTCGAGCTGTGATTAAGACATCAATTGGCCTTACTCCATCTCTGGTAGTAAAGATAGTCAGCTTTTGGATAGTACTCGTAGGTCCCCCCCCCATACAGGTATTCCTTGATTTATGACCACAGTTAAGCCCCACATTTATGTTTCTAAGTTAATGGCTATAGCCAGCAGTGGGTTTCACGTTTTGTTACCACTTGTTCACTGCATGCATGCCCAGCCTTTTGTGCATGTGCTTTGCTTACGTGCATGCCTTCCGTGCATGTGCATGGCCTAAAACATGCCTAAATAGGATGGCATAGAGCCGGGGTGGGTGAGCAGGCCCACCCACAATTTCCGCTACCGGTTCAGGTGAACTGATCCGAACCAGCTGAATACCACCTTTGGTTATAGCTGTTAAATTAGTTGAACTATTGCTAAATGAATCTGGCCTCCTCACTGAAATTGCTTATCAGAATCTTGCAAAAGGTGATCACATGTTCGTGGGACACTGCAACTATCATAAATATGAGTTAATTGCCTACACTCAAATTATGACCATGTGACCTCAGGGAACTGTTGTGCGTCCGAAAAACTGTTCTATGTCACTGTCATTTTACTGCCATGGTAACTTTGAACAGTCACTAAATGACCAGTTGTAAGTCAAGGGCTACCTGGAGGAGAACTAGGGCCATCAAAAACTCAGCCAAGTGTAGAGTACTCCACCTTTTGCTTGCAAGACGCCCAACAATACATTCTTAAATTCATATCCTTTTAAGCCCAGCTCATTAAAGGAGCCGAGGTGGCGCAGTGGTTAGGGTGCAGTACTGCAGGCCACTTTAGCTGACTGTGATCTGCAGTTCAGCGGTTCAAATCTCACCGGCTCAAGGTCGACTCAGCCTTCCATCCTTCCGAGGTGGGTGAAATGAGGACCCGGACTGTGGGGGCAAGTTGCTGACTCAATTTGCTAAAAAAAGAAATTGTAAACCGTTTAGAGAGGGCTGAAAGCCCTTTGAAGTGGTATATAAGTCTAATTAATAAATAAAATAAATAAATTACCTGGCATCTTGATTTCACATATATTGTGCATGTGTAACAAAAAAAAGCTGGTGGTTGAAGAGACACAGTTCCCTTCTAGCGATTAGCATAGTGAAGCATCATATGCAATAGCGTCAGGCCAACAATTGTATTATCACCCTGCCAGCAATTATGAGGGGGCCTCTCCTTTTTGATGCTAAATTCTTCTTCTGCTCAGGCTGATGAGAGAGACAATCCTCTGGCTGCTTCTGTCTCACTCCTTCACCTCCTCCAAGAGGCAGCGCCGCTCTAACCTTGTTCTTTATGCAGGGGCAAGATTAACTCACACATATAAAATAAAACGATTGAGCTATTTTAATACTTTTCCTGTCATGCATTCAGGACCCTCTAAAGTTGTCACCAGCTACTGTTTCATTTAATTTCCTGGCCTTCGGGGTAATGTAAGAAAATTGAAGAGATTAGGAGCTCTCTTTCCTGTTCAATGCATTTGTGTTGCGGTAAATTGGTACCAACCTTCAATCTCATGGTCAAGGCTCTCCAGGGTCCTTCCACTGATATGACAACCCAGTCAGCTTGATAAACGATCCCCAGCCCCTGCAGTGGAGAGGGGTGGGGGAAATGCTCGACTCCCTGAATTCACAATTGTCTCTCCCGGCCTAATAGGGAAGGAACGCCTGCGCTGCCTTCTGACACTCAGTGACTGTTGTATTATGCAGAACTCGATTGCACTAATTTAAATATATAATTGTCCTAATTGATTAATTTATGTACCGTGACAAACATCAAACATGATCCGAGGTGAAGGGGAGGGAAGGAGAAGAACCTGACCATCTGGAGAAGTATCATTTAAATGTGGTGGTTTCGCTCTTCTTCCCTCTTTTGGCCATTTAATGAGAGCTGCAGGAACATCAAAGGATGATGTAATGTAGGGATGCGTAAATTCAGGCACGCGATTATATGGAATCATTAAAAAAGGCTCAGATCTGGCTGCCAGGGTTCCTCCAAAGAGTACCACAAATCTTTAATTTTATCTTATAGAATAGGAAAAAATATGACTAACCACATTTGATGCATTTAATTAACTCGATTTAAGTTAAATCAACCATGGTTTTCGTTCTGTAGATGAGACTTTGCTTCAAGATGCCTAAATTTGCAAAAGAAAAATTGCCAGTTTTCCACTCGCAGGAAAAGTTTGGATTCACCCTTTTGAATTCTTATATCCTTGATTTCGTGCGTCTTGGACATTAAAGGGTGTAGGCTAGAACCTAGCAAACTAGAATTAAAACACTGTTATAATTTTAATTATGGAACTGCTTCTACAGGGAAGTGCCCGAAGAAGTTTTATGACATTGGGTAAAAGACATTGCACACAATAAGTGGTACCTTTCTTTTCTTGGGCCTCTAATCATTTTTGAGATGGTGAAAAGTACGGTGCCATTTTTCAACACAGTCTGATCTCTGTGAAAGAAGAGTTTGAATTATTATTATATCAATGTATGCAGTCCCGTCTCACAATGGCAACTTTGATGGTGAATTTAGGATTAAAAACAACCAAATTCTGCAGCATTGGACAAGATGCAGCTGGATTAACCAAAGAAGGTATGTATGATGCAACCCAAGGTGGTATTCAGCAGGTTCTGACTAGTTCTGGAAAACTGGTAGTGGAACTTTTGAGTAGTTTGGAGATTTGGTAAATGCCACCTCCAGCTGGCCCTGCCCCCATCTATTCTCTACCTCCCAAGTCCCAGCTGATCAGGAGGGAATGGAATTTTGCAGTAACATTCCCCTGGAGTGGGGAGGGAATGGAAATTTTACAGTATCCTTCCCCTGCCACGCCCACCATGCCATGCCTACCAAGCCACGCCACGCCCACCAAGCCACATCCACAGAACTGGTAGTTAAAAAAATTGAATCCCACCACTGATGCAACCCTGATCTCTCTGAAAAATACCTAGAATGTGGCATTTATGGTAAAAACTTGGTATCTCTGATGGGTGTGCATTAACTGTTTAGAAGAAAAATTTGATGACCAACCACAACAATCTGCTATCTTCCCTTTGCCTCAGGAATGGGGCATCAGAAGTTGTGGAAAATAGAAGACATGTGCCTCTCCATTCTTTGGAAATAGCACAAGAAGAAGAGCATACATAGGCAAAGATCGAGGTGAACATAATTGAAGTAGACATTAGCTGATTCCCCTTGATCAAGGAGAGGAATAGTAATTTTTTTTAAAAAAAAACTGTGATGGCACAGTGGTTAGAATGCACTACTGAAGGCAAATTTTGCCCACAGCCTAGAGTTCCTGACAGGCCTCAACTCAGCCTTCCACCCTTCCAAGGTTGATAAAATGAGGACCCTGATTATAGGAGGAATATGAAAATAATGCTTCTACATTGTAAAATTTCCAGAAAGTGCTATCAACCACTGTGGGGCAATGTGTAAGCCCGTGGCATGACAAAACCGCGCTCGACTAAAGCGCGCCCGATTAAACCGCGTCACTGACGTCATCAACAGGGCGACAACAGCGAGCGTGGAGAAAGAAGGGCGCTTTAAATAGCGCTTTGAAAGCAAGCCGATTCAAGTTAAGGTAACGGTTAGGTTTAGGGTTAGGTTTAGGGTTAGGTTTAGGGTTAGGTTTAGGGTTAGGTTTAGGGTTAGGTTTAGGGTTAGGTTAAGGGTTAGGGTTAGGGTTAGGGTTAGGGTTAGGGTTAGGGTTAGGTTAAGGGTTAGGGTTAGGGTTAGGTTAAGGGTTAGGATTAGGTTTAGCGTTAGGTTAAGGGTTAGGTTTAGGGTTAGGTTTAGGATTAGGTTTAGGGGTTAATTTTAGGTTTAGCGTTTACAGCGTGCTTTTTTCTCCACGCTGTTGTCGCGCTGTGATGACATCAGCTACGCGGTTTCATCGAGCGCCCTTTAGTCAAACGCGGTTTTGTGGTGGAACCGTGTAAGCCAGGGTGGGCTGCTACGGATTTGCCCAGATTCGGGAGAACCCATAGCTGACGTTATGGCCAGTTTGGAGAACCTCCAAATCCCACCCTGGCTGGCACCCCCCACCCTGCCCCTCCCCTCTCAGGATTCCACACAGCCCATTTTGGATGCGAGGTAAGTGCAGGGCCTGTGCGGAGGCTTGGGGAGGGGAGAAAATGGGTCTCTCAGAAGTTCTGGAAGGCCAGAAATGGGGCCATTTCCAGCCTTGGCAGGCGTTCCGGAGCCTGTGGGAGGCAGTTTTTGTCCTCCCAGAGGTTTGAGGAAAGTCTCCTGAGCCTGGGGAAAAATGACCCTCCTGCCAAGGTGCAGGAGGCCGACTAGGCCATGCCCACCATGGCCACACCCACCCAGCAACCAGGCAGAGAACCTATTGCTGAAATAGCAATAAATGAAATAAATGCAATAAATGCTATTGCTATTGCTCTATTTTGGAAAGACTGTCCCAGTAAATATGACCCTTTTCTCTCCCTCACCATATTTCAGGTGGTAGGAATTAAAACCATACTTTATGTCCCAGTTTAGAAGATTTATTGCTCAAAATTCAAGAGGGGGTGGACTTTGAACTTTGTGGACATGTGATGCTTCTAAGCTGAGTTTTCTCTTGACTCAGCCTCTACAACAAAAGAACCCTTGATGGGAGTATACATTTCTCAATTATTTCAGGGACGGAACTTCTTTTTATGTTGATCATTTTGCCATACCAAAGGCAAGCTCAGAGAATCTTCTTATTGTGATTTTTACTTAATACCGGACAACCATTCCTCATTCAAGTTAATAATGATTTCACGCAGCAGCAGGAAAGCAAACGGATTATGTCCTTAACCTTCCCTCATCTGTTAAGTAGGCAACCCATGCCTTCCAATAATTAATTTCCATGTAAGATTAATAGAATGTCTGGAGACAGCTGGATGAACAGAATTGCTTGAAATAATTATGGCATTGATTCCTGGGGAAAGGGAGGTCTCTTTAGTGTCTTTTAAGAGAAATTCCAAACTTAGTAATCTTTCAAAGCAGAGGCAAAAAAAAATACACAATATGGGTGTCAGGCTTGAAAACCATCGTGGTATAGGGCCTCAAGCCTGCCACATTTTCAAACATAGTCTACTATGGGAAACTGGGAGGGCGAATTCTATGGACCTTAGGAGAGGTGTAGCCAAAATAACATTCTTTCTCAGAAAGTCAAGGTCACCTAGTCCCTGCACCTGGATAGATGTGGATGGGAGGAATCTTTTTTTGTGGCAATGACTGATTGGACCTCTGCGTGTTGGCAGGGTCTTGAACTTTCAACTGGGTGGGGAAAACCTGGAAGCTTTCAGATTTGGGTTTTCCCAGATGTGCCAACATGGCTCTTATTATAAATTGGACTTTTGAGTAACTTCTTGTTTCGGATTCTGGTTTTATTGAGGATGCTGTTTGGAACCCTGACAATGGGTTGGTCAAAAATGCCCAACAGCAGATATTTCATGGAAGAGTATCTAGTGAAATTGCATTTCTTATTTTTAAATTCATCTCCTTGTGCTTCTGACATGGCACAGGGCTCCAAGTGCAAGGCATAGCCCCAAACTTCACTCATCCCACTGGCAAACCCAGTGGGGTGAATTCAGGACGAATCAAGCAATCTAATTCTGTATTTAAAAAAAGATGTTAAAAGCAAGTAATTCAAGGCACTACATGTTTGTCACTTGCCTGAAACTACTACTTAGAATTGCAAGTTGATTTCTAGGCGATTATGCAAGGTTCCCCGAACAATTTTTAAAGGAACGTAAGAAAAGAGGAGAAGACTAGGGAACAATTAATTGAGATGCAATTATAACTTATCTCCTTAAACCAAGGCAAAGACTGTCCTGGTGAATTTAAACGATAAAAATACACCAGTGAGATGCACTGCTGACAGAGAATAGTTTATTAAAATTTGCCTTTTGTGGGCTGATTTGCAGGCAATTGCAATTTCTCTCTGAAATTACAACAAAGAGATGCTGAGGTATCTTCACGTTTTTCATTGTGATGGAATGTAGTGGGCTGAATTCCCAGGAGAGAGAAAGTACATTCCAGAGGAGCAAGACATAATTTAGTTCAGAGATTTTTCATGAAAGAGAAAGAGTGAAGACAGTGCCTCCCTAATAGTTCCAAGAATATATCCTTCACATAGGTAGTAGTATGCTTTAGTTTGGCAAGATTCTGTCTATTGGTGTGGATCAATAACAAAATCTGCTTGGAAGAATCATTACACATCTTTTTTTTCTGAGCCTGATATCCATTTTATTATTTTCAGTAGCTGATTTTGTAATTACCCAGTCTTCTCCTATTCTTCTGTTCTTCTTTTTCTGTCATCAACTCCTGCTTTCATGAAAAATTATACAATGCATATGATACAATGGCGCATAAATTTCATGCAAAAACTGGATATTGTTTCTTAGTTCTTTCCTTCCAACCTTTCTCTACAAGTCATGAATAGGACATTAGGCTATACCTGGGTGATATCTCTCCTTAAGACAATTATACATTTCATTGATATTCATATTTCAAATGGCCCCGCCTGAAGACAATCATTTTAATTTTTTTAAAGATCAAAACAAATATATTGTCAGGCATGTCCCCTTCAATATCCAAGGAATAAACCAAAATTACCACCAAAATTGCCTCTTAATCAAATGCAAAGTCTTTACAAATCCAAAATGGCCCACCATTCCCACAAATCCCAGAAAACTTTGCAGTTGCTTGTGGGTGCGAGGAGGTGCCCAATCAGTAACGCTCTGTTACATGGTGCTCGGGATTCAAACTGCTGAAATGCCGACCTTTCTGATTGACAATCTCAGAGTCTTAGCCACTGAGCCACCACATCCCTATATACCTCACTGGGTTGTTGCAAAGAACTACATATGCTGTTCTGAGGTCCTTGGAGAAAAGGAAAGCTGGATAAAAATGAAATAAAATTAGAACTCAGACATGAAAAAAGACAGCTGCACAAATAATTGAAATCAACTCTACTCCCAAAATACAACCTGCCATTCTTTCACACATAGACATTCCAGCTGTTAAGCCGGATAGGAAATTTAAAACCAATACAAAAATGATCACCTTCATTTTTATCTCCAAAATTGTTCTTTTGTTTTGCTTGCCAGGCTGCTAAACAAAACAAGGAAACCATATATTACGCTAATTACATGTTCCTTATTGGTCAGGAAGCAAATAAGTCATTTGGAGACAGATCTCAACAGTTATTCATGAGACTGTTTGAGATGACAAAGATGGAGTAAATTGAGCAATCTCTCATTATATTTATTACACAGTCTTTGTGCTAATGAACAACAAGAGGCTTTGCATAAACAATGGCTCGAGCTGGGAAGGATGAACCACACGGTAATTATCAGGCCAATGAATCACATTTGTTTTCATCTCTGCCTATTTGTCCATTTCAAGAAGACCCTGGACAGGTCAACAGGGGCACTAAGAGCTCTAATACTTTTTGCAATGACTCCATAGGGGAGTCCTGACTTGTAACTGCAACAATTCCTTTTGCTAAAGACTGCTGTAATATTAGAGGGGATGCATTCACCATGTTTCTGCTTTGTTGGGTCAGAGCAAAAAACCCTGTCCTGATGGAAGGAAAAAGAAGGAGGACAAGGAAACTAATTCTAGACTCATAAACAACAAGCGTTCAAAGTTACAAGTGCACATTGAAAAAAAGTGACTTATAACTGGTTTGTACACTTATGACCATTGCAGCATCCCCATGGTCATGTGATCAAAATTCAGCTGTATGCAACAAAATTTCATTTTAATGTAAGCCGATTAGTGTATATTCAAAGTGACAATAAAGTTATTCTAAGTCTAAAAGCATGGGTGAGATTCTACTGGTTCGGACCGATTTGGGTGAACTGGTAGCTCCAATAAACCACACAGGAGGAACCGATTCACTCAGACATGCAATTGGGCCCACCTGCCCGCTCCTGCTCTGTACTACCCTATATCATTGCAGCTGAGAGGGGATTGCTGCACCTCACACTCACCAGCAGTAATGCGGAAGGGACAGATTGAAGAAACTGTGCATACACACGCAGCACATGTCATGTGTGCGATCTCTGAACCGGTTGTTAAACCAGAAGGCTCCCCCTACTGCCTAAAAGGCATGTATTTATGATAGTTGCAATATCCATGGGGCTATGTGAGAACCTTTTGCGATCTTCTCAGCTGGTTCTCAACAGGCAAAGTCAATGGGGGAAGTTTAAAGACTGCATGATTCACTTAACAACTGCAGTGATTCACTTAAGATTGTAAAATTGGGAAAACTCATTTAACAACTGCCCTGCTTAGCAATGGAAATGTTGGGCTCAATTGTGGTCATAAGTCAAGGACTATCTACTTGCCCAATCCTCATATTCTTTGGTCAGGAACGTAATTTGGCTTGACTCCCAATGGTGGAGAGTTCCTGCAAACTGAGTTTTTCCCCCAGTGTATTCCCCTTTTCCTGCCTATCAGTGAAGATATTGCTTGAGTAGGATAGAAAAGAGGAATGATATACTTTTCCCCAACAATATGTATTCTAAGCCAGTGGGTCACAACCTTCTTAATGCCGCAACCCTTTAATACAGTTCCTCATGTTAAGGTATTCTGGATAAAAATATGATGGATTGAATGTTCTCAAAAAAAAGGATAAAGTTTACCCCCCAGCTATTTTTGTTAGGTATAATTACTGACTGTACAGTAGTAGAGATTAACTTGATTTTGCACTTGATAACTGCAGCTAGATTGTTGGTGGCGCAATACTGGAAGAAGGAAGATTTGTCTACTATCCAAGAATGGACATTGAAAATCACAAACTTAGCAGAGATGGCTAAAATATCTGCATATCTCAAGGACTATTCAAACGAGAGATATAAACCATTTTTGGACTGGAAAAAATGTATTGACTATATTCAAAATAAATATGGGTCTAGGAAGTTTCAGATAGCTTATGATTAAGATCAAAAAGGATACAAATCATTTATAGTTAGCCTAGCAAGGAGGAGCTAAGCGCAATTCAAAGACATTATTAACTTTCTACTTTCTTTTAAAGTATATTTTAAACTGTTTTTGTGAAAGATTTATACCTTGTATTGGTTCTGGGAAGTCAGGGGGGTGAAGGTTGGGGGGGAGGGGGGAGGGAGTGGAGTTTACTAAGTTGGAGGAGGGGTATTGGATTTTAAGGTATTATGATTGTACATGTATACTGCTATTTTTTCTTTTTTATGTATATTGAAATGGAATTATAAATACCATCAACACAAAAGGGAGTTTGCTCAGAAGCTGAAATACACCAAATGAATTAGAGGAAGAGTGGGAAGCAGAGGAGAGAAGAAAGATAGGAAGAGAGGGACAGGAGAGAGGGTGAGGGGTGAAGATGAGATGTATAAGGAGGAGTGGTAAGGGGAGAGAGGAAAAGGAGAAAGGAAGGGGAAGTAGAGTAGAAAATGATGGAGGGAAGACAGGATGTAGAAAGGGGGAGGAGAGAGGGGGAAGAAAGTGTTGTATAAGGTATAAATATGGTGTATGGAGAGCAGAAGAGCCAATAACTGGTTTTTTTTTCCCTTTGGTAGTTGATGGTAAGATGAATTGATGTAATTACTTAATAATACAACATGATATTGACTATGTAATAGTATACATATATGCTATGAAAATGGAAAATAAAAAAAACAACTTTCTATGTCAATACAGTTCCTCATGTTGTGGTAACCCCCAACCATAAAATTATTATATGTTTTCGGTATTTTTTTCAAAAATATGTGTTTTCCGATGGTCTTAGGCGACCCCTGTGAAAGGATCATTTGACCCCCAAAGGGGTCCCAACCCACAGGTTGAGAACCACTGTTCTAAGCAATGAATGAATGGGGATAGAAAGTGCTTGGGACAGATCTATTGTTCTGGCAGCAATGAGAAATTGGTCTCAACCTCAGAAAGAGGTACTTTACAAATTCTAAAATCCAAGGGGCCAGATCATTTCAGAGACTACATCAGCTATTTTATTCTGGTTTCTGCGGGCCAAATAATGAAGGGGCTCTCCGTACTGTCCAAGGACTCCAGTCCTTAAAGCATTCCAATATTCTCCTTCAACAACATATGGTCTTCCCTAGTATAAGATAATCTAAGGCTGCAGCCTGACTTTAGAATTCCCATGAGGAGCTGGGTTGTGCTAAATCTTCATCTCCTTTTCTTCATTTCCACTGCCAGTAGCAATATTTTCTCTGCATCCTGAGATTGTTCTGCCCTAAACTGAGCAAATCAAATTAACAGATGACAATAATTCCCTGTATCTTTAATTTATTTGGGAAGGCATGCTCATTTTCATAATTGCCTTTCTGGGTTCACTTTCAGTTAGAATACAGGAAAAGAAGAGGAAACAGAACAAGAAAACAGAATGCTAAGCAGTTTTGATGTAGGGAATAATAACATTTGCATGAAATGTTGGTTTTGACTTTTGAGTGTCAAAAGGTTGTGGTAAAATCTCATGGATAGTGGTTCAGCTAGCTCAAGGGGGCCAAAACTGTACACTTTGGTGTAAACATTCATGGGACTGAGCTATTTGACTAAGACTACCAAAAACAAGGGCAAGAATAAATTAAGACTCTAAGCCACTTTTTTTCCTGGAATAAAAGGTATAAAGTGAAGACCTGCAAACATAATGGTTTTCGGTTTTGGTTGAAGAACCACTGGAATTATCAAAGGCCAACATACATTTGAAGTTAGCTCTTAAAGAAGAGATGTGAAAAAGAATAAGCCATTTTCCTTTTAGGGTTGTATCTCTACCACACTTCTGGAAAATGGATCAGAACAGACAACCAGGCTGAAATTGACAAAGATTAAACTGATTTTTATTCAGATTTGCACTTCAATGTATTTAAGTGTGAATTAATTCATTAATTGTAACTACATATTGCATAACTTCTTTCTTCTTAAACATAGCCAAGAGTTTAGAGGAAAACATACCATGGAAAAACTTTTCATTGAATAACCATGGTTTAGCTAGGTGCCATGGATTTTGTTTCTGTTCAAGGCTGATTCTGTTTTAAATGACTTGAGAGCCAACCTTCCCATTTATTTTTCTCTCCTTTCTTCACTCTATGTTTGCAAATATTAATGGAATAGTACTAAAACACTGGGCAGAAGAAAATGAATTTATTCAAAAACCACCCTTTCTCCTCACTCTGTTAAATACCGTGTTTCCTGAAAATAAGACCAGGTCTTATTTTCTTTTGATTCCCCCCCACAAAACGGCTAGGATTTCTTTTCAAGGGGGTCTAATTATTGACTTACCTCTTGGCGGCGGCACCAACAGCCTCAAACAGCAGGAGCCCTCTGCCAGCCCACTTCTTCTGTGGCTACTTGCTGCTGCTCATACGCATTGCCCTCGGTCTCCATTTTGCCATCAGAGCCTTCCAGAAAGCCCTCTGCAGCTGAGAAACAGGCTCTGGATTGATGCGTGCATTGCCCCCTGGCTTCCGTTTTGCATTCAGATCAATCCAGAGCTCTTTTATCAGCTACAGATGCCTTCCTGGAAGACCTCTATAGCCGATAACAGAGCTCTGGATTGATCTGGAGCTACCGGGTGGGCGGGGTCTTAATTAGGGATAATTTTGGGGGTAGGGCTTAATTTGAGTGCATGCATTCAAAAACATGATAGGGCTTTTTTTGGGGGGGGGATGAGTCTTATTTTAGAGGAAACAGTAGAAAATGAGAGCGGGAGGGTGGGGGTCTGCAAATCCACGCTTTTCTCTGACTTCCTTTCAGAAAAATCTCATGTTGGGTTCATTCTCTGTAGAATCCTGGAAAAAAATATCTAGAGTACTACATCATCAGGAGAGTCTTTTGCACATATTCCTGTCTCTCTGCAAGACCATTCCTTCATATTCTAGGAAGCATAACATTTCTTGCTGGTATTACTAAAATCTTACTTAATACATCACTGATGGATGTTGCTCTCCAATTTTCAGATTGTATCATTATCCAGAGTAGAACAGAAACAGCCTTTTACAAGGCTGTTTTGACCAGTGTACGCTTTAAATGAATGTTTTAAAGTATATTTTGTTTCATTTATTTAGTACTTGTATTTGTTCTTTTGCTGTGTCCCATTATGCTTTCCTCTTCAGCTTGAAAGCGCAGGCTTCCAGATTCCTTTAATTTCCTTTTTCATATGAGAAAGATGGATCATCTTGAGGAAAGCTTTATCTCATTAAGACAAGACTCATTCTGCTTTTAGCTAGCAGAATGGGAGAATCTCCAAGTTAAGGAGAAGGTAATTGACCAAATATAATGTACTTTACTCTTTGATCCACGAGGACCACAAAGAAGGCACTCCAAAATTCAAGAGCATATATGCATGTGAATTTGTATGCAACCCATATGGTTATGCTTGAGCTAGGGGAAAATTAACAGAATCAAAATGTTAAATGCAAACTGGTAGGAATTTACATGATAAAGCAGTAACATTTGAAATTGGCTGCAAAGGTTTGTAAGTAGAAGATCAAGAAAATTAGGAATCCATTTGATAATAGATCAACTATATAGAGATCCAGGATAAGATAAGAAACAGCTAGTAAACAGTATTTAGAGCTAGAATTAGACACCTCTGGGCAGAGAGGGCTTATCCTAAGGAATAAAGAGGAAGAATTAGGAAGGTATAAAAATGGACTAACGGTCCTTATATGGAAGGGAGAAGGGAATCTAGAAGGAGGAATTCAGCCAGGGTTAACAACAATGGTTAGGAAAAAGATGGAATAGAACTGTGATGGCGAACCTATGACATGTGTGCCACAGATGACACACAGACACCTCTCTGCGGGCACACTGACCCGTTGTCCCAGGTCAGCTCCACTGCACATGTGTGTGTGCCTCCTGCTGGAAAGCTGATTTTCAGGTCTCTGAAGCGCATTTCAGGGAGCGGGAGTGCATGCACAGGTGCATGTGCGGGGGGGGGAGGTTTTTGTTATGAGGAAAATAGGAAAAGAAAGGTGGGTTGGATATGCTCATTGCCTCAAGTTATTTGTAAAAATAAAAGTGGGATATAAATAAAATAAACAAACAAAATAAATAAATATGAAGTTAAGGTATTAATACCTTCCTTAGATATGCTATATTAGCCTCTATCCAACTGCCTAGTATCTTTGCAGGCTGTAAAATAGAATTTATCATTTTGTAACAGTTATAATAATTCCTCTTCAGAATATTTATAATAGGAGGCTAATAAATCATCTGGTCCAGGCATTTTCCCGATTTTTACTTTCTTTATGTCTTCAGAAACTTCCCTTATTGTTATAGGTCCATTCATGAATTGTTTCTTATTTTTCTGTAATTTCTGGTAAGTGTTATTTTTTTAAGTATTCATCAGCCTTACCCAGAGAAGCATCTTCTGTTTTATACATGTAATTTAGAATAATATTGATGACATTTTTATTTTTGAATTGTCTATTATTATGGTGTTTTCATTTCATAATTTTATTATCATTTGCCCTCTTTTTTCCCCTTTATGGCAGCCATTTCCCTGACTTGTTTGTAAATTCAAATTTTTGCTGTTGTTTTAATTCCGTTTCTCTTAACTTGTAATAAAAAAACTGTAACAATAGGTTCCACTTAGATATCAGTATTGTTTTCCTATGTCTAATATGCCATGCAGATTATATTGATTGTATTTTAAAGTCTATAGAGAAATTTAAATAACAATACTTCTGGAGCATTCTTGGAGTATCTGCCTAAAGCAGCTAAAAGATGCAGCTTCCAATAGTTATACAAGTGAGAAATATAGATTTCTCTTCAAATTTGAACCTAATTACAATATTACTTCTGTATATGTCCCAAGGGACTCAGGAAAATCCAGGTTTGCTGTAACACGGTAGTAAAAATTTGTTCGTATTGTTTATAAATGGCATATGAAAGAGCGGGGATAAAAGAGAATAATATTAATTTTACCAAATTTAGGTTGGCCATCGTGAATTCAAGGATCATCACAATGAGAGAGAGAGAGAGAGAGAGAGAGAGAGAGAGAGAGAGAGAGAATGAATACACCCAGGAAAAAGGGAAAACCCACTGTGGAATGCAAATACTCCAGCATGTTCACACTCTGTGAATATAGATGAAAGACCAGTCAGAGAAAGAACGGATTGAATTCCTGAAATAGCCACTTCAGTTTAACCTTCTTCTGATAGAGAAAAGGGGCAGGGATTCAAAGTTCTTGCCTTGGCCGTAGAGGCCATCTGTCACTGATTGTGACTGTGGTCTGTTTACTATTCTGTAAGGGAGGTTTGCTCAAGCCCCCTTTCTCCCCCATGTCTCTTTCCCACTTACCCATGATCAGTCAAGGGGAGAGTGGAAAGAAAGCCTTTGAATTTTGAGCACAGAGTATTAAAAAGAAAGAAGACAGGAAAAAATGCCGCAGAGGTTCAGAATGGGGGTCTTTAAAACACAGAGGCCTGCTTTTTTTGCTATTGAAAAGCAAGCCTTTCAGAAAAGGAAAGTGAAGGGGGGGCCATCCTTTTCAGTATGGGTCCCCCCCTCCTATTCAGTGCTGGTGATGGAGGAAATGTATTAGCCCAAGAATATTTGTTATCGGGAATGGGGAATAAAAGAACAACCTTGAGCCAGTGAGAGGGAGCAAGAGGGCATCTGTGATTTCCCCAACAAAAGGCATACGAGCAGCAGTTGTACTGAGTCAAAGGGAGGATTCTTGCAGCAGGCAGGTGGCTGAACTAACTGGAGTAAATCATCTACTCCTTATCATAAGTGAACACAATGTCCTTCATCTATGGAGGTCCTAGATCATTTGGCAGAGCTGCATGAAGGAGGGAATCTATTAGAATTTATGGGTTTTAATTTTCACCCACAAGTTTGTGTTTTTGACAAGGCAGGAACACTGTGTTCAGTCTGTAGGTGGGATGTGTACTTTCTCCTATAATGACATTTTCACTCAGGAGCTATGTAGTCCTTGAGACAGGAGACACTCTTGATAGTACTTCAGTCATGGGTAGTCAAAACCCAGACAAAACTGAATGTAGATTTGCACCAAGTATCTTGCACAATGAAAACAGTAAGCACATAGTAGTATGCGTGTAGGTTTCAGGCTATCAAAAATTAAAAACCAGACCATGGTAACCATTGTTAAACAAGCTCTTATTTGAACTGGTTTTGTAAAAAGGTTCTCTTCCATGACTCAGATTTTTGTTTATCAAGAAAGTTTCTCACTTTAAACTACTTTGATCAACTAAAGCTTGCATTGGATTAAATCAAGCTGAGTATATTTAGGTCAAGGATCTCCAGCCTTGAGTCAACATCTTCTGTCCCATCTTCAACATCTTCATTTAGAATGATCATTGGTTATCTAGCCCATGGGTGTCAAAGTCAGGGTCACATCACGTTGCTGTCATGTGATGTTTTGTGATGTTTTCCCCCAGTGGTGGGATTCAAAGTTTTTTACTATTGGTTCTGTGGATATGGCTTGGTGGGCATAGCAGGGGAAGGATACTGTAAAATCTCCATTCACACCCCACTCCAGGGGAAGGTTACTGCAATATCCCCATTTCCTCCCAATCAGCTGGGAGCTGGGAGGCAGAGAATAGATGGGGGCAGGGGAAGGGCCAGTCAGAGGTGTTATTTATCTGTTCTCCGAACTACTCAAAATTTCCGCTACTGGTTCTCCAGAACTGGTCAAAACCTGCTGAATACCACCTCTGGTTTTCCCCCTTCATGGAGCTGGGGTGGGCGTGGCCTGCGCATGATGCATGCAACCCACAGGCTGCCAGTTTGACACCCCTGAATTCTAGGCTAAAGATGAGCTTAGGCCAAGACAACTGGACAGCACCTAGTTTCAGAAGGCTGATTTTTATCAATGGGCAATAATCTTTCCTCCTGTCCTTGAGAGAAGGTAAAAATTCATCCTCTAAAATTACATCTGTTCTAGCATGCTTGCTTCATCTCACCTGCAAATTTATACAAATTCAATTACTTTAAATTGATATGATTAGTCAGCTAGTTAACAGCTGTACTTTGTGGTTTATTCTGAATCATTCTAGCAAGATTTTATTTTCAGTGATGCATTTGGTTCAGATAACTTTGTTAGTCTTTAGGAAAATGATGTGCATTTTTTTTCTGGGTAGCAGCTGTACTTTGGCTTGAAGTAGTGTATCATGATTACATTCCCCAAAACAATGATTGATGCCAAGACAAAAACCATGATTTCCATTTTATTTGCATTTACGTGCAGCTAAAATTAAACATAATTTATATCTTCCCTTTCTTACTAAAGAGCCTTGATTGATCAAAACCATTAGGACAATACTTATGAGCCTCTCTGGTGACCATTGTAGCATAGAGAAGCTCATGACTTGGAATTTAAGAGGAGAAAATGGTAAAGAGAATGAATGAACAAATAAAACGAATGAAAGAAAAACAGATATGTTGTATGCTCTGTAACCCTAAGGAAAAGAGATAATTGTGTTTGAAAGTGACAGTAAATGATTGAAAGTTAAACATTAGAAAATGGATGAGATATATGTGTTTTGGTAAACAGTTTTTTTTTAAACTTAGAAAAAAATTACAGTATGCAGATGTCTGTAAAACAGTCATTGGTAACATGGTCTATTGCAAATAGTTAATATTTGTTCATAGAAGCAAAATGGTTGAATGTAACCTTTTCTGAGAATTGGGTATGTTAAAAGAAACATAAAAGTAAATGAAATTGAAGGAGCATGGGTTATTTAAGAAGTGGATGTTATAAAACAAGAAAAAGATAGAATTAATGGTGAATGAATATAAACTGAATAAAAATAATAATGATCAGGTGAATGTATTCTCCTGTGGAGAGAATGAATGAGGATTAAACTGAAAAATCAGAGTGATGGAAGAGTAACTAGGTCAGGAGGAAGTGGAAGAGTGAGTAGTTATGACTGGTTCAAATAGATGAGATCATCATGAAGGAGAGAGAAATGAGAAGTTGAAAGAACAAAAGTCAGTCTTACAAAGCAGTAATTGAATATAGTAGAAACAAAGATGGTTTCAAGGAATACTGAAGTATGGAAAAGCATAAGTGTTATTAGTGAAAATTAGATTCAGTAAAGTTTTCTTTTCTTCATTTATCTTCTTGAGCAATTTCTTCCACCTTTCTACATAATGCAGCTTGGCTCAAAAGGAAATAATGTGATAGGACTGCATGTAGGTAGTCCCCGTGTGTGTGTGTGTGTGTGTGTGTGTGTGTGTGTGTGTGTGTGTGTATAGATGATGACACTCCAGTCACATCGTTAATAATTTCTCCATTTTCCAACACATAAAAAGTAGCAATGTCTTAACAATAGATCTGTAATAATTTGACATGGCTTGCAGCTCAGATTGTGAATACCTCATTAAGAGCTAACCCCAAAGTATCCTTTTAGACAGTGATTTATCTCAAGACACTTCTGGGAATTCCCACAATTATATGTTCATATTCCCATGCCTTTTGTCAAGCATCATGTGAATTTGCTGTGTTCTCCGCTTTCTATGCTTTTGGTGGGAGGCTATTCCTCCCCCTGCTCATTTTTTTACTTTCCTAAAAGACTCCAATGCAAGCAGGCATGATTCTTAGGTCCATAGCAAATGTTTCACAAGAATGGGTCACTGCAGGCCATCCATATATTGTTTCCTTCTTCCTGTCAAGATGAATCTTGAAGAACTGTTTGAACATTGGTGCAGCAGCCTATTTGATAGCTTCCCTTGACAGAGCTTTAGTAGAGTTATAACTAGAGGCCACCCATCTTGTTTCTCTTGAATAAAGGTTTGAGCTTCAGCAAATTCATTCAGCATTATAATTTGCCCTCTTTTTCTTTTTCTTTGAAGAGAAGTGACGAAGGGAACAAATGCTCCTTCGCTTATTCTATGGAAGTTTTTAATGCCCTTTCCTACAAGCACAAAAGAAGCACACACATTTGTCTCAATGGTAGCCTATCTTTGAACTGTGAACCACTCTTGCTGTCTATAAAAGTTCAGAAAGTAATATCAAAGTGACTGTTGAAGTAAATCACCGTCTGGGTAATGAAACAAAACACGATTAGTCTTTGAATATCTTTAACTGGTTAAGAGTAAGAGATACTGCTCATCAGATTGAGGGAAGCTTAGTCAAATGAAGGTCTGAGTAAGATCCTCTCAGTTGAAGAGCTTTCGTTGAAAGAATAGAAATACAATGGACATGCCCTAAGGCAAAAAATATTGGCCCAAAATACATACATGGTTAGAAAAATATCATAAAGCAACAAATGGACTTTAGACCAGAATTATTCCTGTTGGGTATTTTACCAGAACTGTATACTATGGTGCTGGAGAAGACTCCTGCGAGTACCTTGGACTGCAAGATGATCAAACCAATTGCTCTTTAGAAGGCCAGATCCTGAACATGACACTCAAATACTTTGGCCACCTAATGAGAAGGAAGGACATACTGGGGAAGAGCCTAATGCTGGAAAAGATTGAGGGCAAAAGAAGAAAGGGACAACAGAGAATGAGGTGGCTGGATGGAGTCACTGAAGCAGTAGGTGTGAACTTAGTCCAGAGGATGATAGAGGACAGGAAGGCCCGGAGGAACATTGTCCCTGGGGTCACGATGGGTTGGACACGACTTCACAACTAACAACAACATAATAAACAGAATACATATCTAATTTTACATGTGTAAATAATTTACATGTGTAAAGCAGCAAGAATTGCTTTTACACAACAGTGGAAAATGAAGAGATCCCTTCAGATGGAAGTGTTATAAAAAACATATTAGAATGCACAGAGATGGATAGATTAACATTAAAAATAAAGGAGAAGAAAGAAACAGACATGGGATTTGTTTCACCAATGGTTAACGAACAGAAACAGAGGTTAGAAACTAAAAAGATTAAGGGAATGATTAATCGTATAACAAACCTTTTTTAGTATGGATAAGCTAACGTCAATAATATTATGTGACCATTACTAATGATATGCATATTGTGACTACCACTATGTTTATTGTCTTTTTGTTATTCAAAATGAATTGTACTCAGACAACACTCTGTTCATATAGATACTGAGTTTTCTATATTTATTAAAGAAAAATATATCAATAAAACATATTAAATACAAGAAATAAATACAATGTTTAATCATTCATGAAATTTTAGTATCATATAATAATAATAATAATAATAATAATAATAACAACAACAACAACAACAACAATGCCATTAAGGCCAAAATCAAAAAATCCTCTGATGATGCCAAATGCAAAGGTGGATTTGCAAAGAAGCTGATGAAACTGTTGATCACATACTCAGCTGCTGTAAAAAAATCACGCAGACTGATTATAAATTGCGGCACAATTCAGTAGCACAAATGATCCATTGGAATTTGTGCAAAAATTATAATATTAAAACAGAAACAAACTGGTGGGAACATCAGCCTGAAAAAGTCACTGAAAATCAGATGGTCAAGATCTTGTGGGATTTTCGCATACAAACAGACAAAATACTGGCGCATAATACACCAGACATCACACTGGTTGAGAAAAATAAGGTCACAATCATAGACATCACAATACCAGGTGATAGCAGGGTTGCTGAGAAGGAACATGAAAGAATCGCAAAATACCAGGACTTAAAAATTGAAATTCAATGACTATGGCACAAACCAGCAGTGGTAATTTCAGTGGTAATTGGCACACTGGGTGCTATTCCAAAAGCACTGGAATTACATTTAAAACAGTTAAAAATTGACAAAATCACCATCAGTCAAATGCAAAAAGCCGCACTGCTTGGATCTGCACGCATATTACGAAAATACATTACAACGTCCTAGGCCCCTGGGTGGGGCCCGACTAGTAACCAATGCCAAATCTGGCGAAACAACTGGCCGCTGTGATACAATTGTATAATAACAACAACAACAACAACAACAACAACAACAACAACAACAACAACAACAATAATAATAATAATAATAATTGATGAAACTGTTGATCACATACTCAGCTGCTGTAAAAAAATCACGCAGACTGATTAAAGTTGCGGCACAATTCAGTAGCACAAATGATCCATTGGAATTTGTGCATAAATTATAATATTAAAACAGCAACAAACTGGGGGGGACATAAGCCTGAAAAAGTCACCAAAAATCAGATGGTCAAGATCTTGTGGGATTTTCACATACAAACGGACAAAATACTGGCACATACTACACCAGACATCACACTGGTTGAGAAAAATAAGGTTACAATCATAGACATTGCAATACCAGGTGATAGCAGGGTTGATGAGAAGGAATATGAAAAAATCGTGAAATACCAGGACTTAAAAATTGAAATTCAACGATTATGGCACAAACCAGCAGTGGTAATTCCAGTGGTAATTGGCACACTGGGTGCTATTCCAAAAGCACTGGAATTACATTTAAAACAGTTAAAAATTGACAAAATCACTATCAGTCAAATGCAAAAAGCCACACTGCTTGGATCTGCACGCATATTACGAAAATACATTACCACGTCCTAGGCCCTTGGGTGGGGCCCGACTAGTAATCAATGCCAAATCCGGCGAAAAAACTGGCCGCTGTGATACAATTGTATAATAATAATAATGGTACACTAGTTTGGAGAAATCCATCTAATCTGTTATTAACTTTCAGTTGTTCTCCAAAATTCCACACAGAAGTAGAAAGATGTGTATTTTGCTTTATTACAGATCATAGAGTTCTTTATGAAGTTTCTTAACTGTTCAGCCTGAAGTGGACCCCTCTGACTTGAGGATGAAATTCTAGGAGAAGAAAAGTTTTGTCATCCATACACCTGAAGAATAGGCTTTCTAATTTTGCTTTGAATGTTTTAGACTGACTTAACTTTGAAAAAGACATGGCCAAGTGAACATGCGTTGCCAGGTGAAATTTCCAATTCTGTGACGGTTTGAGTTTGCCTATGTGTCTGGTGCTGTTTCAAAGAACTCTTCATTAAATTTTATCTTGAATCTTTAGGTGAATGTAATAACTCAACAGAATATATTAATTCCACAATGCCTAGGATTAAAATTAATTACAATTCTGGGCCTTCATCTCACTGGACTATCTCATACAAAGTTATATTAGCTTCAAGTCTTTATATGTTATGGTTTGTTACCTTAACGATGGAGCACCAAATAGGTCAAACCTTGCTTCAGAAGTAAGCGGACACTGATTTTTCTTTGTGTCTCATTTCTGTTTTCTGTTATTACCAAACAATAATTGATAGCTTCTTGAAAAAAACCACACCAATTACTAAAAGTATGATAGTTTCCAACAGCCAGAATTTTGATATATGTCCAGTTCTGGAAACCATTTGAAAAATCATCGGAACACTAATCCTTATTAAGCAATATTTTATGAAACATTCCTTTTCATAATTCTCAATATTGTTTCTACACATATATTTTTATTCATTAAGTGATCCCCCCCCCCAAATGAAATGTCTGTGTTCAGTGTCTAATTTAGAATTAGAATTGAATTGGGTTCTGGTGTGAAGCTGGCAGATGGTATTCTATTACAGTTCTATTAGCCAGCTAATATTTATATCAGCCCTAGTACTTTGCATCCAGGTTTGATGTTGTCAGGTCCATGTTGAAACCCACGGTACCTTGGAAATCCAGTGCTGATGTATGAAGCCCTGTATACCCTCATGAAGGAGTTGAGTGATTCTTCCTGATGAACCTATATCTTATTTTTAGGGATTAATGAATGGAAGTACTGTAGTAAAAAGGAAAAAGGACTCATTTATATATTATCCTTTGGTCAATCAGTATAAGTATGAATGAGAAGCAAGAAACATGGAGGTAGATAAATGATAAATATATCCAAACTTTTATAAATCTTGAAGTTGGAGCTAGTGAATCTGAACCCTCCATAATGTTTCACAATAGATCTCCAGAAATAGTCCAGGAAGACCCATAACTAGAAGAGAAAACATGGCACTAACAGAGCTGTTAAACAATCTGAATATCCATTGGGTAGCAGCCACAAGATTCAGAAACCTTTGTTGGTACTAATTAGTAATGCTCTGAGTTTTTGAAGTCCAGAACTGGTAGCCTAAAGGAGGAAGACACACTGCTTGATGCAGGAGGAAGATTTGGTATTCTAACTGTTGCTGTCTCCACTACTACCTCAACCATCCATTATATCCCATATCACTTCTTATCTCTTATTCAACAGAGAACTATTTATTTCATAGAAGCCATTCATAGATGAGGAGAACTAGGAATTGCCTACAAAAGCTACCTATATAGTGGGAATCCATCCTGTGGGTTCACCAAGAAAGCCACAATTAGCCACAATTTATTTTATTAGAAGTTGTTTACCTTGCCTTTATTATTTTTATATGTAACCCAAGGCAATGAACATACCTTATACTATTTCCTTCTCCTGTTTTCCCCATAACAACCCTATGTTGGCCTGAGAGTGACTATCCTAAAGTCACCCAGCTGACTTTCATGTCTAAGGTAGAACTAGAACTCACAGTCTCCTAGTTTCTAGACAAGCACTTTAACCACTACACCTTTGTGACCTCACAATGCTCTGGGAATTGAGTTGGAGGGCAGTGACAAAGGGCTTGTTTTCAGTTTGCTATGTCTTTTATTACAGTGCTTGAATTATATTATATTATTTTTCACCTAATGGTAGGGCTGGTGCTATATTTCTTTTCCAAAGCTCAGTATGCTGTAGGTTGCAGTCCCCAAAACAATTACTTTAAAATATGTACTTAAGGTAAATAATTAAGATACATATGTACTTAAGTACTCAAACATATCTACTATAACACAGAACACTTTTGGGGTGCACTGTTGGCCCTTATGAGCCGAGGTGGCGCAGTGGTTAAATGCAGCACTGCAGGCTACTTCAGCTGACTGCAGTTCTGCAGTTGGGCTGTTCAAATCTCACCAGCTCAGGGTTGACTCAGCCTTCCATCCTTCCGAGGTGGGTAAAATGAGGACCCGGATTGTTGTTGGGGGCAATATGCTGACTCTGTAAACCACTTAGAGAGGGCTGAAAGCCCTATGAAGCGGTATATAAGTCTTACTGCTATTGCTATTGTTATTATGCAGGCCCAAATCTTTGTCATTTTCTGAAATATTAGAACCTTGTTTTATATCCATTATTACTGTTGATTACTAAAATAGGTCTTGCACCTTAGACAGGTTCAATTTCTTGTTCGGTTTCTTCTTCTTTTTTTTACCCTTCAGTTGGTTCCATTTTATTTAGGCATTAGACTTTAAATACCAATAAAATGTATGTATTTTTTCTTACAAAAACCTTCACCCCATATCATGCAGCTTTGTTCATATTTCTCCATAAACTATGCATTTTCTGTACATTTTTAGTGTATGCATTTGCACATATATATATATGTTTTTGGGGGAAATTATGCCTGAATTCATATTAGGTAAATTCTCATTATAAATTGATTTGAACAAATTTCTCTTCCATTCCTACTGACAATCATTTGAGCAAACATATAGTGTCTGAGCTTATATGATTTAAATAATAGCCGGTGTCTGATCATGCTTAACCAGCAAGATCTTGCAAAGTTAAGAAGCCATTAGATACAGCTGTAAGCCACTGTCAGGTTCAGTTGACTCATAGAACAGAATGTCTGACAATTTAACTCCAATCAAAGGAAGTAGAAGACAGATGGATTTTATTCTTTCTCTCTGGCTTCCGTTCCTGGAGAAGATGAGATGGAAATTGCTGAGATCATGGATGCTTCCTCCTAATCATTAAATTTTACTCATATGCCAGGCCTCTGAATCAAATATGAGATTTTCTTTTCTAAATGGCAGTAGTTGTGCCTATCCATTTATAGAAATCCAAAAGTCTAGTAGGGTAATGCTATTATTAGACCAAGAGAAGAATCACAAAATAACAAGATAGCTTTCTGGTTCTTCTAATTCTTCTCCATGCTGGGACTTTAGCTAAACAAGAAAGTAAGTGAAAGAGAGAAAAGCATATCTTGACAAGTTTTCTTCTGGTAACATTTTTAGAGCAGGGGGGATAATGCAGTTGAATGTAGCCTTTTACATTTTCAAAAATCACATTTTCAAACCAGTGGATTTATAAAATGTAAAATCTCATCGCATTTTGATAGCTTAAGGTGTTGTTATTTAATTTTTTTTGCACCTGGAAACAGGTGCAGGAATGCAAGCCATCTTAACTTAATGATGCTGTATCAAACTGATTTCTTCACTTCAAACAAAAAGGAATTCAAAATTTTGAGCAGGTGTTTGAATGCTGGCCAACTGAAAGGAACACATCAAACAATTTGCCTTGAGGGGATTTAACACTTGATTCATTCCCACGTAAGTGCAGAAGAGGACATGAGTGAGAATGAGCCTATCCTTCACTTATGGAAAGTTCATTCTTCAAATTTATATGGTAAGTTCACTGCAGATGTATCCATTTTCATATTCTTTGGGAGTTGTAAAACTGATCATATGCATTACCTTTTTTGAGGAAGTTTTCTCTTATCAGCCTAGCCTATGCCCTGGGACTTTCTGAAGGTCCTCCATCTAATGCTACATATGAATCAGATCTGATCTGCTTCACCTTTAAACCCAAATAAGATCTGCAGGGTGATTTGTAATTCCGTATGGTCTCAATAATGGTATCCAAAAGAAAGATTGGATTCTTAGGGACATATGTTCTTCTATATGTTATTTGGGAAGCATATCTGCCCCCAAACAAAAGATCTTCCACAGCCAAATTCCCATTGAAGTCTCTTCCCAAGGAAACTTACTGCAAGAAAGAGTTGGAAGGCCACTTATCTCTCTCTCACACACTTTGTAGGCATTTGGGGAACTCTTGAATTATCTGATTGAAATGCATTGTATTGTGTGATATTGAAGAATGTCCCACCCTCCCCAGTCCAGCTATCACTAAACATTGCCTTGAAAGTCAGATAGTCATAATCACAAAAATAACCTAGTCAACCCATGATGGCTATCTGGCCTTTAGATGTTATCTCTCAAATGTGCTCAGGAGTGTTCAGGAGCACATATTTATGCATTTATTTCTTTGCATTCCACCTTTATTATTTCTACAGTAGAGTTAGGATTGGGTTACATTTTTCATGTCCAACACAACTTCCTCCTCTGATTTTCCCCACTACAACAACTTGTGAATTGAGTTGGGCTGTCAAGGTCACCCAGCTGGCTTTCATGACTAAGGCAACACTTGAACTCATGGTCTCCTGTTTTCTAGCCTGGTGCCTTAACCACTAAACCAAACTCCAATACCCCAAAGTAACAATGTGATCCTGGGAAAAGATGCATCTGCTGTAAAGGTTCAGATTGGTTCTTGTTCATATTCTTTTATGCCCAAAGGCAGTACTTGGAGATTGAATCTGAAGTCCTGCAAAGGTCTATGGCATTTTACTCGAATTCAGCTATATAGCTCAGTAGGAGATTTTGTCCTCTCACCCTTGTCAATTTAACTTACCTCCATTTCTTGTGAGGACAAAACAAAAAGGTGGACCATCAGGAATTCAGCTTTTGGCTCTTGGAGAAAAAGAGGATAAATGGGAGATCAAAAAACATAGTAAACAAATTATGGAAGCAAGCATCAAACACCTTCTAAGGATTCTTAATGTTATTACTAAATCATCAAATAGGAAGCTGCTTGTCAACTTTATGGAAAATAGAGGTGACTTTCTCCTGGTTAAACATGATTGATTGTCTTTATATGCAAGTTACATTGACATGATTCAAAAACACAGAGGAAATGTAACGTCAGGACAACGGGAGGAGTAAACAGTCAAAGTTTAATTCCCAAGAATAACCTAGATCTGTCTATAATTATTAGGTACAGCCATATAGAAACTCAATCCATAATTGTAAAAAAAAAAAAAAAGGCTAGCACACCCTGTCTTCCAGACACACCTAGAATACAGTATGTTGATAATTTTATATGACTTGATTTAGTCAGAATGCACCCTATTGATTTTGATGAGTAATTTCAGATGCTCAAAATATCTTTTCTTTTCAAAGATCTCCTGTTGCTTGGCCAGATACAATTTCATTTGAATTTCACTATATGTGATTTTCTGGTGTACAAATTATTTGCCTAATATGCCTATACCTTTTTAAGTGCTACCTCTCTGTGGTTATGTACACTATTATCTTGTGCAGATTTACTCAAAGGTAAGTCCAACTGTGTTCAGTAAAACATACTGCCTAACATGTTTAGGTAGTTCTGCACCACCAGGCTCAGCTATGAAAGCATAGCAATATAATCATCATTATAGGAACACATTATTTATATTTTAACTTTGATCAGAGAGGCATCATTGTCAATAAATAGTGAGATTTCCTAGACTTCTTCCCTAAGTCTAGGAAATCTGAAAATTCTGCTAGCTGTCCTTAAATTACTTGCCTTTGAGACAATTTGTATCATTGTTCCTGGGTGAAAATGCAGTTTGATGGCAAGAAGAGCTTCCTTGTAGCTGTAATAACAAGGGCAGAATCTCTCCTTCTTCCATCTGCTGCTCTTATCTTTCAACACACGCTCTCCTCGGCTGCCATTCTACAATTGCAGGAAGAGATATATCATCTGAAGAAGCAGAGACAAATATTTGATTTGGATGATTATCCTGCAGGTGTCTCATCATCACTGTGGTGCAGAGATTACTAATTATTTCCCTCCAATTTGTGTACATTCTACAGTAAATAACATGTATAGGATGACATCAGTCATTAAGATTTGGATATGTGTGGCCAAATTCATCCATGCAGATCTCTTCATTCAAGGTGAACTTCAAAGGAATAGCTAAGATCCCTTTCAGGATTTCTTCAAATGGGTTTAAATTAAAATCAAGTTATATACCAATGGTAACTGTGGAAAGAACAAACAGAGATTTAGTGATGTCCACTAAGAAGGTTTGGAATACTGACTATTTACTTGGTGTTCAAGTTCCCATTAACGAGACTTTTTGTCTAGGTGTGATAGGTAATCTTGAGATAGTTTATAGTTTCTTTTGAAATGTTCTTCCTTTGATGGGTTATAACCAATTGAGAGACTCATACTTTGTAATGTTTTTCACATATTTAATTTATTTTGTAACTTTTATAACACTTTATTATTGTCCTCAGAGTGACGCACACATAACAAAAGGTAAAGTGATGATTTGCCTAAAGCCAATCCATGAGATCATCCCAGAAGTGAGACTGTCTAATATCATCTTCTGATTCGAAATTCCACCTGGTATCAGTTATTCTTGATTATGTGCTTTAAACAAACCATTGGGAGAATTGGGGAGTTATACAGGGGTGGGCTTCAAAATTTTTAGCAAGGGGTTCTCTCCCCGGTTATTAGGTAGGCATGACCATAGTGGGCGTGGCCTAGTCAGCTTCCTGCACCATGGCAGGGGGGCGTTTTTGCCTTCCTCAGGCTCCAGGGGCCAAACTTCTTGTAGGACCATTTTTCACCTGAGCCTCCGTGCGTGCCCTGCACTTACCTACATCCAAAATGGGCCGCGTGGGGACTCATGGGAGGGGAGGGCAGGGGTGGGCGGGGCTAGCCAGGAATGGGATTTGTGGGTTTCCCAAACTGCACAGAATCAGCTAGAGGTTCTCCTGAACCCCTGCGAACCCCCAGAAGCCCCCTCTGGAGTTATAACTTAAGATAGGCAAGAAAAGGGCAAGAGGAAATGCAATTAATTTAAATTCATTTAAATTTCTGGGCCAGATGGATTGCATTCAACACAATGCTGAAGCAAGTAGTGAAGAAGATGGCAGAACTATCTTTGATAATGTTTAGAATTCCAGAAGAGGAGTCCCAGAAGACTGAAGGTAAACCAATTATTATGATACATTGCCCAGTCAACCAGGTGTTTAGACTGGATTTGATATTTTTATCTACCTTTTGAGTCTCCTCCCAAGAAACTGGGATGGCAGATATGGATGTTTGATGATAGTAAAGATATTGTCACAGGATGAAGCTACTCCAAATAAAGCTACCTTTTACAATCGACTGATGGTGAATTTGTCAATACAAATGGTGTTTAATTTGTGCTCCAATTGTTTTGGGATTGCACCCAAAGCACGTATTACTAGTGATACTATCTTTGTTTTTTTGTCTTTTTTTGCCACAGTCATTGTATCTGCAAGTTTTTCTATTTTGTCCCTTTCTCTAGTTTTTTTTGTTGTTAAAAGTTTTAATGAGTTTTACAATTATATACCTTCCACCTTCCCCCCCCCCGATCCCCCATCCCCTCCCGCCCTCCCCCCCAACCTCCCAGAGCAAATACAGGTTATAAACCTTTAACAACCATGTACTAAAATAAACTAACTAACTTTAGCGTCATCCCTTGGTTGTACTTTAACTCCCCTTTTGTTTAGATAAGTTGTAACATTCCTTGCTCAATCATTCATAAGCTATCTGAAGTTTCTTAGTCCTATATTTATTTTGAATGTAATCAATCTATCTTCTCCATTCCAGCTTGTATTTCTCATCTGAATAATCCTTGAGGTATGCTGATATTTTCGTCATCTCTGCTAAGTTTGTTACTTTTAACGTTCATTCTTGAATAGTAGGCAATTCTTCCTTCTTCCAGTACTGCGCCACCAACAGCCTTGCTGCCGTTGTTAAGTTCAGAATCAAATTAGTCTCTATAACTGTACAGTCTGTGATTATACCCAACAAGAATAACTAAGGAGTAAACTTTATCCTCTTTTTAAGAATATTTTGCATAATCCACCATATTTTCATCCAAAATGCTTCGACCTTTTTACAAGTCCACCATATATGATAATACATAGCATCAACACAATCACATCTCCAGCATTTAGGTTGTAAGTTCGGATACATACAAGCTAATTTTTTAGGATCTAAATGCCATCTATAAAACATCTTGTAGAAATTCTCTCTCAGGTTTTGGGCTTGCGTACATTTTACGTTTCTTACCCGTTCTCCAGTTTTTTATCTTCTCTTCTGCTGCCTCCAGGTACTGCTATGTCCACTACCCAGACTTTTAAAAAAACCTTTCTTATTGACAATTATTAAATATGGGGCATTATGTGGCAGGTGTTTGTTGATTTGAATTCTCAAGTCCCGGGACATTTTAGTTTCTTTGTTTTCCATTATTTTGTCTTTTGTCTATTATTTTGTCTAAATTGTTGTTTGCAGACAAATTGTATTTTTTGCAGATATTCCAAAGCACCATTGTTGCTATTTTGTTGTGCTATCATTTGTAGGAAGTTGTGCAATCTTCTTGCAGCAGCTAATTATGTGGTCCACTGTTTTCTTCAGCTTCTTTGCAGAGGCAGCATTTGCTGTCTGTTACTATCTTCTCGATTCTGGCTTTATATGTATACCAATTTGACATCTATACTGGGCAAGATTATTATCAGACTATCAAGAGGCAAGATTGTGAACACTTAAATAGATGTGTTACAATTAACAGAAATCAGCATGAAATTGTTGTCAAAAAAATGCTATGTCTCCTTTCATAAAATTACTAGCTTAGAGAAATGTCATAGACATAGTGTTTGTAGACCACAGAAAAATCTTTGACAAAATGTTTCGTAATATTCCTCTTAATAAAAATGATAAAATATGGGCTAGGTGATACTGATATTGGCTGGAATTTACAATGGACAGAATGGTCGCACCAACATTTCCCTATTAATACTGTAGCTCTACTTCCTATTGAAGGAAGTTTCAAGTGGCGTGTTCCAGGACTCTCTTCTCTCCCTGTATATTCAACATTTTTATTCATGTCTTTGATGTGGGAGTTAAGGTGACATTTATAAAGTCTGCAAAACAGCACTAGATTGGGAGGGGTGGTTAACATTTAAATGGAAAAATAGAGATTTTAGAAAATCTGCACAGGGGGGATTGAATAATCGAATGAAATTTAACTGGAAGCAATATAAAGTGCTGTATATGGGTCAGAAATAATTGTTTTGCCCTACTCTGTTCCGTTCAGACCCCATTTAGCATGTACTATCCAGCTCTGTGCACCACAGTTCAAAAACAACAATGAAAGATCCAAGCAAATACAATGAAAGACTATCAAAATGATAATATAAATATAAATGACAAGATACCCATGTGGGCAATTCCTAGACACGCAATTGAAAATATGAATACAGCACAAAACCAGGACAGAATTACTTACAGACAGCTTCTTACCTCGGAAAGGGGGGTATTACAATTAAAATCTTTAGAGGTATTAAAAGAGGAGAAGGTAGTTCAAACATGGTTTCAGTATG
The DNA here is from genome assembly GCF_009769535.1 of Thamnophis elegans. Lineage (NCBI taxonomy): Eukaryota > Metazoa > Chordata > Lepidosauria > Squamata > Natricidae > Thamnophis > Thamnophis elegans. The sequence goes on along the minus strand of NC_045543.1, from coordinate 81,140,341 downwards.
GGCAATTACAGGCTAGGTGGAAAATAGATCAAAAAATTGGTTTTATCCAAGTTGAGGATAATCTGTTTAAACAAATAAGAGATCAAAGCTTAATGCATATAAAGAGGATATATAATGTATTAATACAGATGGATTCGGAAACAGAATTAGTTAAAGATTGTATGATAAAATGGGCTCAAAATATTGAGGAACCAATAATGTTGGATACATGGGAAAGAATCTGGGTAAGAAATGTGAAATTTACACAAGCTCAAAATCTGAGAGAAAATTTTTACAAGATGTTCTATAGATGGCATTTAGATCCTAAAAAGTTGGCTTCTATGTATCCGAATGTACAGCCTAAATGTTGGAGGTGTGGTTCTCTCGATGCTACATATTATCATATATGGTGGACCTGCCAAAAGGTTAAGGCATTTTGGATAAAAATATGGTGGGTCATGCAAAATGTTTTTAAAAGAAGGATAAAGTTTATTCCTCAGTTATTTTTACTAGGTATATGTACTGACTTTACAGTGGTAGAGACCAATTTGATTCTGCACCTGATAACTGCAGCAAGACTGTTGGTGGCGCAATATTGGAAGAAGGAAGACTTGCCTACAATCCAAGAATGGACATTGAAAGTAACAAACTTAGCCGAGATGGCTAAAATATCGGCATATCTCAAAGATCATTCAAATGAGATATATAAACGAGACTGGAAAAAATGGATTGACTATATACAAAATAAATACGGGACTAAGAAATTCCAGTTAGCCTATGCTTAAGATCAGAAATGATTTAAACTGTTAAAAGTCAGTTCAGTAAGAAGAAGCTAAGGTCAATCTAGAATGTCATTAATTTCTTTATTTCTTTTTTCTCAATAGATTTTAGACTGTGTTAGTTAAAAATCCATACCGTGTACGGGTTCTGGGAAGTCGGGGGGGGGGGAAGGAGGAGGGGGGGTGGGGGGGTGGAGGGAGGGAGGGGCACACACAACAAAAAAAAATTGTACTTCAATGTCTTAATGATTGACAAATGATGACATATTTGTGTTTTTTTTTAAAGAAAAATAAAAAAGTTCTGTTTAAAAAAAAAAAAATGATAGTTTCGAAACCAACCATTATAACCGAGGGGAGAAATGATTTCCTATTGCTCCAGAGGGCAGGGCCAAAACCAAAGGATTAAAAGTACAAAGTAGAAAGTATAGACAGTATCTGTAAAAACTGCCAACTAATGCAGCAGGCTGTCACATGAAATCGTGAATTCTCCTATAAGACTTTTTTTTAACAGAAATTGTCTGGTCATCTTCAAAGATGCTCTAGTGGATTTTAGATTGAGCAGGAATAGCAGGGTAGGAATTTGGTAACATCTAAGATAAGATTCTATGAGTTATTCAACATAATTTCACTTTTTGTGCCTCAATTGAAAAGTAGTTTTTCCTTACAGGGCAAGATTGAAACCTAACTTATTGTAATCAGAGCTAGCTTTCTCATTTTTTCATGATTTCAGAGTCATTATAACTTCCAGGACCAATTTTGAGATATTGAGTAAACTTTGAAGCTAACTAATGCTTTAATAAAGTGTATAATGCTTAGTGAAGTGAATATGAGCCAGCAGTGTGCAGCAGTAGCCAAAACAGCTAATCCTGGGTTGTATAAATAGAGATATAGAATCAAGATCATGTGAAGTATTAGTACCACTTTATAAAACCCTAGTAAGAGCACACCTGGAATACTGTAACCAATTTTAGTCACCATGCTACAAAAAAAAATGTTGAGACTTTGGAAAAAGTTCAGAGAAGAGCAACGAAAATGATCAAAGGCCTGGAGACTAAAACATATGAAGAATGGCTGCAGAATTGGGGTTTGGCTAGTGTAAAAGAAAAGAAGAATTAGGAGTGACATGATAGCAGTATTCGAGTATTTGAGAGGCTGCACAATGAAGAGGGGGTCAAATTACTCTCTAAAGGTACCAGAAGGCAGGACAAGAAACAATGATTGGAAACTAACCAGAGAGAAGCTACCTGGAATTAAGGATAAACTTCCTAACAGTGAAGACAATAACCAGGTGAATAGCTTGCCTTCAGAAATCATAGTTTCTCCATCACCGGAAGTTTTTATGAAGAGACTACAGAGTCACTTATCTGAAATAGTATAGGTTGTCCTGCTTGAGCAGGGGACTGGACTCGAAGATCTCCAAGGTCTCTTCCAGTTCAATCTATTCTATTCTAAGTACATATCATACCAGAAACAGGAGCTGAAGAATTCAAGAAGCTGTGATATAGAGCCCAGTCAGTCCCCAGCATATAGGGATTACAATTATCATGTGGAAACCCTGGGTATAGCTCCCGGAACCACAACAAAGAGTGATGAAATATATTCCAGATTGCCAGGAGGGGGGAGTGTATTCCAGAGCACCAAGAGACAAATCAGTACAAGTAGTTTGTGTGAGAGAAAGAGGGTAAAGACAGCTCATCCCTAATAGTTCCAAGAGTGTATGCTCTATGGGAGTGTTAGTTTGTTTTAGTTTGAAACCTATGCTTTCTTTCCAGCAACCCATGGGATATCCAAAAATTGCACATTCAGTCAATCTATACTTGAAAACATTCCCAAGAAAAGACATGAAAGCAGGTAATGTGTGCTATGGTACCTCAAACTCAAAAGAGGATTGATATCAGATTTTCCATTTGCTAGAAGAGGAGAGCCACATAATATATGGTTCAGTCTAGAACATGGGTCTCCAAACTTGGCAACTTTAAGACTTGTGGACTTCAACTCTGAGAATTCCCCAGCCAGCCATCCAAGTCCATAAGTCTTTAAATTGCCAAATTTGGAGACCCCTTATCCTGAAGCATGAACCATTGACCAGAATTTAGAGAAGTACCATGCATTCTGTTGCGCCAGTAAACTGCACCGGTAAACTGACCTTTTTTACTTAGTGCCACAATTCCCAATCTAATAAATATGATGCTAATCTGGCATATACCGTATTTTTGGGAGTATAAAATACACCAGAGTATAGGATGCCCCAAAATTTTGAAGAGGCAATTTAAAAAAAAAAAAAGAAAAGGTTTTGCACTCTGCAGCCCTTCCAAACCTTCTGCGTGCCTCATTTTTTGTGAAAAATGGGGCATGCAGAGAGTTTGAGAGGCCTGCAAAGTGTTCCTGGGGGCCAGGGGAGGGGCAGAAATGAGCAAAAATGTGCCCATTTTTTGCCCCCAAAGGGGGCATGCATAGGCTTTGGGAGGCTTGTAGAGTGCTCCTTGGGGCCGGGGGCAAAAATGAGCAAAAAAAGGCCTGCTTTTCGCTCATTTTTGCCCTCCCCAGCCCTCAGGAGTAATTTGCAGGGCTCCCCAAACCTCTGCATGTTCATTTTTGTGAAGGGGGTGGGGTTTCATAAGACCAAAAATGCTGTATTCAGTGTATCCGGCACACCCAGATTTTCACCCTCTTCTTTGGGAGGGGGAAAGGTGAGTGTTATACTCTGAAAAATACAGTACTTAACCATATGAATAGGTGTTTCAGTATCACATAGCTGATAGAAGAGGAAGGTTCTGAACTTTTTGGCTTTGATTAAGGATAGAAAAGTTTAAGAGGAGCTCCAATTCTATCTATCAACTTTTTGAAACAATCTAAAAGATAACAACACCCAGTTGGAAGAGCAAGATCTGACGTCTTCAGCATCCTTTAGATTTCTCCATAAATTGTTCTATTATCCCATCTCTGTGAGAACTTTTGATTGATTATGAATCATCAAGGCAGTACCAACTCTTAGTGATCACATCAATAGATGTTTTCCTTGATATTTGGTTCCCCACCTAATCCTTTAGGTCTTCCAACAATTCACCCATTGCAATTGGAACTGAATCCACCCACCTTGCTGCTGATTATCATCTTCTTCCTTTTCCTTCTAATGCTTCCCCTCCCCAGCATTAGAGCCTTGTATAAGAGCTACAGAGGGATAAATCAATGTGTTTTGATTTTTCTCACCTTTTTAAAAAGATATTTTAATTGTTTCTAAAATAATGACAACAAAGGGAAAACAAAAATATGAAGAGAGTTACGATAAAAATACATTGTCAAAGAAAACAAAAAAATTCTCCTCCTTTAAATGTATCAAGTCGTAAATTTAGCTTAGTCTATTACAATATAATTTTGAGGATTTTTTTTTAAAGCAACTAAAATTGGTAAGGCGATAGTCTGTACATTTTTCTTTACTATTTGCACCTAATACACATAATCATATATTCAATTTCTCCAATTCATTTGATTTCATTCTTTTCACCATGATAAATATTATGTGATTACTACCCTAGTGCCATGATGGTGAACCTAACGGCATGCATGCGACAGGTGGCATGCAGAGCCCTTTCTGGGGGTACGGAGCCATCACCCCAGCCCAGCTCCACTGTACATGCATGTGTGACTTCTGCTGGCCAGCTAATTTTGTCCAGGGGTCGCATGCACATGCGTGGGATGCGGAGGGGTGCAGTGCCCCATCCCCTGCGGCCCGTTTTTGCTCCCAGGAGGCTGGGAGGTCTACTAGGCCCAAAATAGGGTGAGGGGGGTCACACGTGCATGTGCAGGGGGTGCACATACATACGCAGGGGGCGGGGCACAGGAAGGTCATGCACGCACTTTTGGCATGCAACGACAAAAAGGTTAGCCATCAGTGCCCTTGTGTATATATTTATAGGGATCGGAGTTTAGCAGGATTTGGAGAAGCATAGGTTTTATACAATAAAATTAGATAAATGTGCAGAAAAATGTGAACTACGACCATTTTTCTACTATCCCTAGGGCCAAATCTGTCACTTAAGCTTGTAACGTTTGCCTAGAATAGGCTGCAAAATCTGTGTGTGGGTGTGTGTGTGTTTGTCTCTGTAATCAAACTTTGAACAAAATCAGGTAAGCCTGTGTGATATTTGAATGTTATTTATTTATTTGGATGGATATTCCACTTTTCCATCAAAAGTATAATCGGGATGGCTCTATTTCCTCATCAGTGTCTCATTCAGCTCTGCTAGACGCTCACGTTCATTCAAAAGCAGTCACTACAATGAAAGAAAAAGTGTTCTGCATCTTCAAAAGCTCACCTGAATATGTTCATTTATTGCAAAGGGTGGGGAAGAGGGGAGGAGAGAACAGAGAAAGAAAGAGAGAAAGCAAAAAGCAAGAAAGAGGAAGAAAAAATAGAAAAAGAGAAAGAGAAAGAGAAAAAGAGAGAAGAGAGAAAGAGTGGAAAAGCAAGGAGGCAATAAAGAAAGAGAGGAAAAAAGAGAGAGAGAGAGAGAGACTGTATTTTTCGGGGTATAAGATGCACAAAGATTTTGAAGAGGCAAATTAACAAAAAGTTTTTGCACTCTACAGACCTTCCAAAAATGGCCTGTTTTTTTTGCAAAAACAGGCCAATTTTTTGTCCAAAAAAGGGCATGGATAGCCTTTAGGAGACTTGTAGAGTGCTTCTGGGGCCTAGGGGGACAAAACAAGCAAAAAATGGCCCATCTTTCACTCAATTCTGCCCTCCCCAACCCCCAGGAGCACTCTGGAAGCCTCCTAAATGTTATGCACAGCCATTTTTGCAAAGAGGGCAGGGTTTAAGGAGGCCAAACATTCCGTGTATAAGATGCACCCATATTTTCACCCTCTTTTTTTGAGGGGAAAAAGATGTGTCTTATACTCTGAAAAATATGGTAGTTCTGGAGAACTGGGCTCCAGCAATCAAAACCCATTACAATTTTGGTCATACAGCCTGCCTAATTTGGAAGAAAAACACATCCTCTCCCATCCACTCACTGTGTCCAATAGCTCTTCTGCAGTCAATTAACTAAGGACAACTGATTATTCTGAAATTGTATCTGCTTCTTTTCATAAGCAGAGGCTGTTGACGGCTGACATGACTGTACACACTGCTGTTGGCTGAAGCTCTGGGCTGTCATCAAAGCTATGCAGCTGCCAGGAGGGGGAGGCCAGGAATCTCTTCCTCTTATTGCTCTGTCCCCACCCCTTCCCTTTATATGTCGCTATACCTTCCACAGACTGCCTTTTGTCATTGCCATTGGTGGGAGCATTCAATACCAGAAGCCTCCTAAAATTGGTTGGGCGGCGTTCTTCACATGTCCACAATTGATTTGATGTTTGGAAATCAGACAACTGTTTGCCTTCCCCATGATAGGCATAAGTCTAGATAAAAAGAATGGGGGGATTGTACTAAAGCAGGGTCTCCAACCTTGGCAACTTTAAGCCTGGAGGACTTCAACTCCCAGAATTCCCCAGCCAGCTGGCTGGGGAATTCTGGGAGTTGAAGTCCTCCAGGCTTAAAGTTACCAAGGTTGGAGACCCTTGTACTAAAAATGTTTCTTGGAGGACAGGTAGGTTGGGAAGAGCAGGAAAAGTGCTGAAGTAAATTAAAAATGGAGGAATAATTTGTTCAAAATCCAAAGCTGGGATGTTCAGCTAGTTGGGATATTGAGTTCCTAGATGGAAAGGGATTTAACAGCTACAGAGGGATTGGCATCACATCTAAAAAAAAAGGATTACTTTGTTCCTCAGACATGAAACTGTGGCTCAGACATTTTTGTGGAAGTCACAATGTAGACCTTAACCCATTTCTTAATGTTTCCACAGGCGTGGAGTCTATGGTGCCTAATCCTTCATTTTGTGAGGTGGTGTTCTTTTCCAGGGCTGAGAACTGTACTAAACCTGACGATGAGGATCAGTAACAGGGGAGTGTCTTCGGTTAATCCTTGATTGTGATTTGTCCCATTGTGGGCTCTTTTCAGCAGGTTAATTTAAGGCAGGAATACTCTCAGAGGAATAAAGCATGAGCTAATCTAATTATAGGCCCTTTTCATATACAAAAATCACTTCAGATCAGGCAATGCCTTGGGAATTGCAGGATGTATTTCATTATTTTCTCTGGCTTGGATCTGATCTTATTTTAGCAGTGTTAATTCAGTAACAGAAAGGACTTGATTCCCATTTTGTTCCCTTCTTCTTGGCTTTTCTGGGATCTTTCTGCCAAAGGATCAAATCTTTCCTGTACCTTCTTGATCTACATTAGGAATGCACTTTGCCATTTGTGTTAGAGATTGGATCTGTCTGTCTGTCTGTCTGTCTGTTATCTATCTATCTATCTATCTATCTATCTATCTATCTATCTATCTATCTATCTATCTATCTATCTATCTATCTATCTATCTATCTATCTATCTATCTAGCCAGCCAGCCAGCCAGCCAGCCAGCCAGCCAGCCAGCCAGCCAGCCAGCCAGCCATCATCTAATCTAACTATCATCATCATCTATCCTCTATCTATCATCCATCTATCATCCATGTCTGTCTGTCTGTCTATCATCTATCTATCATCCATCCATCATCCACCCATCCATCATCTAATCTATCTTTATCATCATCATCTATCATGCATCTATCATCAATCTATGTCTGTCTGTCTATCATCTATCTATCTATATCTATATCTATCTATCTATCTATCTATCTATCTATCTATCTATCTATCTATCTATCTATCTATATATATATATATATATATATATATCCATCTATCCATCCATCCATCATCTAATCTAACTATATCATCATCATCTATCATCCATCTATCATCCATCTATCATCCATCTATGTCTGCCTGTCTATCATCAATCAATCAATCTATCTATCTATCTATCTATCTATCTATCTATCTATCTATCTATCTATCTATCATCCATCCATCCATCCATCCATCCATCCATCTTATCTAACTATATCATCACCATCTATCATCCATCTATCATTCATCTATGTCCGTCCATCCATCCATCCATCCATCCATCCATCCATCCATCCATCCATCCATCCATCTATCTATCTATCTATCTATCTATCTATCTATCTATCTATCTCCATTTCATTTTGGTCCTAGTTGTGACACTTGAATCTGGTAAAACATGCCTTGAGCAATGTCAACATAACCAGAACTGCTTATTATGTAGCCAATACTCAAAATTCCAATCCCCTATTAATGTAAATTGCTTCCCCCACCCCACAAACTAATTACAAGCTAGACAGACCAATTTATCATTACCTTAATGAAATGTTGAGAGATGATGGTGATATTGGCAAAGCCCTTGTAGAAAATGTCTCTATACTAGTCAGGCAGCTCTGGGAATATCTCAGGGGTCATCTCAGGCTGCTCCAATGTGTCTTAAAGAAACAGTCAGCAAAATCCTCTTGCATGGCATGTGTGGAATGTTGTGTAGCAAACACATCAATTTATTCTTTCTCAAACTAATTGTCCCTTTGGTTGTTCATGCTGCTTCAGTGTGGTAGGAGAGTGTTACAATAGCCCACGTTTGCTCCAAGCAAGGAGGTTGGCCAATCATACAGACCCAGAAGCACCAGAAAGAGAGTGGTTCTGGTTTTGCTCACATAAGAGCTTTGATTCAAGTTCACCTTGTGCAAAAGCAGAGGAACTGATTAGTCTCCCACCCCCCCACCCCTGGCAAGGAAAACCGGGTGGGTGAGATGCAGAAAGCCAGAAGGAGATTTGAGTGCAAATCCAAATGTCGATTTGTAGACATAGCGAGGAGAGCCTGCTGCTGACAGGCTGATTTATTGGATTCTTCCATTTAATCACTGCCGGCCTATGGCCAAACGGATCTCCAGCAAAGCTGAAAGGCAGCTGAGGGAAACAGGCTTATAAGCATAAAGCCGCATAATGGTGTTCAATGAAGTGTGAGACTTTTAGTTCAGTCTCACTGAGCCGGCCGCACTGCCGGAATGTCAAAGAGGGATTGTGGGTGGAAAAATTATGGATTTAAACTGCTAGCTGTAAATGAGGTCAATATGTCTGGTTCATAAACAGTCCGAGCCTATTCCAAGAATGCAGTGAGGGGGAAAATTAGCGTGAAGCCAACGCTGTAGACAAACCTCATTGAGATATAATTGCGGCTATAAATACAAGCGAAAAGCTTACTGTGTGCAATAAAACACAGACAAGCTTTTTTTTAAAAAAACCTCTCCCCCTTCCATTCCTCTCCTTTGATTCTATGAATTTGTTAAATGTTGTGCATCTATAATCAACTGCCCCCCGCCTTCCACCGACCCCCTCCTCCCATCATTCTCTTGTGACATCCAGTGTTGAAATTAATTGAGTGTTCTTGATCTCCCATTCCATTTTATTCAGAGGGGATTAGAAGAGGAGGGGGGGGAATCAAAAGAGCATGTCTGAAGCATCGACTTCCTCCCCAGCTTTTCTGTTTGAATCAAGTTGAAATGTTTCCCACCCCCACCCCACTCCTTAATAATAATTTAAAAAGGCACTGTATCTTTTTTCAAATATATTTTTTAAAAAATAGAGGTCTTTTTTTTAAAAAAAAAAAGAAAGAAAGCATGCTAGATTGTTTAAATCTCAATATGTCTCCAGAGAATGCTGTGAAATCAAAGGCAAGATTTTTGCGGAAGATCTTTCTTGTGTGATATACCTCCTCATGAAAGATTTATGGTAAAGCAAGATAGAAGGGGTGTTTCCTGTTTTTAATGAAACGCCTCCTCCCGTTCTCCCCCAATCAACTTAGGCCTCTCAGAATTGCCTGCCTGCTCTATCTTAAGCTGAAAGGGGAGGGAATGGCGAACAGATGCTAGGAACTTGGTTCATTCAGAAACCAATACAGTAATAAATTAATGATAATCACTGCAGTCAGGTGGTGTTCCCCCTCAAGTCAATTGATTTAAACAGCAGCAATTTGGCTAGTAAGGCTAGTCCTCTTTAAGTGAAAGCCATTAATATAATAGCATTGGTGTCGAAAGGAATCCATCTGGTACTAGAGCCATTCCCGGTCAGTGGTTTAATAACTGGACAGGGAAGCCCTCAATGTACAATATCCAAATAAGAAGGAATTGGTGATTACAGTCAGGACTGAAAGGGGTGTCTGTCTGTGTGTGTGTGTGTGTGTGTGTGTGTGTGTGTGTGTGTGTGTAGGAACAAGCTATTGATAGTAAAGTAATCTCTCTCCTTTGTTATAAGAACCGAGGTGGCGCAGTGGTTAGAGTGCAGTACTGCAGGCCACTTCAGCTGACTCCTAGCTGCAGTTCGACGGTTCAAATCTCACCGGCTCAAGGTTGACTCAGCCTTCCATCCTTCCGAGGTGGGTGAAATGAGGACCCAGACTGTGGGGGCGATATGCTGACTCTGCAAACCGCTTAGAGAGGACTGAAAGCCCTATGAAGCGGTATATAAGTCTAACTTGCTATTGCTATTGCTATGTTATATAGACCAGGTGTGTCCAACCTGCAGCCCACAGCCTGGACAGTTAGTAATGTGTTCCAACAAGATGATAGCACACATGGGCTTCGGGGGGTGGAGCCTGCCGCCGTCGGGAGCTCAACGGAGCTCCTCTCAGGGTTCTGGTCTGTATATCTTATAAGATCTATAGATATCTCCCCTTTCTGGCAGAAAGGGGCAGGGAGAAGGTCAGTCGTTAGGATCTCTTTGTAATTCATAGCTTTTTTTTTTGCTGTGAATGGAGAAGAGGTTCAACATTAGCTGAGCTTTTACTCCAGCCAGTTCTCCGCAGCTGCCTTTTTTGCAGCCCTAGGCAGATTGCCCCCCCCCCCCCAGGACAAAGCTAAGCTATTTAAAAACTAATCCGGGCGGGGACCATTCCTGAGGAATTTTTTTTATTACTATCTAAAATACCAGCTTCAACTTTGCAAAAGGCTCCCTTTTCTAGCTGCGTCACAAGATGGCGATCTTATAGTTTTTGTGTTTGATGTGACGTACTTAGTCAGCCCTACTCTCCTGAAGGCTTCTCCGTATTAACTGTTAAAAGATTAACTGAGGGGAGCAGAGACTTTGATTCTTGGCTAGCCTGATTGCTTGTCTTTTATTTTTATTCTGGAATGGCTCCCAAATCTAAGCAGAAGCGCTTCCTTAATAACATATCTCAAAAAACTGCTATGAAGCCGCTACCCTTGCCTCCTACGTCCTCCACTGGAGATTTGTTAACACAAGAATTTCTTCTCAAAATGCTTAATAACTTCAGACAGGAAATTAATCAACTGATATCGGATTTATATGATCAATTTGATGCTAAAATTGCTCAAGCAAAGGAGGATATGATCGGAGTAATGACAGTCATGACAGATTATATTGCTGAAACGGAGGATAAATTGGAACTTTTGGAAGAAACTAACTTTAATTTGACATCCAAAAATCAAACGTTACAACAGGAAATTGAAAATGCTCAAAAACAACTTGTCATGATAAATTATAATAAGACTGCCTTCGCAATAAGAGTTAGAGGACTGCGTGAAAACGAACAGGAGAATTTGAAACAGATCTTCTTTGAGGCTCTTAGCCGCTCGGTGGGAAGTCCGGGACTTAACTTTGATTGGCAGATTCAAAAAATTTACCGCCAGAATTCGTGGGTAGCAAAACAGCGACAGCTTCCGAGGGACATAATTATATACTTTACCACAAGGGAATCCAGAAATGTGATAATACAGAAGCTTTACAACAAGAGGTTGAGAATTGATGGACAGGACTTGATTGTTTTTAAAGAGATACCATCTCAAATATTAAGAGCAAGGAGAGATTACATTTTCTTAACTGAAGAACTCAGAAATTCTCAGATTCCATACAAATGGGAAGTCCCAGCTGGCATTACAGTTACATTTGGCAATCAAAAACACCGCATTAATTCTGTCTGTGAAGCCCGAGAATTTTATTACAAGACCCTGAAGGCGGGACTTCCTGAGTCATCCGGACCTGGAGAGAGACAAGGAGAAGGAGAAGACAAGCAGCGAGACACGTGGCTACAAGGCAGAGGGTGTTGCTTTCCTCTTCCGGAAGGGCAGAAGAGTAAAGAATAAAGACTTAGCGATGTTCTTAAAACTTTATGATTTCTGCCTGGGATAAAATGGAAAAGTTGTATATCGACGATGAGACATGGAGACTGAAAGAAGCGTTGCTGATTGTGGACACATATTGTATATAAGATTTGTTTGAACTCTAACTCAAATTGCGCATGAATTATTTTCCTAGGCGAGGAGAGCGGAGATCGCGATCTTTTTGAGTTGTGGTCTGGGACGAACGGAGTTGGGAGGCGCGTGGGAGAGGGAAGGGTAGCGAAAGCTTAACTAGACTACTTGGGGCTAGAATGCAAGCTGATGTTTGTATCAGTTGCTATTTCAATATAAGGTTAAGAAAGATTAGTCAGAGAGTCTCCAGGAAGGTGGAGTAAATATGTGAGGAGCAATGGACGCGGATAAAATATATATGTGGATATGGATAAAGGCAGGGTGGAAGGTAAAAAAAAATTTTACATGTGGATCTGGGTAAGGATAGAATGGGAGGTGTTGGAAATGAAAAATGAAAGAAGTACTTGAGTTTAATGGTTTTATAGAAAGGTTTGGATATTCGGATAAAAAAGAGATAAATTAAAGGTCTGAATAGATAGATAAAGCAATGAGACTTTTAGTTGGGGAATCCTAATTGATTAACTTACCTGGCTCTAACACTGTTTGAAACCCTGCAAGTAGTAAAATAACCGAAATTTGGAATGAGCTACATTGTTTAAGATTTATAGATGATGGGAAGCTGTGTTAATGTAGTGGGTTTATTGATCTTTCTTGTTTTTCTTTTTTTTTCTGTGTGTGTTTTTTTCTTTTCTATTTTTTACTATTCCCTTTTTTTTTTTTTTTCTTTTCTTTTTTTTAACTTTAAAGTTAGCTGGCTTTATTATACTCAAGTGCTTGTTAAAGAACTATGCCGGGTATGGGACCTGGGAAGCCGTAAGGGGGTTAGGGAGGGGGGATTATAGGGGGGAGGGGGGAGGGTGGAATTACAGTTTCAATTCTTAGAACAATAAGAATTCACTTGTATACTGCGGCTCGTTTTCTTTTTTTTCTTTTTCTCTTTTATTTTCTAAAAAATAAACTGAATAGATTAATTGTAGGGATACACCAAAGTGAGGAGAAGAGGGAAAGAAGAGGGAGAAGTAAAGAGGGAGCGAGAGGGGAATGTAAGGAGGGTGAGATGGAGGGGGGGGAGATGTCTGAGGGGGAAGGGAAGTAGAAGAGGGGAATGCTGGAGGGGAGAAATGAAAGTTGGAGGGGGAGAAGAAAGGGTGTATTGAAGTGTCATGTTGGGTTTTTTTTTTTTTATGGTGGATTTTCTCCTTTTTTTTGTTTTTTGTTTTTTGTTACACACAGTATATAAGTGATTGTATAAAATGAAAATGAAAATGAAATAAATAAAATGTTTATAGAAAAAAAAAAAGAAAAAAAAATATAAAAAAAGATGATAGCACACATGCATGTGCATGTGTGCGCGCACACACACACATCAGCAGTGGGATTCACTTACCTTCCCTACCATTTCTCAAATTTGAGTGAGCGCGCATTACATCATGGCAGGTGGGTGGAGCCTCCCGCAGCCACCGCTACCAGTTTGGCTGAACTGGAGAAAATGGGCTGAATACGATGACCCCTTCTTTCTTTCTCTCTCTCTCCCTCTCTCTCTCTCCCTCCCTCCCTCTCACTCACACACATACACACAAATTGATTGATTTATTTGTATCCCATCTTTTATTATTTTTCCAAATAACCCAAGACAGAGAACATGTCCAATACACCTCCTTCCTCCTACTATTTTCCCCACAACAACCACATTGTTAGGTAGGTTGGGCTGAGAGACAGTGACTGCTCAAAGTCACCCAGCTGACTTTCGTGGCTAAGACAGAAACTGAAATCATAATTTCCTGTTTTCTATCCTGGTGCTTTAACCACTAGACCAAACTGGCTTATATTATATATTTTATATGTGGTCCAAGACAATTCCTCTTCACTCAACATGGCCTAGATGAGCCAAAAGGTTGGACAAGCCTGATGTAGATCATGCAATGCCTCTCTTGAAATCTCATCATGAATTTCCCTTCTTTTTTCCACCTTTCACACCTTTACGCTCTTCATCCATGTATTTTGAAGCTCTCCAAGTTGCTCCCTCCATCTTTTATTTCTGTCCCCACCTGCCTAAAACCTTTACTACTTAGTTCAGTGCAGAGGGTCTATTAAAACTCTACACTAAATTTGGGACAGAAAAAAAAGTGAACAATGTCTTCAATCCTAAAGGAAAAATTGTCTAGCTGTCTGTCCCAAAGACAGAATCTGTCCTCCACTTAGCAGTGAGAGTAGTATTCTTCCCTATTCATCTCCTAACCTATTTTGCCTCAGTTTTCCACATGCTTTTCCTGCCATTCATTCATGCTGCCAAGGAGCTCTTAGACCAGGGATGGCAGCTATGGCCCCTTTATGACTTATGGACTTCAACTCCCAGAATTCCATGCTGGGAGTTGAACTCCATAGGTCATAAAGGGGCCATAGTAGCCCATCCCTGTCTTAGATGAAGCTGATCCTTAAATATCAAAGTAGCACTTCTGTTCACAAGAAAATAGTCAGCCATTTGTTTTGTTTGGAACTTCCTGCCCATACTACTTTGTTTGCTAAGTAACTGCTTAGCATTTGCTGAGGATCTCTTGAGCCCTGAAGCGGATTTTAAGGTAGGCTTTTTTCTCACATTTTCAAACTTGACCAAGTCAAGTTTGTTACACTTTGACATACTCTCTATCAAATGAAGAGTGAGTCTTCTTCCAGTGAGCAGAACAAGTACGCACTCTCCTGGCTCTGCATTGCATGAAATGCTAACTGAAGCTTTTATATTGTTCTACCCTCAAAGATGTTTACCTCTCATCGTTGATCTTCTCATAAAAGGCCCCATAGTATAAGCATGCAAGGAGTTCTGATCTTTCTTAGAACTTGGCTAGAGTTCAGATAAACAGCAAATGAGGATGTCAGGCATTCTGTGTGCAAGCCAATGTAGGATTCATCTAATAGTAGGACACAATTGTTGGTAGAGAAACAATAAACATGAGAGAATGCTAACTTTTCACTTGCAGCTTTTTCACTGCACATTTATCATGGTAAGCAGAGATCAAATCAGTCAATTCTAAAGCAAATTAACCCTGCTTGATCTTTGGAAGGACAGATACTGAAGCTGAAGCTCAAATTATTTGGCCACATAATGAGAAGAAAGGACTCATTGGAAAGGAACCTGATACTGAGAAAAATTGAAGGGAAAAGCAGAAGGGGACAGTAGAGGGGAAAGTGGTTAGATAGTATCATCAACACAATGAACACAAATTTGAGCAAACTCTGGGAGACAGGGAAGGACAGGGAAGCCTAGTGTGCTATGATCCATGAAAAGAGTCCAATACAACTTAGTCTGACTGAATAAAAACAAATCATGGTGAGTGCAGGAAGGTCACACATCACTTCCTCATATGCACTCAGTTTGGGATATTTTCTAGGGTGTGTAAAAAGTAGTACGTCCTCCCATCACATTATTTTGCCAAAACTGGACCCAGAGAAGAGAAGGGGTAATCGGACTGCCATGATTTCACCATGTCCAAACCATAGTTCAAGCTAAAATCATGGCACTAAGGAATTTATCTTTTCTGTCAGGAAACAGGGCAAATTAGTTAGGATCAGGGTACATGCAGTCACTAGAGGAAAGGGAGGCGGAGCCTCACCAGTCTCCTGAGAGAAAGGAAAGAATTTTAAATAATTTTTTTAAAATAATTAAAGCCAGGGTAGTTGCTACCAGATTTCAAGTCACAGTGGCTTGATGTCTGCTCTCAGTATTAACTAGGAGGAGGCCAGAGAACTCGGGGCCTCCTTTGCATAAGGAATTTTTCGCCTTTTAAAAGTTAAGAAAGGGTTAAAAAGCAAAAACTTTCATATGCAAAGGAGGCACTGATTCTCCCGCCTCCTGATCAGGGAGCAGCGAATCATGCCTTATGAGCACGCTTATGTTGAGCACGCTTACGTTGGGCGAACAAGAGGAGAGTTGAGAGAGTTTCCACAACAGGAAAAGGCATGTGGATTGGACGGAGGGAAGGGGGGGATTCAAATTTATTGTAATTAAATATGTAATTTTTTTATTGTGGACTGTGTGTGTGTGTGTGTGTGTGTGTGTGTGTGTGTGTGTGTTTCTTTTTTCACAGCAGTCCAGTGGGATCGGAGGAGGCGGGGGGTGAGGTGGCGGAGCGCGGAGGCGGCAGGGACGTTCTCACCGCTGTGTCCCAACAGGCCAGGCATCTCGCGTTTATGTCCGCCATAAATGTGAGACGCCTGGCCTGTGGGACACAGTGGTGGCAGGGAGAGGAATGGGCTGGGTGGGCTGGCTGGCTGGGGAGGGGGGAGCCCTTTAAAGCCCTGCTGCCATGTCTTCCCAGCAAGACTTCCTTTCGGTTCGCGGTTTCCCTTGCCTGCCTTAACTAACTTTAGAGTGCCGGCAGGCAGGGCTCAGCCTCCATTCAGCAA
The DNA here is from genome assembly GCF_009769535.1 of Thamnophis elegans. Taxonomy (NCBI): domain Eukaryota; kingdom Metazoa; phylum Chordata; class Lepidosauria; order Squamata; family Natricidae; genus Thamnophis; species Thamnophis elegans. The sequence goes on along the minus strand of NC_045543.1, from coordinate 81,123,979 downwards.
AACATGTTTCACTGAATGGCGGCTGAGCCCATGCCTTTAAAGTGCCGGTTTGCCTTCTGGGCCGGCTGGCGCGGAAGGCAAGCCGGCACTTTAGAGCTCGGCCGCCATTCAGTTTCGCTGAATGGCGGCCGAGCTCTAAAGTGTTGGCATGCCTTTAAGTGCCGGCTTGCCTTCCGAGTGTCCCGGCTCCATCTGAGATGCTTCTCGCCGCCGTTGCGCTCCACCGCCTTACCCCCCCGCCTCCTCCAACGAACAATCCTGCTACCCCGGCCTGCAGCCAGCCCAGCACCGAGCGGGGAGGACAAGGAGGAGGAGGAGAAGAGTGGTGAGTCCTTGTGCCAGCCGGCCAGCCAGGCAGGGAGCAGGTCGGGCGGGGGTGGGTGGGCTGGCTGGCTGCAGGCCGGGGCAGCAGGATTGTTCATTGGACGAGGCGGGGGGGCAAGGCGGTGGAGCGCAATGGCGGCGAGAAGCAACACCCCCACCGCTGTGTCCGACAGGCGTCTCACATTTATGTCCACCATAAACGCGAGACGCCTGTCGGACACAGCGGTGGGGACGTTGCTTTTTGCTGTTGCTGCAGTCTTGCCTCACCAATGGTAACCCTCACCGCACGTCACTGGTTAGGATGAAGGCATTCATGCATTTATTTGCCACAAGCATGTATTTCCCTCCTTTTCCAAGAGGCATATTTACATTTAAGTTTCAGAACAATTTTTTTTAGACATATATTAGAAGGAGAGAGAGAAACTTATCTGGATTGAAATTAGTTTTAGCATTATATATAATGAGGTCATTGCTTCACATAACCAGAATCATCTAACTGTTCCAAATATTTAATATAGTGCATGACAATGGGCAATGCAGAACTTGGACAGCCCTGGAAGGGACCATGCCAGGCCTGGAGTGAGAGGTCCTTTGGATTCAAAGGATGTTCGGCTTCCAATCCATTTCTCTATCTCCAACCTCAGAAGATATCCAGGCATTGGGTTGAGTTCAACTATGTCCTCCCATCACTTGCAGTGCAGAGAAATGCTTTCAAAATATCCAAACATTTCCCTTCCCTCACTTCTTCCCTTCAGTTCTGGTCACAACACAGAGCTCCAATGTCAAAATGTTCTGTTAACTAATTGATTTATCTTTCCAGAAACGAAAGAAAGAACTTCTGGTATTGTTGCCAAATATATGACAAAATAACCAGATCTTTCTGCACTTGAACCAAGGTGAAGAGAGTAGATTCCATTTGCTGATCTTCTCCAGAATATCTTAGCCATTCTATGAAATTGGTGGCATTCTTGCCAGAGAACATGTGGTTCTCTGGCCCTAAGGAACAATTGGCCCTCAAAAAATGCAGCTATTTGAATGCTTTAGAAAAATTTGTAAGAGTTTCAAATAAACAATCTTGGCACAAGGTAAATAGTTAAATTCAAGTTCAGTTGGTTTTATCCGGAAATCCCTAACCCTTGTAATATTAGCAACAGACCATCTTTCTCTAAATGGGAAGCAGAATAGGGTATTTTTTCCACATACCTTGGAACTGATTCAAGGTTGGCCACATGTAATATTCCCCCACTTGATTTTCTTCGGCAAGTTCTCTTCTTGCAACTCTGGAATATGGAAAGGTTCACAGAACTGAAAATTGAAACCTTCCGTGTATTTCATTTGCTTTGTATGAAATTAAATTCATGAATGATGTTTCAAAGGAAAGTCATTTTTCTTTATTTGTGTACTTCTGAATTTCTGTTGACAAAAAGCAATCTCTTGACATAGCCAATTAAAATGACTAGTTTCTTCACAATCTGCTATTCCTCTACCAAGCAACATCTCTATTTTATTTAAACAAGTTTTAAGATATATACATGAGTAGTCACCCATACAGAAACAAACACAGTTTTTACATATATATATATGTGTGCGTGTGTGTATGTGTGTGTGTGCATGCATATGCACATATAAGCCGACAGACAAGCAAATAAATATTCCATGTGCATTAATATATTCTGCACTGTGCCCTTTCATAAATATAAACTTGTGATGTAAGAAAGGGTGGCATATTTTATTTTCATGAGTAAAGAACGACTACATAACTCACAAGTGGCAAAGCACAGCTATGCCATTAATGGATTGTGTGCAGGCAGCCTTACTGAATGAAAATAAAAATCTATTATGCTGCCCATCATAACACATTATATATACACCCTGCCAGAGGGTTATGTCTGCAGAGTAACCAAAATTTTTGTTAGAGCTAGCTGAAATAATTAATACAGTTGAAGAAACAAAAAGATTTAGAGCTAGTGTTTATTTCCCACTGGCAGGTTCTAAATATGTATTTCACAGCAGTCAACATGTATGCACATTTATAATGGGGTCTGTCCTTTTTTTCTCTTGACCTGTTTCTGGGAATTACTTAGACGAAATTCAGCCATTCCTTCGATATGAAGAAATATTGGAATGTTGCTCACTTTCAACAGGATATCTTTATTGTAATTTTTTCTCCTTAATATTAAAAACATTTCTGCAAACTAGGAGCAACCCCACAAATATGACACTCAGTTAAATCTGATGTGACCCAGGTATGTGTTTTGAATGTAGAACCACAACATGAGGCAATCATTTGATTCAAACTCCAGATTTTATCATGGAAATTGGCTTCCTGGTAAGTTTATCTATCAGGAACATAGTCATAAAGTGAAGCATCATTTGCTAGGACTATACATTGTGGATTTTTCATCATTAGTTGCAGGCTCCAATAAAGAATTGTGTGCCTTTAGAGGAGAAATTATTTGATGATTTACTTGTTGAATGTATTATGTATTTGAAACCTCAAAGAGCATAACTCAATAGATGAGATTCACAAACAGAAGATAAAATTGGATGTTACTATTCTTTTCTTCAACACACACTAAATTCAGATTTATTAAGGAATGGTCAGTACCTGTAGAATGTACAATGTAGAAAAATTCACCCATAGAATTGAAACAAACTGAAGTACATAGATTGAAGCAGAGTTAACTACAACTGATTATATTTAAATCTAGCACCCATATTTATTGCACAGTGTTATGTCTTAAAATCACCTTCAGAACCAGAATCTACTTATCTTATGCTTTTATACTTTGGAAAATACACATTCATGTAATAATCAAATGTAATATAGGTAGTTCTGATCACGTGACCATAGGGACATTGTGATGGTTTTAATTGTAACAATTGTCCATAATTCACTTTTTCAGCACCATCAGTACCTCAAACGATCACTAAGTGAAATAGGCGTAAATCATGCATGCAATGAATGGATTTGTGTGTGTGCTATAATGTGATCATTTCCAGACACTTCCTAGTACCAAATGATCAAGTAACAGTGGTTACCCTCATTTTTTATGAAGTAGCATTCTACAGCCTAAATAAATGATTAGGGAACTAGAGGCTAAAACATATGAGGAACAGTTGCAGGAACTGGGTATATCTAGTTTAATGAAAAGAAGGACTAGGGGAGGCATGATAGCAGTATTCCAATATCTAAGGGGTTGCCACAAAGAAGAGGGAATCAAACTATTCTCCAAAGCACCTGAGGGTAGGACACGAAGCAATGGGTGGAAACTAATCAAGGAGAGAAGCAACTTAGAACTGAGGAGAAATTTCCTGACAGTTAGAACAATTGATCAGTGGAACAACTTCCCTCCAGAAGTTGTAAATGCTACAACACTGGAAGTTTGAAAGAAGATGTTGGATAACCATTTGTCTGAAGTGGTGTAGGGTTTCCTGCCTAGGCAGGGGGTTGGACTAGAAGATCTCCAGGGTCCTTTCCAACTCTGTTATTCTATTCTAAATAGACTACAGTACTTCTTTCCATCCCACATGCAGACACAAATAAGAGTCAATTTGTTTCCTATATTTGAAATTAAGAATTCAAAGGTCCTTCCAGCTCCATCCCTCAAAAAGTACTGGATAATAAATACATCACTAGGTGAGGCCACCATTTAATATAGTCCTTTTGCCATCGGAAATATTGTAAACAACATACTATTTGATCTTGTCACATGTGATTGCTTTCAGGTTTTTTCTGAGTGCTCCTTTGACCTCTGCCCAGTTTTCTTTGTTTGATCTATAGAATGTGTTCCAGTTATGAGTTTAAAAAGAACCCAGTTAAATTGATTTTCCAAGGGGAAGCAATGACTCTAATTTTAAATACAGTGGAATGTAGTTAAATTAAGAGGAATCAGGGTTGCTGTAATGATATTTCTGATCGGATATAAAGATCTATCTCTGTGATGTTGCAGAAGTTTTAATTAAAATGCTAGGAAAAATATACAGCAAAGCTGATGTAAAATTTGTGTAGTTGACTGAAGAGCACAAAATGTATGTAATAGGGTAGTTTAGATATCACAATAGTCTTATCACCAATGGAAGAACCAAAATGGGAAATTAAATTTCCCTCCAATGTAGATTCTGAATTCATTTGGAGGAAGTTGTAGAAAAGGAATGGAGACCAAACAAAAGACCAATAACCTAACAGTGGGTTAAGTAACAATTATACAATTATACACAGTGCCTTGGCATATAATCCTGCTGGCCACTTGACCACAAAAATGTCTTTATACAATGCTGGCTCCCCCGGGCTAAGGAATAGAGATGAGCACTATTCCTAGAGTCAGACACAACTGGACAGGGGAAACTTTTACCTTTATATAATTGTTGTAGAACATAGCCATTTTTTTCTCAATCTCAGCAACTTTAAGATGTGTGGACTTCAATTCCCAAAATTTCCCACTTGAAGTCCATGCATTTATATACACTTGATTTGAGCTAAAAAGTTCTGAAGCAAAAATGCCTTAAAGTCCTGAAGGTTAAGAAATCTTGGAACAGAATACATGTCTATTCATTGTAAGAAAAGAATCTTAATATGGTAGGGTTTTTTTACAACAGAAAATAACCTGCCACTTGCAAAATGTATTCAGCCATTTATGTTACATTCAGTCTCTTATGACAACCTGGACCAATTGCCTCAGGTAAGACATAGCAAGTTAGCAAGTACGTCAAAAAACATTTTTTGAGTAGTGGAAAGAGGTTCCCTCTGTTGTAAGAATGATGAAGATTCACAGTTTTTAATCTGAAGATTGCATTTTTATTTATATTTATCAAATCTATGATGTTTGACAGTGTACAATTTAAAAGCAGCTATTTGAAGAATACAGTAGATACCATGGCAGAGAAGACAATAACACTGCTTTAATGATGGGACCTGGAGCACACCAACTCCAGGTGGGCAAAGCAATAGGAAAAAGGTAGTCCCTAAGCTACCCAAGCTCTATGCCATGAAAGCCCCTTCCTCAGCCAAAGCTACCCCCTGCTTTTTGAGCAGGAGCTGTGACCTCCAAAATACAAACTAGATGTATTCAGAGGAGTGCTGCTGCATTCAGAACCATAGATACAAAATCCATGGTAGCCAGAAAATCGAAGCACTCAACCTTGGACTTTAAGCTAGGTGCCATATCCACATCGCAAAAGCTTCCAGATACTCAGACATCTTCAGAGATCTTGATGCTTGTGCTTGCTTCATCCAAGGTCAAGATATATAACTGGGTAACAGGATATTCATGTTACCTGACTCTGTGTCAAAGGATGACCTCTTTCAGCAGCTTCACATAGATGTCAAACAAGAGAGGCAAGAGAGTGAAGCATTACATTACTAAAATAACTTCTGGGTCCACAGGCTAATGAGGAATATGAAGGCCATTTTCACCATGTATAGGTTAAACTATTGCAGAAGCAGTTATATTGGCAGGATAGAATAGGATAGGGTAATGCATAATATAATACAATATGATACAAAATTATACAATACAATACAATACAATACATAGTCTTTGTTTCCTTGTTTCTATAAAAAAAAATAAAAAATATGACATTTTAAATTGTGGTAGACCCAATATAATTTTCATCCAACTTCTAAATAAGATTTATGCTCTCCTACCCTTTTTTATTCCCGCACTTCTATTTTCCTTATTTTTGCCTGTAAAGTATTTGCTTTGCTGACATAAGGCTGGTTTAATAAAATTGGCCTTCTTCCTAAAAGTTTACCTGTGAGAACCCTGAACATAATAAAATCAGATTATGAAGGCAATCATATTTACTAGTAATAAATCAAATCTTGCAGACATCAGTTAAGTCTCCCTTACTGCACCGAGACAATATCAAGTATGCATACATCAATACCTGAGGTGCCAGAAATATATTTCATAACTTTGGGAAGGTGGAAGCGGGAATGCTACTTGCACTAGCTGCATAATTATGGAGAGAGAATTTGTAATGCGAACATTATGAAGTACAAAGTGGCTTTGCCCTACATTTAATAAGCTCTGCATGTCAGGCCCACAAACATAATGGAATTTGGAGATGATTTCTTACCATCAAATACAGATTATTGTTTTCAAGGAGAAAGCTTCCTGGAGCTTCATCAACAAATATCTAATTTTAAACCACTACCCTCTACCTTACCAGTGCATTGCATTTCCTTTAAACTGATAATGCAACACCATATTAAAAGAAAAGCAGCGTCAAATGAAACCAGGCCATTTTTAAAAAGTGGACTTGCCTTTCAGTTAGTAAAGCCACGAACCTTTAAAGTCATGAACCTCATGAAGATGTCTTGTTTACTTGTAGAAATTGACTTCCACAGGATTTGCATGAAAAAACTCAACCAAAGCCTTTTTCTTGTATTAAAATTCCACAAACATAGAACAATACTAATGAAACAAGAATAAAAAAAGATTATACTTTTGTAAAGAAATAAAAAACAGAAAATTAATTAAAATTTAATTAAAGAATAAAACTGAAAAATATTTCAGTCACCGAGAAGAGTCCCAGAAGACCTGTAATTGACAGATTTGGAAGGAGAAAAATGGTCAGTCACAGGCCTTTCGGGACTTCCCAGATTGGAAGGAGAAATAATCATAGAGGAGGCAATTCAACATTGGTTTCCCATGAACCTTCTGGAGGACAACAGCCTCCAAATACAAGGACAGAAGAACAAACTTGGATTAGGGAATTTTATGAAAGCTATCAATCTTGCCTGGGTGTGAAAATATGGGGTTCAGGAATAACAAGCAAATTTATTTCAGAAACTGAGGTTCCATGCTGATAAATCCATGATCCAGAAATCAGAGCCAATAGCAATTTGACACCAGTCCAAAGGTTAATCAGGAAATCAGAAGTAGCACAGGTGATAGGTCCAAGGATGGAAAGTTGCTCACCAACTGTTTGCATTTCTCTTTCCTTGAACCATGTTTTAGGATACAAATGTAGCAAATAAGAATGTGTGTATATAATCTCAATGGGCCACAGGTCCATTTCTATAAGCTACAATCTAGAGAGAAGCAGGGGTAAAATTAATTTACCTTCGCTATCGGTTCGCAGATGTGAGCTCGGGTGCGGGCACACTCACTTCGCTCGCACGTGCCATCTCCGCGCATGTGCAAGACCTTACGCATATGTGCAAAGCATTAAAAATGGGACATGATTACGTCCGGGCGGGTGGGCAGAGCCTCCCGCTGCCACCGCTACCGGTTCACCCAAACCAGAAAGAACCAGCTGAATTGCATCATTGGAAAGAGGGGTCCTTGGTTGTTTTCTTGCATACCTTTCATTACCCAAACTAGATAACATCATCATTGCTAGTCTGGAGTGGAGTTTGTTAGCACTCATGATGCTACTTAGCTTGGATAATGAAATGTCTGCAAGAAAACAACCAAGCTCAGAGAGCACCAAGGATCCCTCATTTCAACCGTGAGCTACAGATATTTTCCTCTATCAGTCTATAAAGTGTACTGTAAGCTACATTAAAAATGAAGTTTAAACCCAGGAGTTTTTTTTCTCTCCCTTGTCAATGCCAAAAATAAACTGTGTCACAAAATAACATCCCACCAGACAGAATTCAACAGTAACTTCTACAAACAACCAGAAAGGGGAAAATCAATTTTCCTTCTTTTTTTACTTCCAACTGACCAGAATTAAATTGCTCAGAGCCTATCAAAACACCAATGAGATATCTCATTGTCTGCCACCCGCTAGCCTTAGACAAATATCCACACTGTTTACCAGGTGGGAAGCTACAGTACTTGTTTCTAATCATTTCAGGGCACTTCGTTTTTTTTTGAGGCGCTGAGCCCATTTATTTTATTTATTTATCAGGGTTCATTTTAGTTCTAAAGGTAAGAGAAAGATGACCATGTGAGCTTGCATCTGCTCATTTTACCAGACAACAGTATTTAATTCCTAAATTATATTTGAATCTAAACAACAGTATTGGAGTAACACACACACACACACACACACACACTGTGATATTGTGTATATACGGGCAGGAACACATAGCTATAATCTAAGTAGCTATAGTAGAATTTTACCAAAAAAATTAATTTAGGTATGAATATTATATGGTGGAATCAGAGTAACAAAGTTCATTACAAATTGACCAACATGATCAAGTCAAAATAAACTTTCAATAAAATTAAAATGAATTAATGATTCATAACAAAACTGTTCCAAACTGGGGAAAAGATTAAATTTAAATCAGCATTAGCAAACCAGATAATTTGTAATAAAAGGAACTTTTTTCTGTAATTAGAATTCAAAATGTGTTCCTAATTATTAAAGAGTAATACCTGATTAATGAAATTCAAGATAAATTTCAATTCCAGGAGCCAAGAAAGGCATCTTATCAGACAGTTTGAGAACAAAAAGGGATTTGTCATACCTATATATTAGATTCCGTTTTAATTGTGGATTGGCTATTAAAAATTTCTCAGTTTACTGCAAAAATAGCTGGTTAAGTAAGAAATTTGATTTGCTACTTGAACAATTTGACTGATACATGTCTAGTTTTGCTGCAGCCACTATTATTTGACATTTATAATGCCCTAGGTTTCATACAATGTAGGAATTGTAATGTAGTGCACTTAATCAAGTTAGAGTAAGGGGGATGAACCCCTGAATCAGGCATGGGGTAGGAAGATGTTCAGTAGGTGAAATGATCTTGATTCAAAAAATACTTTTCAGTAATTGAAAAGGTGAGAAGGAAAAGAAGCATCCAACTAAGCAGAAAAGATGAATTAATTCTTTCCCAGAAAAAAAAAATAGAAGAATAGACCAGCTTGTAGAAAAGTGCTGTTTCAGAGAGAGGAATTGGAAGTGGGATTGATGGAGAGTTATAAGAAAACAGGGCAGAAATAATTTTGGAGTCAATGTGATACTTCACAAAGGATTTAAGAAAAGTGATGATGGTATCCTAGAGATTAAAGAAACAGTGGATTTTTGCACCAGTGTAGGCACCGAAGCCAAAGCTCTGGCTTATGTAATAATGAGAATCCTACATGGGGCTAACAGAAACCCTAACACTATCTACCCATGCCAATGGATGGATGATTTTATTTGAAGAGCAGTAGGTCAGCCTAAGGATTGCAAATTGATAATTAACTGAGAGGTTTCTCAGGCAAGAAGCTATGCTGGCCCAATCTTTCCTCTTCACATTGGGTAGACCAGGACGGCCCCACGGGCTGTGCCCGACCACATTGTGGGCTGCATCTGGCCCACAGCCCTTGAGTTTGACAACTCTGGTTTAGTTGAACCTAGCATTTCCTCCTCAAATGAAACTAAAATTGGCTACCTTTATTATAGGGAAAAAATAAAGCGATCAAATATACAACCTTGCAATGGCACACATGAATAAAATTGGTATAGTAAACTTAAACAACATTTCTCTCCATCTTCTTGCCCTGGAGCTAATTAGGAACTGAACCAAAGTATAAAAATATGAAAGAAAGAAAGAAAGAAGATAGTCAAAACTAAGGCGAGAGAAATTGGTTATTGCTTTGCTTTTCTATTTTATTGCATGCTCATTAGTTAATATTGTTCCACTAAAAGACTGACATGTAAATTAAAAAGGAATCCAACTGAAAATGCATCTAAATTCATGTGAAATTATTAAATTGCAATTTATTTATTTATTTATTTTCTCTACTTTGAGCACAGTGACTATTTTAAATAATACACTTGATGTTCCTAATGAGATCGTCAAAATTATACATCAGCATTACCAGCACATTATCATTTACCTGAAAGAAAAATGTTCCTGACTTTAAGTAGATTTACCAATCTAGTCAGTCTTGGTTGCTAACTTAAACTGAAATCAATCCTAGAGTTTGTATCTTTAGATATTTGTATGTATGTGTATATCCAACAAGAATTGTGTCCTACAGAAGGTCAAGATCAAGATTTAAAACTACATTAATACTGATATAATTATTTACTGACTAAAATGAACTAATCCATTCCATTTATTAATTAAATGACCCCCTACCTAAGTATTGCATAAATTCTTTATCACAAACTCCTCACATATAGAAGCCCACTGCAAGCCCACATATTTTGTGTCCATTAAACCAAGCTATCCCATCACTTGCTAAAAACTGTGCTCTCTTTTTTCAAGCATAAAGTGTTATTCATGTTGGAAACTTGGTAATATTATTGGCTGCTTTCACATTTTTGTTTCTGATGTCACTGAACTGAAAGAGTTTTAGTTTATCAGTTAGAACTATGGGAATGCTTAAGGAAGTGAAAGTGTTAGGGATATTCTATTTAGATTAGACTAAATTCAACTGTGTGATGGCTCAGCAATTAAAGATGCTCAGCTTGTCAGTGGAGAACTGACACTCCGGGTTCGAGACCTGAGCTCTTCAAAATGGGGTGAGCTACCATTACTTGCCCCAGCACCTGCCCACCTAGCAGTTTGAAAGCCTGCAAATGCAAGTAGATTAATAGGTACCACTTCAGCATTCTGTGCACCTTTGGCATATAGCCATGGTAGCCACATGGCGACAGAAATGTTCGGATAACATTGGCTCCCTCAGTCAAAAAACAGAGATGAGCACTATGCCCTTGAATCAGACATGACTGACAGGGATCGTGTTTTCCCAAAAATAAGACAGGGTCTTATTTTCTTTTGACCCCCAAAATAAGCGCTTGGCCTGATTTTCAGGGAGGTCTTATTATTTTTGAGGTACAGGAAGCCCCTTAACTTCAGCCTGCAGCCCGTGGATCAGCTGATCCAGGCAGGGCCAGAGGTTCTGTTTCTGGCACACTCTTGTGAGCCCTAGAATTGCTGTGCCTGCTGCTCTTTTTGCGGCCACCACTAAGAGAAGGAGCACAGTAGCTAGGATTTGTGAGAGTGGCCTCTGCGAGGCTGTTCCGTGTGAATGGCAGGTGCATGTGGGGTGTGTGGGGCATGACCCCCCAGCTGTGCATGCAGTTAAATATTTTTGGGGAGGGATTATTTTGGGGGGAGGGATTATTTTAACACATGCGCTCAAAAGCCCTATTAGGCTTATTATCTGGAAAGGTCTGATTTTCAGGGAAACAGGGTATTTTTAATTTCTATTTAGAACTTAGAATAGACACAGCAATGTACCTGCAGAAATGCACAAAATCAGAATAAAACCAAATGCATTGACACCTCTTCAGGGTTCTTTCAGTTATAGAATGAAAACCAGTTCTATTAAATAAAACAAAACAAAATCTTTAGTGTTTACATCAATTTCTGCTTTATAGCTGGTTGTTAAATTAATATTCACTGACTAACTAGAAGGCCCCAAAATCTCAAGTTGTTTTCAGCTCCAGAAGCATAATTTATAGGTTTTACCAGAATGCCATTTTTTTTCCTATTTGTCTAAGCTTTGACTAATACGTCTTGACTTCACACAAGCAATTGAATCAAGCGATGATTCACCTTCTTTATAGCGGAAGCATTAAAAAAACCCAACATTTCTGATGAATAGGTTATTTTTATTTTCTCCTATTAAAGTTAACAATGATATAATAGACCTGTTAAGTTGTATTCTCGCATTTAAAACAAAACTACTCCAGAGAATATGAAAGGAAGTATGTAACGTTATCACAAAGGGGGAGGGAATTAAAATTTCAAGAATTACACAGTTTGAATCATTTTTCATGATCACCACATCATGATATTCCTATTTATTTGCTCATGTAATAGGCAAAATCAGGTTGGATAACACAATGGGGGAAATGGAGAAAAAAGAAAATGGACATCAATTGTCCTTACCAAAGGTCTTGATCTTTGGTCCAAATCTTCAAGGCCATTTGAAATATCAATAAGACAAACCCTGTTCAAATATGGTAGGGAACCTCATTCCAGAGGTTCCTCTTTACATGAATTTCCTAAAATACTTCTGATTCCCATCCTACATTCAAGAGTTAGATGAGGGGTGTCAAACTCATGGGCTGTAGGCCGGATGCTGACCGCACTCATGCCTATTGTGGCCCGCCAGCAGCCAGCGGAGCTGGCAGCAGAGTCGGACATGGAGAAGTTTGGGGAGGAACATGGCCAGTCCTGGAGGCTGGGGAAGGCTCGGACGAGGACTAGCAATAGCAATAGCAATAGCAATAGCAGTAGACTTATATACCGCTTCATAGGCCTTTCAGGCCTCTCTAAGCGGTTTACAGAGAGTCAGCATATTGCCCCCAACAATCTGGGTCCTCATTTTACCCACCTCGGAAGGATGGAAGGCTGAGTCAACCCTGAGCCGGTGAGATTTGAACCGCTGACCTGCTGATCTAGCAGTAGCCTGCAGTGCTGCATTTAACCACTGCGCCACCTTGGCTCTTTTGACTCTGCATCAAAGGCAGAGATGGGGCCAAGGCTGTCTGACAGTTCTCAGCTGCCTTTGGAGGTAGACAGCAGTGAGGCAGAGAAACATCTGGAGCCTGTTCCCAGTGTGCGCATGCGCAGAGCTGCCAGAAGAAAAGAACAGCTAAGAAATGAGGGTTGATTTGGGAGTAAAGCCACAGGTGGATGGTGAATGGCCCCTCCCATAGGAAATAAAAGAGACACAAAAGGGGAGTGGGGTTTTGCAGGAATCAATTTGTTCATTCGTTCGTTTCAAGAGTGTGAAGATCTGCCCATAAATCTCTTTAGGATTGGGCACCATCCTGATCTTTTAGCACTGCCTTATCTCCATAAATGCTCCGAGCTTTCTATACTATTACATTATAATAAGCATAACCAGGGTTGATGGACATGACCCCAAAAATGAGAATAACTTTTTAATTAAATGGACTATTCTGCTTTGATTATTATGCATATTTGGATGTGTCTTCATTATAAAGTACACATTACTTTATCTATATAGTGACAAATACATCTGAACTAAACTCTGCCATCTCTTACATCAAAAATATTCCTGGTCGAAAGCACATCATCCAAACTCCTATACTGTTTTTTTCCTTTAAAAATGCTATTTTGCTGAAAAAATGTTTTAACTATTCTGTAGTTATTTTGTCTAAAACTTCCATTTTGGACACTACATATTCTATGTATCTTAGAAGCAAAATATTTATGTGTTCTTGTCCAAAAATATTCCATTGTGACAGGGATAATCGATACATTTCCCACATTTCTTATGCTTCTGAGGCCCTTTTCAATCTGATGTCTTACTTAGGGAAACCCATCTAGAAGTAAAAAGACAAGTTTTTTTGGCTTCCTTCTTCCTTTTTTCCTCCAAAGTTCCTGTTTATTAATAAGAAGCCAGCAGAGCCCCTGTTGCTTGATCCTACATATTGAAATCAAATCCTCGGAGTGCCATCCACCAGCCGCCTAATGTTGGAACCTAACCTTTATATTATAAAGCTAGAGATTACCAAATGAAATTTGACTGAGCTTCTTGGGAAGGAATCCTATGACATAAAACTGTCCTTTCCCTAATCAAAATATCACCTGAATGAAGTCATCATGTTTAGCCTGATTACATTTTTCCCCTCCATATATGTGCAGCTGCATTTGCCTCTCCCGAAATGTCATTTGATTATGAGAAAATAAACAGGAAGGGACTCAGAGGGAGTCGGTACAGGGCCTGCTTGTTTACCTGCCGCAGCTTTCTTTGCCGAAGAACAAATGTCATGTAAATGGTGCGCTGGCAATCAGCTGCCAATCACCCAGGCTTGGCATTCTTGATGATTTGCTAAATCATTTAAAGAGACATGCTTTACTAAATGAAAAAATATCAGCAGCAAGGGTCTGTGTTTAAACACGGGGCTGAGTTATTATCCCAATAGGCCAAAATGAAATGAAGACATCTTCCAATTAAAGCTTGCAGATGAACCAAGACAGTCCCTTCTCTCTCCTCCTCCTCCTCCTCCTCCTCCTCTCCCCCCCATTTTTTTCATAAAGACAGGCAGATTATGATTGGAAGAGAACAGCGGCGAAGACTTTCATTACAAGCTGATTATGGTGATATAATTCCCAGTGCTGTGTGTCTGCGGGCCCAACTTCACATTTGAAGGTTTTTAATATAATTTCCTTAGGGTGAAATGCTGAAGATTTATTAAACTTTATGAAGGGCTTACAGATCCAATTTAAGAGGACATATCATGGGGCAAAACTGACAGATGATAAAATACATTGCAAGGGCTTTTTAAAATATATATAGGTGGTTTTTTTTAAAGAAAGGAAGGAGAACTTTAAGTAGGAAAGTGTTTTTGAAATAATTGCTTATTTTTTTTTCAAGTTTGGTGAACTCGGAGTTTAACACATTCATCATTTGCCCCATGTATTTTCAAATGGTTTTGTTACATTGAGAAAAAGGTCTGGAGCTTATTGAAAACTATTTGATATCTTGAATTATCTTATTACAAGAGAGTTAAGAATAAGCCAGGCATAGTATGATGAAACCAGAATTGTTTCTGTTGGGCTTTGTGGATATTGAAGAAGAAAAGAAATGTGAGAAATTAATACTATATATGGTAACTGCGGCAAGATTAGTGTATGCACAAAGATGGAAGAGTATTAAATACTCACAGTGGAAGACTGGATTATAGAATTGATGGAATTTACTGAAATGGTGAAACCAATCCGGTTGGTCAGGAAGAAATAGTAAAGACCTTTTTAAAGAAAATACTGGAAAACTTATATGGACTTTTGTTGCAAGAAAAAAAGATTGAATAGATGATTTATGGATTTGGTGTCTAAAATGGTTAAGGGAATTACAAAGTAAGAAAAAAAGAAAAAAGGAAGGGAAAAGAGTAAGATGGTAACTCTTCATTGGAAAGAAGGACAAAAGTCATATTTCTGAATTTTCTTTCTTTATTCTTTTCCTTAGCTTTGCTTTGAATCTTTATACTATTATTGTATTTAAAATTCTAATAAAATAAGTAAAAATGAACTAAGTAGCCCTACAGGAGCCATATTTCTCAGCTTTATGGGTGTTATAGAATCATTCTTAAGAGTGGCGTAGTGGCCTACTGGTGAAGGCACTTGCTTCCCACTTGGAATGTTGAAAGTTCAATCCTTGGTAGCAGCAGATGTTTCTTTTTCAGGGCACAAAGAGAAACCTCTGCTACGAACTGAAGGTAGGCATCAGAAAGGGTACCTGGCCAGTAAATGCTTAGTTCACATATCACCAACTAGGAGTATAATGACATACCCAAGATACAAATGTAAGTATATAAGATCAATAGGAACATATTTAAAAAGACAAAAAAGCAAAAGTACCTTTATCAAATCCATATTAGACACTTTCAGATGAGCTAAAGGTGAGAATTAGTGCTAGTTCCTATCATAATCAAAGTAATTTTGACTTTTGTTGGAACCATTTGGGAACTAAACATAGAAAAGTTCCAGATACTCAATTACTGCTGATGATCAAATCAAAATCAGATCCACAAATGAAGAGTTAATTCACTGTTTTATTGTTCATGCCCATAACACACGGATCTTCTCAGACTAGTAGTTCACTAGTGTAGATAAGATTCTAGGTGAATCTAGATAAACCAGACTAGATAGGTTTCAAAGGCATTTAAGGGGGAACTGGACTTTACTCTCTTGTGCCTATGTAGTGATTCCAGACTGATTCCTTGCTTGACTCTTCCTCCTGATTCAGCCAGTCTCTCTCTGACAAATAAATAATATAAGCTCTATTCATGGATTTAATCAAGTGTGGGAAGTTAAAACTTGCCCATTTCCCTCCTAGTTTTCATGCAATCATTAGAAAGCCTGAACAAAAGGAAATGTTTTCTTGAATGGGATAATAATGCAGGAAATTGCTTTATTAGAGAACAGGCTTGCCAAGAGTGCTATGCTTACATTTTGCTTCTTTTGGTATATTTTACTTGACATTTGGGTAAAATAAGAGGCAGAATGGATCAGATACAAGGATAACAGTCATAGCCCGATCCTCTGCTCCAGTTCAAGTCACTGATACATGGAAACTAATGTCTGAACAGAGGTGATTTTTTGTTTTCAAGGAATTAGAAGGAAGATGAGGTTTTACTTAGCATTTTTGGAGCGCTCAAGCCAGCATGGTATTCTTTTTATGGCTCCAATGGAAATTATCATGGGGAACCACAAATAAGTCTGGAATTCTTTACATACCTTGCTGGAATTTAGAACTTGTACTAAATTAATATAGTACTATTTCTATATGCTTCTCAAAATGATATCTGCCTTTAAGTAAATCAGAATTTATCTTTCTCTTCCTTATATTTTGCAGTTACTCTTGCTTCTCATATGTGTACATAGTGCAAACTCTCTTCTTAAGATAATATTTAAAAATGCAAGATTCCAGCAACACTAACCTTGTAGGTGGTTTCAATTAATGTAATAACAGTATTAAGTCTACCTTAAAAAGAAATATTAGCTTACAACATGAGGGTTTAACAAAATTGGTTTGCCTAGGTTGTACACACATAAAACCCAAATATCTAGCTGTTAAAGTGAATATTTAAAAAGTGGCAAATGATCATTATTGTAATCTTACTCCAGTTTTCTTGAAGTACTTGTCAAGAAAATGGCAAATCAGAAACAATACAACTAATCTGACATAAATTTCTCAACTGATCCAAGTTTATATACAACACTAGAAATACTTTGGCATCACATTATTAATCTGCAGGACTCATACATTTATTATGACTTCAGAAGCAGTATGTGATTAGCAGCACTATTGTTAAAATATCTGATTTTCTTTTCCCGTGCATACAATTGAATGGAACATAGAGGTTTATTTAAAAGATGAAAAAAAAACCTTAGGAAAAAAAGAAGTCATATACATTTTATACTACTTTAAGACTTATGCTTCAATTGGCATAAGAAATGATCACAAAAGGCTTTCACATGAATATTATATTATTAATATGGTCTTTCCAGATTAATATTAGAAAACACTGCATCAGAATTATGCAGATCAGTGAAAGATATTTATATCCAGTAACCATGTGGAAAGGGGGGGGTTAAGATCAGTGGTGGGTTGCCAATTTTTTAACTACCGGTTCAGGCGCATTCCTGCGTGGAAGCGTCCGGGTGGGTGGGTGGATGGGTGGAGCCTCCGCTACTTCGATTTGCCCAATTCAGATCGAATCAGGAACAACCCACCTCTGGTTAAGACTTAAAAAAGCACAAAATATTGGACAGAATACAGTAATATATAATATCTGTAATACATATTCAGTTAGCTTTAGTCTAATTCTTTGGGAAGGAATGACAGAACATGGGGTGGAGTGAAAAGAGGGATCAGCCTAGAGTCCCTATATAGCCACAAGCAAACTATGTCCAGCCCTCCTTGAGTGCCCTTATCTAAATCTAAGCAGGTGCTGATCATCGGTTGAGAAGATTATTGCGCATAGGCTTTTCGCAATAAATCAGTTTAATTGAACCTTCACATGCTGGCCTGGTCTTTCATGCCTGACAAATTCCTAGTAATGAAAAACCACCTTACTTTTTTTGGGGGGGAGGGGTGATTCCAGGCCATTTAGAGTTATAATTTAGTTATAATTAAATACTATTTTAACTATAAATAAATTATTGCAAGTAACTTAGTGATCTGTTGTAATAATAGAATTTTCCTCCCCCCCGCCATGTAGCCCAATAATCTTCCTGGCTTAATATGTTTAATCTGAAACAATAAAATTAGCAAGTTTAATTCCAAGGACATCCAGGTTTCTCCACATGTTCTATATAAAGTATTGATTTCAATGGTTCCCCCCCCCAGAGATAAAAATTACACTTTTTGAGAGGGAAGGGAGGTTCTAATGAATATTGTACCCAGGATCATTCAGAATAGGTCAGACCTCCATAATGGAACGCAATATATTGGCCTAGGCTTCATCTTGATATCTTGTTCTTCTTTGGAATAAGTTGATCAACATCTTGGGATCTTTGGTTCCATGGTTACACAGAAGCTTTGTTTTGTTTTCCTATCGTCCTGCAGTCTTCCAAAAACTAGAAGCTGGATTGGATTATTCTTCACAATGTTACTTCTTTCATAACCAATTGATAGGATCAAACTGGTCTTGTATTTGTGAGCTAATCAGGGCAGTAGTAGGTTGCTCCTGGTTTGGCCCTGTTCAACCGAACCAGTAGTAGCAGCAGTGGGAGGCCCTCCCCACCCGCCCGGATGCTTCTGCTCATGTGCAGAAGCGTTGTACACTAGCGCACACAGGCAGCATGCCCGAACCGGTAGTAAAATTATTTGCAAACCATTACTGATTCATGGGGTGTACAGCCATACAAGAACCTCTAAGATGATGACATGAGTTATTCCAGCTGCTCCTCTATCAAAGTGTGAAGAAATTGGCTGCACATTTAATGCAAACTTGTACAATGCGGGAGGCAATTATCTAGTAATAATGATTAACTGATTGTTTTACATCACAATGATTCCTCTGATAGTTAACAGCTGAATTAAAACATCAACAATAAACCAACTTCACTCATATAATATCAACAAGATAAAAATGAAAACTACATCAAAACAATAAAGCAAAGGAACTAATATTTGCACTATTCTGAATTTTGCAGTGGCTGTTTTAAACTGTGCCTATAAAAATCTGCACATTACAGAATATGCATATGCATATGCTGTACATATATACTTACATACATACATACACACACAAACATGTGTGTGTGTGTGTGTGTGTGTGTGTAGATTTTCACAGGTGTAGATATGCTGGTCTTGTTGTATTTGGGTCTTTTCCTGTGTAAGATTGATATATAATCGGAGCTGCCATCTTATAAAACTTGGTGGGTGGGTGTGGAGTGCTGACTTTGTTTCAGTAAGTGGAATGATGGTTGTGTGGTTGTATCATGATTGGTAGTTTGGTGCTAATCGGTGCTGGCTGTGTGTCTATTGTTGTTTTGTGTTGTAATGGCCTGTGTGGTGGGTGGGGCTCGTTTGTTGATTAGGGCTGGTTTCCAGATGTCTGGTAGGCAGGAGGTATCGCCACGTTTATTCATCTTGTGGGGGTGTTTCTCTATTTCGATAGCTTCCATAATTATTCTCTTGTTGAAGTGTTCTGCTTTGGAGATTAATCTGGTTCCTTCAAAATTAATTTCATGTCCTGTAGTTTTAAGGTGCTGGAAAAGGGAGGAAGTGTTTTTTTTTTCTTACTGCATTCTTGTGTTCTGTGATGCTTGCATTTATTCTCCTATTCGTTTGTCCTATGTATGTGGCAGGGCAGATTTTGCATGGTATTTCGTAGACTCCTTGGTTTTTTAGTTGAATTTCGTCTTTGGGGTTTCTTAAGATGTTGACTATTTTTTGGTCAGTGTTGAAGGCTGTCTTGATATTGTGTTTGTGGAGAATTTTGCTGATTTTATCTGTGGTGCCTTTGATGTAAGGGAGGAGGGCAATGCCGTAGTCTTGTTCTGTGTCTTGGTTCTTGGGGGGAGTCTCCCTTTGGGTTAGGTTGGTAATTGTTTTTCTTTGGAATCCGTTGGCAATTAATACACTCTCATAAACATATTAATCTCCAATGGATTCCAAAGAAAAACAATTACCAACCTAATTCAAAGAGAGATTCCCCCAAGAACCGAGATACAGAACAGGACAACGGCATCACCCTCCTCCCTTACATCAAAGGCACCACAGATAAAATCAGCAAAATTCTCCACAAACACAATATCAAGACAGCCTTCAACACTGACCAAAAAAATGGAAAAGACCTGAATACAACAAGACCAGCACACAGACAGACAGACAGACAGACAGACAGACAGACAGACACACACACACACACACACACACACACACACACACACACATATATATATATATGTATATATATATATATATATGTGTGTATATATATATATATATATATATATATATATATGTATGTATATATATATATATATATATATATATATATATATATATACATACATACATACATACATACATATAATGCTATATATAATATGTATGCATATCAATATGCATATTATTAAAAACAGTATAAAGTACAGTATTACTTCCAAAACAGGGAGGACAGCATTTATTCTGAATGAATTCAAATAATAGACATCCTGTTTGAAGCTGGTGGCTGCTTTCACAAAACACATTACCATTATAATAATTTATACCTTAATATCTTTGTGTGATATGTGAACCCAGTCACTGTAGTTCACAAGATACGGTTTATGATTTAACTTTGTGCATGAATCAATTTTCTTTTATTCAGTGACCATGATTAAACAATCCCCCCTGGATCCAGACCTCCAATTTTCATCTGCGTCTTCATTTTTTTCAAACCCCATACAGATGGAAAGCTCACCTAACATCCTGCTTTTTTCTTTTCCTGCCTCTTTGGCTAAATTCTTAGCTCGGCACTATATCTGCTTCCTGACCTCTTAGCGTTTACAAGGTCTGTACACTGTAGGCTTAGACTGTTTTACAAGATCTATTTTATTGCCAAAGTGATCTTGTAAAGACCATTTATTTACACGTACAGAAGGACCTGAAAAGGCAGCTGTGCAAAAACAAACAGAATCCTATTGCTTCAGGGCACCATCTGATTTCCAGTAAGAATCAAACAGAAATACATTTAAGGGCAGAGAGGGGATGGCTAAAGTATATATTTTTTAAAAAAATGATTTTCTTCATTTCTCTGAGAAGTATAGCTCTGCAGGTCTCTCCCATCCCACCTGTAATGACCTGGGACAAGGCACCAAGGTCACACAGCTATCTGAGAGTTCAACCTCACCTTTAATGCTTCAAATTTTCCCCCAAATACTTCTGCATTTTGGCAAGTCCCAGAGCAAAGGGCGCACACACCACAGTCTTGCTGCCCACAATCCAGCAAAACAAAGGAACAATGAGTCCATGCAACAAGGAACAAACAAGGAGTCCATGAAACAAGGAACAAACAAAGTCAAGAACAAGGCACTGAGTCCACAAAGGAAGGAAGAAACAACCTGTCCTGCAAATTCCAAATATCTGTAGCAGCACACCAAGCTCTATCAATCCCGACAAACACCCCTCCCCACAGCATCTCCTTGAATCTCAGTTCCCAGGTATGCCTTGTGAAGAATGGCGGGGCAATTTCCTCCTGAGTCATTGGGTTGGCCTGTGCTGCTCCCATCTTATCTTTACTCTCTGTGCTCGGGGATCAGGAGGGGGTGATCCTTGCTCATCACCTGAGCTCTGTTGCTCCTTATGTCCACTGCTTGCCCTCTATCGGTCATCTTGCCCCCGTTCCTCCCTGCTAATAAGCTGTCCCAATCCTCTGGAGCCCTGGGCTGCTCCTCCCCACATTCCTCTGACACCAATGAAGCCACCCCCTTGATCTCTGTTGTCTCTGGCTCATCCTCCACAGATTTAGGCTCCGACGGGGGCATGACACTACCTTTTCAAACAAGTTCTGGCTTCAGATGGGCCCGGGTCCTGCAAATGAACTTTTGGAAGGGTAATACACATTGATAAGTACTCCTGCCAAAGATAAAGTGGCTTGTATTAAACAGTAGCATCTTTGGAAGCAAGCTTACGTTGATTGCTTTATTCTTTTTGGAGGCTGCTGGAATATGTTCTGAGTCCCAACTTTTATCCTTGACCACAGAGGAAGAAGGATCTAATCAAAGAAACTTTGCATAAAGCATGTACAGGGAGCAGGGTGCTTGTAGATGATAGCTGATGATGATTGCGGTGTGACTGAACCTAGCTATCAAATGAGAAGTAATTTACTTTTCACATTAGGAAGACTGGCAGCCAAGTGAGCTCAAAAGAACTGTTCACGAGCTCTTAGTCACAGGCAGCTGAGCTTCATCTTTCCCAATCTTTGGCAAGTAAGAAAAATGATAAATCTAAGTCCCTATGGCCTGATCTATAGATATAAACATATTGTCTAGGGAGGGGCGGGGAGATTTGAAATGGATTTCTGCTCCCATGGTCATTAATTTTAAAGCTGCAATGTGAAGTTCAGGTCATGAAAAGCTTTGCTTTAAGGCAAAAGCTCTGATATGATGATTCTGAGTTATCTGTAAGACTAAATTATTAAGAACATGTTTTTGCCCTGGGCAAAGATAGCTGAAATGAATAAAACTATACGTATCTCATATCAAACAAGGGCATGTTTGCCAATATATATATATGTGGCAGAAAGAGAAAGAATACCACTTTGCTGTTGTTTCTTTTGTATTTTTATCTTTAATCACAGTATGTGATGTTCAATAGAAACTTGTCTTTCCATATCTTTAATGGAAGCTAAATTATGTTCCATCTACATATGGCTTTTGGTTCATTGTTTATAAGTTATGAACATTTTGTCTATAAATATCAAGTTCACCAATACATAGGACATCTTTTCAATTTGAAATAAACATAATTTTACCTCGAAGCTAAAAATTCTTATTTCTGCTGAACTCAATGGTTAATCAGTGAATTTGAAAGGATTTAATTTTGACTGGATTATGCCTCTAGAAATCTGAAGAAGGAATTATTCTGGATTGATAGCAATTCTGTGGAAAAAATCACAATCTGAAATCTGATAAATTATTGCAATCCAGGAAAAAGTTACTCCCTTTCCCCTTATTTTACAGGTCATATTCTGATGTAAGATTTATGATTTAAGATTTATGACTAATATTTTGTTGCCAGAATATTTTATTAGGTTTTTTTTAAATGCTTCCAGTCTTTGAACTCTATTAAGTTTATATTATATTTTCCAAGGAGGGCAATTAATTACTAGGGAGCTAAGTACCAATGCAGTGGAAAAAGTTATAATTAAATTGACCCTACTCATTATTGGCACAATCATTTCATATTATCAAAAGAAAAGATGGAGTGCTGATTAAAGAACCAAGAATTAAAACCTTTTCATTCTTGTAAAAGATAACAAACTAAAACGAGTGGAATAAAGTTCAGAATAATCCTGTTGAATCACCCCAATTGTCTATTTGAATGTTTTTGTTCTTCAAGAAACCTAGCAAAGCAGGATATGAGCACATATGAACACAATAGCATTTTCCATCAGTTGATATAAATTGCACAGGGTCTAATAAGTATAACCATTCTCATTAATGGTTATTAATGGCTGTATACTCCATCAATTGATCAAACCCCTCCCATACCTCATCTTTGACTTCCTTAATTTCACTGTTATATGAAGAAACAATATCCTTTGTCCATTTTAAATTTCCCACTGTTTAGCTGCATTGGGTGACCATAGATTTTAGCATTTTGAGATAGGACTTTCTTTTTTCTATCATATTCATCCTTTTTACTCTCCTCTCCTCTTAATCAATTAAAAAACTCTGGATTCTGTAACTTTTCTACACAGAAAAGCTACTTTAGCCACACAATCCTTTGGGTTGCACTTCTCTGCATCCTTTCCTAATCTCCAATATTATTTTACTAAAGCTGAATCGAGTAGTTGAAATGGGGTCATAGCATATTGACATTATTTTCATTTTCAAATTGTCTTTTTTACCTCCACTATTCAGATATTTTGACTGAGTTACCTAAGAAAATTCCAAAATTATTTCCATGGTTAGCCAGTTCCACATCTACTTTATTGCATTTAAAGACATTTTGTTGATATTCTTATTAATAATTGCAATCTCCACCTATTTTTGTATTTATACTTTAAATATCTACTTGCATATCTTTTGTTCAAATCTGTAATCTTTTTGGGGAGGGAAGAAGTGGAGACGGAATTAAAAGCATTTTAACCCTAACTCCAATTTAATACACAGCAAAATATTGCCAGTAATTTTAATATTTGTGACAGGACTACACTTAAATGTGATATGCTAAATATTCTTTCTCTTTCCTGTGTATATTATTTGCTTACTGGGTATAAAATCTTTTTGCTTTCACATAAATTAGAGATTTCATAATTATGTAACTTAGTATATCTGCTTGTAAGAACACAACAACAGAGCCAGGTTGGTGTAGGCTAGAAATCCAAAGACGGGGTGAAATGCTACCAGTTTGGACCATTTTGCCCAAACTAGGAGTAAAAAATGCTACTGGTTTGGGCGAACCGGTATTTCCAACGATCAGCTGTGACGCATGATTTATATTAGCTAGAATCGTTGGATTTCCTGCTTTCTAGCTAATCTGAATCGCGTGACACAGTGGATTCCACCATGCCTCACTGTTCTACTTACCTTTGCAGGTTCGGAAGGCTTCAAAATGTTCCTTTTTTAGCACTGCATGGATGTGTTCAGTAGGAGACTCACCAAACCAGTAGCAGACTTTGGGGCATTTCACCGCTGATCCCACCATCGGCACAAAAAGCCAACTGAATGACCCTAGTCCAGTCACTGTCTCTCAGCCCTAGAAAGGAAACAATGAAAAGCTACTTCTGAAAGACCTCTAAAGAGAGTCAGTTCAATAGAATGGTTAAGGCATCAGGCTAGAAACAGGAGACTATGAGTTCTAGTCTGCCTTAGACATGAAGACAGGTGGGTGACCTTGGGCCCTCTATCTCAGCTCTTGGGAGATGGTAACAGCAAACCACTTCTGAAATCCTGTCAAGAAAACTGCAAGGGTTAGTCCAGGCAGTCACTATGAGTTGACTATGCACATAGACACACACACATAAAACCTCTATCCTGGGTACTTACAAGACAAACTACTGCTTATAAAATATGCCTGACAATATAAACTAGCAGAAAACTCATGCTGTGAGTTTCTACCTTCTAGAGAAGCTAGTGAAAAGGATCCTTTTCTAAGTGAAGTGAACCTTTTCTGGTATAGCCTCTACTCTATGGAACATTTTGTATCCCAAAATGAGAAAGTTCCCTTTTTGCTAACACTTTAAAACACTTCTGTTCTACAGAGGCTTTGGGGGAACAAATGTTTCCCTCACGTTCTGAACTACAATTGTGTCATCTGGTGTTCATTATGGGAGTCTTCTTGTTGCAATGGTTTTCCCACTGATGCTGAGATTTAGCTATGCTTGAGATGAGAATGACTGAATTCTGCCTTATTTAGAGTTATGCTATTGACCTAGTTGTAAGCCACCTGGAGTCTACCATCGAGACAGCCTACACATTTTGTAAAATAAATACATTAGATGATAATAACGTACTCAAAATTCCTCAGATGTTTCAACACTTAAGATAACATTCCAATGTAACAGAATACTCTGTGTTCTCAGTGTGAATAGATAGTAAATAAGCTTTGGTCTCCCAAAAGGCAAAAATCAGACAAGAAGCAGACATCATAAAGATAAACTTTGCTGAATACCAAGAAGGTATTTGGTTGTGTTGTGCTGAAGCCCGAGAGTATAATTTGGATGTTTTATCCCCTCCTCCTTAATCCAGATAAAAACAAATGAGTAATGTAATTGACAATTTGGGATGGACAACTCTGCCTCTTTCCCTTCTGATTGGCAGATGGTTCTACTACTTATAGATAAGGCAATAGCATCCTTTAGGAACAAAGGTAAGGTTAGGAGTGAAGCAGAGATTCTGAGAGCTGGCTACAACTGACAGGCATTGAGTAAATAAAGAAAACTGAAGAACACTGAAGCTTCTAAGTGATTAAGGAAAGAAGACTTCAAACTCTCATGATTAAAGAAGGATGAGATGCTCATAGGGCATCTAAGCTGTATTGTTCTTAAAACTAGACCCTGTGGGTTTAATGTTGTTGACTGTAATTTCTGTAATTGTTGGATCATCAGTGACAGACCTTAAAACTATGAGCCAAAATAGTTAAACTTCCTGCCATTAGCCTGAAGACACTTATCACACATATGGTACTTCTAACCCAGTTGTATCATTATTAGGACATGACTCCAAGTGGTGTGTGCTGACATGGAAAAAAAAGGAGGGGGACTGTATATTTTATTTTATCTTCTATAGACTGAATTGAGAAGTCACTGTTTAATCTAATCAAGCAATTCAACTTCCTAGTGTGTTTAACTATCATTTTATGGATTAACCTTCTATTCTGCATTGTATCAAAAAGCATTTTCTAAAATCCAAGTAAAATAGATCCTTAGCTTTTCTTCCTTCAAGCCTTCTAGATACTTATTCAAACAATTCTTTCAGTTAATGTTAAGCATGGCCGTGGTGCCTGCATTTTTGTGGATTTATGTTTAATTAAGTCAAACACTCCATGATATGCTCTCATAGTTCCCTTCCTGTTCTTAAAAGTCTTTTAAAAGTAGCCCCCAACTCATTTCGCCGTAAACAAGTAGTTTTATACTGAGCAAAATTTAGAGGAAATCTTCTCTGGCATTACTACATTAGCTAGTATTGTTGAAGTGTCCCCTGGATTTTTGATTATTAGCTTTTCTGTTGACCACAAAATATTGAATTTGTAGGGACTGAAAATTCTGAGCACAAGGCATTTTGCTACTTGAACATAGGATAAGAGAACATCTCTGCTTCTCCTTCTACCTAAAGAACCTGGCAGGCTTGACCAATGAATATTGTTTCAACACAGGAAATGTGGCCAGGTTCTTGAGGGATCCAGTAAAAGGAACAACCAGATGCTCAGAAAGAATGACCAAAGAATTCACCATCGTATATGTTCCTATACAGGTATACTGTCAGTAGTATCTGTACCCCTTCCTCCAGTTATTGGGAATCTTCTAGTTCTGGAATAAAGTACTATATGTATTGGGGAAGATCTGCTGAGTATTTACCTCCTTCTGACTTTTGTTTGATAATTAGGTTGTGAAATGTGGCAAGTCCTTGTTGAAATCTGCTAACTTTAATCTCTTTGCATCACTCTTGTACAAAACAGAGAGATTTACTAATAAATTTTCAACATGGAAATAATGGAAAGCAAATGCCAGAGGCTTTAGAATCATCACTCTATATACTGGTCACTTAAAATGATAGGTTCAGCTTTTTTGAGACCTAATCTGAGTATGGCTTCTAGGTTGAAGGTCTTCCTTTTAAAGATAAATGTGGAGCAGTAGTGGAAGCTTCATTCAGGGATGATGTCCTGCATTTTATCAAGTCTCCATCTGACCCCAAATTTCACCAGCTTGTACACTCAATATATTGTAGACAAGGATATCAAGAATCTTCATGCATGATGGTGTGTGACTTGAGAATATCTTCAGGGAAGCCATACTTTTCTTTTATTCCACAATTTTGCCTTATATTTTCTTTCTAGCTATGAGTTTAAGAAATCACACATTGTTAATATTTCTTTGTCAACTGCTACTCTAATTATGTTGCTGGCTATTACTTTTGTCATTGTTCTGACCCAAGTTATGAGGGCAAAGCAGAGGTTAAGGAGGGTCTGTTTATTGCTCATTTATCACAATGACAAACAACCCACCAATGGTGCTGGTGAAGTTCCATCCCAGCCCTCAGTTTTCCTTCAGTCTGAATACATAAACTAAGTCCCAGCCAACCCACAAGGCAAGAGGGAAGTAATAATAGCAACAAGAGTTTCAGCAACCAAAACACAGTCCAAAAGTACAGAGAGCCAAGTCCAAGTCTACAAGAGTCCAAAAACATGTTCAAGGAACAGGATCCAGGGAAGCTGGGAAGGAGCACATTAAAAGGAGCAGGTGTTCCCAACAAATCACCCTTTCCAAGTGTTCCTTGAGAGGAGGGGTGAGTTTCTTCCTCAAAAGCAGCTTCATTGACCTCCTCTGTGCCTCTCTCTGCTCTGCTCTTCTTGTCCACAAATTGGGTTGGTGGTTTGGAACCAGTCATCTCTGCTGGCTCCCTGCAGCTGCTCCACTCTTGTAGGCAGCTGTCCATCTGGTTGCCCCCCCATCCATTGCCAGACAGCCCTCAGACTGCCTCGTCCTCAGCCCCTGGACTCTTCACTTGTTTGGAGAGGACTATGTCCTCCCTATTGAATGGTCCTGGTTCCAACTCAGTCCTCCTCCTCTGAACCAGGATCCAATGAAGCCATGACAGTTATGGTTTTCTACTGCTGTACCCTCAAGCCATATTTCCAGCTATGTCCCCATTTATGCAGGGGTGAAATTCTACCAGTTCGGGCTGGTTCGCTTGAACTGGTAGTAAAAATGCTACCGGTTTGCCCAATCC
Organism: Thamnophis elegans; assembly: GCF_009769535.1. NCBI lineage: Eukaryota > Metazoa > Chordata > Lepidosauria > Squamata > Natricidae > Thamnophis > Thamnophis elegans. Next base: position 81,095,667 of record NC_045543.1, on the reverse strand, counting down.
AGTAGTAGAAAAAATGAAAGCAGTTTGGGAAAGCCAGTTTTTCCAACGATCAGCTGTAACACATGATTTATATTAGCTAGAAAGCAGGATTTCCTGCTTTCTAGCTAATCTAAATTACGTGGCATAGTGGATTCCCCCTCCTCTCGCTGTTTGCTTACCTTTGCAGGTGCTCCGTAGCAGGCTCCGCCCACCCACCCAGACGTCAATACGTCCATTTTTGATGCTCTGCATATGCACTCACATTGCTACTGAACTGGCAGCAAAGACAAGTGGATTTCACCCTTGCATCTCTGGTCTCATTTTGCTGCATATTTGAAGAGGTTTCCTGCTGATAAACAGAGTATTTGCCTCATTTGTTTATTTTCTATTCAATATTTTATTGGATTGGGAAGAATAAGTATAGTGATTAGAAGTCAGTAGACCAAAGGATATCTCTCTTTAGCTTGGTACAACTCTTGTGGTCATGACCTTTAACTGGGTGAAACAATTCATCATGGAACAATAATTTTTGAATCAAGGTACCTCAAATGGGCTAACTTATACAATGAGTACAAAATATTGGACCTAAGACGCTTGAAGAAATGAAATTTGGGGAAAGTGTGGTTGTTTCAATGCTACTGACTACTTGAACTTTCATGACAGTTGCCCAGCGAGTCTTGCAATCCTTTTCTCCCCCAGAAGTGGCTACTACCTGCTAAAAAGGGTAGGAAAGGCAAGGAAAACGAAGGGGGAGAAACACAGAGGAAAGGAAGAAAAGAAGATTTCTGATGTTCCCTTCCAGCTTCTTACAAGATAATTCAATGGGGACATTGGAAGGAAACTGGAGGTCATTCCCACTACCATTGCTTTTTTGCCTACCCATTGTCATTCTATATTTAGAGAAGGAAACCTATAATTTGCTAAGAAAATATCTCTGAAACAATGGCCATAGGGGCACAACTTGTCTACTTTTAATTAAATATGCCTGGTACAAATTTAAACGCCAGTTTAAAACAATGTTTTCAGAATTGTTAGTATACCTTTAATCAATGTTCCCTCTATTTTTTTTTTCAGTGTGAGTGGAAAAGTATAGTGTTTGAGCGGCACATTTTCATCCCTGAGCACCTGATTTTTTTTCACAGATGTTTCACAGAGCAATTGATTTATAGGATCCAAATTGGAATGAAGAAAAATGGTTTCTCGTGTGTGTGTGTGTGTGTGTGTGTGTGTGTGTGTGTGTGTGTGTTTGAGTGAGCGAGGGATCCAGTAAGGGAACTGCACCTATTTAGAAAAGAAGGTAAATTATTGCAAACATGATCAGTCAAAGATAAGTATGGGGACAGGTTGGATGGTAGAGAGAAAGTGATAAAAGAGTAAGAGAGAGGAAGAGAGGAAGAAAAAAGAGGGAAGAGAGACAGAAAGAGACAGAGAAGGAGAGAGAAAGTGGCAGAAGAGTGGGAAAGAAGGAGAGAGAAAGAGAGACAAAGAGAAAGAGGGTGAGAGAGACAGAAAGAGAGAAAGAGGAGAGAGAAGGGAGAAGGAGAAAGAAAGTGATGGAAGAATAAAAAGGAGAGAGAAAGAGAAGAAAGACAAAGAAGGATGAGAGAGACAGAGAAAGAAGAGAGGAAGAGGAAAGAAGAAGAGAGAACAACTCATTTCAACCCTGCGGTGCAAATAGTCTCTTTGATTGGTAATTTTATTTGTCCATTTACTATCCAATACTCTCATTTCTCCTTAAGTTCATCAAGAATTCCCTTCTTTTTATTGAATTTATCACAATACCTTGACGACAACTTTTTCAGCATAGCTTTACAGCTATTTAAAATATATAGTAATTTAGGTCAGGTTTTCAGAACATTAGTCTATTTATAAGTCACTAAGTGCAAAGAAACAGAATTCAGAAAGTTGGCTTCCCTTTTTGTAATTGCCTATTGCCTGCTTAATTTTCTGCCTACATTTTTGATAAGTGATATTCACTGTTGACCCAAGAAGCCCATCGTAGAAAGAAACCCTCCCTATGATCTTTGTTGGGTTTCCATGGAATGAAGTTTGATCTTTTTCTCAACCATACAGTAGCATATTCTTTCTAAGGAGGATATAATCAAGATAGTCCGTAATTGCCCATCAATCTAACAGTATGACAATTGACAATCTCTTTATATTCCAACTCTAACTCTTTCAGTCTTAGAGGTTTGGTGAGGAGAAATCAGAAAATTCTTTTAAAGAGGAAAAAAATGCTTGCACAATTGCACCCATGGAGACATGTAGACAACACACAGAGATACAAACTTAACAAAGTTCTAAGTCCGCCCACCAACTAACTAACTCTCTCTCTCTCTCTCTCTCTCTCTCTCTCTCACACACACACACACACACACACACACACACACACATAGAGAGAGAGGGGGGGGATATGAATGACCCGGCTTGGCTCCTGCTTTCGATCTGCCGCCCAACAACCAAACGGAGAAGCGAAGAGGCAGGAGAGATGAAGCAGGAGAGACAAAGCAGGAGCCAAGCTGGGTCATTCCTTCCAAGAGGCAACTTTCCCATCAAATGACTCGCTGCCCTAGACTCGAGGTGACCCTTTGCAGTCCTTCTTGTGTGGCTGGGATGCCAGCGAGAGTGTTGGGCTGAAGGAAGGAGGGATACTCTCTCTCCCTCTCCCTCCCTCCCTCCCTCCCTCCCCCCCTCTCTCTCTGGCAAATAGCAAATCTGAGCAGCTGCTACTGGGAGGCCGTCCCATGCCTTTTCCCAACCCCCACACCCCTTCTCTCAGCAACTTTCTGCCTTGTGGACCTAGAACTGATTGCTGTCTGCAAGCTGCCTCTCCTCTCCTATTATCATGAAGGCGTCTCACAAAAACCATGGTGTGGCAGTTGGAAACTGCTGCACAGTGTTTTGTTGCCATGTGCGTGGCCGTGCAGCAACGCATCTTAGAGGGAACATTGCCTTTAATACTGGGTGTGAGAGAGATTAAAACACTTTGTAGATATTCATCAACTTCTTTTTATTCTTCCCACCCCAATGAGATCTTTCCCCACTTCTTATGGGGAAAGTAATAAGGTAGGGGCTCAGAATGTTGATAACTGCTCCATTTCCTCTTCCTTCTTCCATGTGTGCAGTTCACTCTTTGCTTCTCCAATTGTGTATACAGATACAAACAGACACAACACAAGGGGAAAGCAGTAGAACACTTATAAACAAATAGAGACCTTTTATTATTTCGTTACACAAAGGGAAATATAGATGCTTCCTGTGCCCACTGCTAGAAAGAGGTGGAGGGAATCCCAGAAGCTGCACTTTGCATGCTCTTTCTTCCTTGTTTTTCTAAAGAGCTACAGAAAGGCTGAAATGGACCATGGTCAGTCCCAGACATTTCCACTCAATATCCATTTAATTTTAGATTGTAAGGTTAATTGGGGTGTGGTAGATCTTTTTAGATCTGTGTCATTGGATCCAAAACTAAGGATCTCTTTTATCTTATTGCCACATATTGAGTGGCTTTGAATGTAAAATTAGAATTACACCATTTTTCAGATTATGAAATGCACCAAGATTTTGAAGAGACAAATTTAAAAAAAAGTTTTTGCACTCTGCAGACCTCGCAAAAATGGCCCATTTTTGTCAAAAAAAAGAGGCATGCATAGCCTTTAGGAGGCTTATAGAGTGCTCCTGGATGCTGGGGAGGGGGCAAAATTGAGCAAAAAAATGGCCCATTTTCTGCTCATTTCTGCCTTCCCCAGCCACCAGGAGCACTCTGGAAGCCTTCTAAAGGCTATGCACAGCCATTTTAGTGAAGGGGATGGGGTTTCGGAAGGCCAAAAATGCTGTATTCAGTGTATAAGACACACCCAGATTTTCACCCTCTTTTTTGAGGGAAAAAGTGTGTCTTATACTCCGAAAAATACTGATACCCATTAATTATAATATGCATTAGATGATTACTTTTTGGGTCTATCTACACCATTTAACTTTCAAGATTTTTGAGCCTATGATTTTTATTTCTTAAACCTTTCCATTTTATCCTACCAATAGGCTGCCCTAGGCAGTTTAACTAGTATTATTTCTGCTATTGCATTTAACAAGTTTTCAATAGCATACAGAGTGGATCCAGACTGAATGTTCCTATACATTAAAAGATGCTTGTCCTGCATTTAAGATCAGATATTCCATTTTATGAAACCTCTGAGTCACTTTCCTAATTGCTCTGTTAGTCAGCAAGCTGTATTCTTGCAAAAACAAATTAAGCACTTCCAAGTTGTCTCCGAGAATGGATATTCCTTTGATCTTTTTTGTTTTGTTTTGTTTTGTTTTTTGATTGCATACATCTGGAGTGATCCCAAACCTGCTTCGGGATTGCGGTGGCATACTGCTGAGACACTACAGCAGATGTTAGCTCTTTCGTTTACATTTAATTCCACCAAGTGCTTAACCACATTTGGAACTTTAATCACCTAAATTGTTCCAGTGAAACAGCGCAGGTAATTGTTTCCTATTCTTGGCTTTCTTTTGGAATGAAAACTGGCATTAAGATTAGCACCACCGCTAACTCCTACCTGCTCTGGGTTTTTTTTCCCAAAGGCCAATTATGATCACTTCTACTGAGTCAGGACTCCTTTACTTTGGATGATTTTCCTGTGAACTGATTCATTTTTGGTTTATAATGGACAAATAAATCCAGCCATGGTAAATTCCCAGGCACCCACTTGCCTTATTTTGCTCTTTTGGGACTCTCGATTTAGTTTACATGTTTCCCTGTGTTGAAGTCCCCATTACCTCTTGCAAAGCATCCAGCAAACATCACCACCCATGCTGATTAATAGCAAAATCATTTAATAATACCTACAGAAAGAGAGTTATAAGAAACAATAAAGGCAATGTCTCCCTCGAGACCAACTTAGTATTGAGTGACTAGGTAGATATGCCCATGTTTGCTTAGGAACATTATGGGAGGGTTTGTTCCACCTGTGTAGAACAATTTCAGCAGCCATTTCAGCTTCATATTGTGAATCAGGAACTGTATACACAAACACACCGATATGTACAAATGCAGGAAGCTTCTGCCTTCTCCATTGAACTCACAACATCCAAGCAATCTAGGTAAAAAAACAAACCCATTAAAACTACCTAATCCTGCTCTTTGATGTGCCAATTTGCAGCCAACGCTGATTCTCTGGAAGGTACATATTCCTTTGATGACCAATAATTACAATTTTATCAGTGCAATTAAGAGTTCTGTATGTTCTAGCTTTAGTTTCAAGAAAGGTGGGTGGTGGTAATGTTTCATGCTGCAACATATTAGAGGTCCTAGAAGATCATAAGCAGGTCCTGAATTGTTGCTTGGCTATACATATAGGATTTCCAATCCTGCATTATCTATTGATCTAGAAATCTGTGCAGACAGGCTTCCTTTTGTATCAAGGTGAACTTGCTTTTTTTAAAAAAAGCAACATGTGAATTTGCCTTTGTCTGAGCATTGCATAATGATGAGGAGGAAGAAAACAATTCTGGGAAAAGACGAGACAAAAAAATAACTTACTTATTCCGGTCAATAAGTGGAATGACTGATAACACATCAGTTCAGAGAGGAAACCAAAGATAATTGAATTTAAATCCATTACTAATCAGGATTCATTTAGGTCAGGGTTTTCTTAGCCAGGTTTCAAGGCCATGATTTTTGTAAGGTAAAGGTAAAGGTCCCCCTCACACATATGTGCTAGTCATTCCCAACTCTAGGCTGGTGTTCATCTCCGTTTCAAAGCCGAAGAGCCAATGCTGTCTGAAGACATCTCCGTGGTCATGTGGCCAGCATGACTAAATGCCGAAGGTGCATGGAGCGCTGTTACCTAAAAAGGTGTTCCCTGTTTTTCTACTTGCATTTTTACATGCTTTTGAACTGCTAGGTTGGCAGAAGCTGGAACAAGTAACAGGAACTCACTCCATTATGCGGTGCTAGGGATTCGAACCACCAAACTGCCAACCTTTCTGATCGACAAGCTCAGTGTTTTAGCCACTGAGCCTCCACATCCCTATGATCTTTGTAGAGTTGCTTATAATATATAGTAATGCTCTTCTGTAAAATAATGACTATATTCTATTTCCAGCATGTTTGCTGATCAATTCCTTAAGGAAGCATTCAGTATTTGGGGAGGGGACGGCAGCACAGAGGGGCTGATGTTCTGGGATGGTTGAACTGCTTCTTCTTTGATTGATATTCTTAATAATCATTTCCAGATCCATCACTTAAAGGGATCTTCCTTCTTTCATGCCATTTGCAACCTTACATTACGATTAATTGCTTAACCAATCTGATGTTTGCTGTCACTGAAGTTAGGATTCCTCCAGAGTCCATTCCAGAAAGGTTCTAGGCATATTTTTGGGGAGAATAAAATCCAAATCACTACAATTGCCTTAGTAAAAGATAAATTTGTTCTTCAAAAGCTTATTCTTTATAATTAGTTTTCTAGTATGTTACTTCTCTGCATCTACTCCTGATGATGCATGGAAGCAAAATTATCCATTAAATGCATGTATTCACTGCCAATGGTAAATTTACCAGGCATGCTGATAGACATCATCTTTGTCTCCTGAATATTAACTTTGACCTAGATTTTTTTTTTCAATTCGATTTTTTACTTTCATTTACTTTTCCATCTCATTTGCTTTTGGCTAACGAAGTGGTGTTGACTAGACATCTCAAATTGTCAAGCGTTTTAACAATTTTAGCTTGGACAGCTATTTTAGGTTATTATCTCTCTCAGTCCTGTTATACCTATTGTATTGTTGGAGTGAGAGCTAGGGATTCTCAGGCAAGATACCGTGCTGATGTTAACCGCCTCAAGGTCACCAGGTACCATGGAGGGAGTCCAATAATTAATAGGAAGGATGGGTAGAAAGAATAACAAAACCACGGATGGCATAAAAGTCATTTGTACCTTCACTAGCTGCAGGCAATCAGTGGTTTCATTCCTATTTGCAATACAGATTCTTATCTATTCATGGTGTGTCTGTGTGACTGCTGCCAACTCAAAAAGCTGAGCCAGGTCATGTAATATGAGTCACTAATAAATTAAGCAGGTTTGAACGCAATATCCATCTCTGTCTTTCTTATTTACTTCCCTGTTCTGAATTACTCTGTTACTCAGTTCTTACAGTAACTCCTTTGTCACTATAAAGAATAATATGTGACATAGCCACTGCCTTCATAAACTTTTCATTCTGGCATGATCTGTAATCAATTAATAAAGCCAAAGTAAATTTTCTTCTTGTTCTTTCCAGTATCTGATATTGTGTCCCTCTCCCTTTTCTGTAACCTGCTTATTTATTAGTCATTTCTGTTTCTCTGCTCTTCATTATTAGAAGTTAAGCAGAAATGTTTGCATTGAGAATTAGTGCAATGGTAAAACAATTCGTACATTCTTCACATTTCCTTTAGTGTGTGTGCCAATCTTTTCTAATATCTCAGTCATAAAGCTGTTCCATAAATTCCACATCCATAATCTTATTTTTATAGGATTTCAGTATTGATTTTCCATTTTCTTTTAACTTCATTTACCTCTATTAGATCTTTGTCATGATTATTCTTGAGTAGTTTTATCTTGGTTATACATTTTCCTGAAAAAGTTACTTACTTACTTATATAATGCTGCATTCCAGAAGGAATCCTGGTCGTATAAAATCGGAAACCAAACTTATAATTATTGTTGTTACCTGCTATTTAACTGTTATATTAAAGCTGTTGGGAAAAGCCATATATTCTTTCATTATGATAGAGTAATGTAATTATGCTAATGAAACCCAAATATACAGCTCTTGAGCAAGGTGCCAACAGTACACTGCCTTGCCCTTCCAGGGGCTGGATCTCCAGGGTTAGCCCCCCTCCCCCCCTGGCCGATTTGACCTCAGCAGAGATCCAAAACAAAGATGGGGGGAGTGCTGAATTCTTGACCCGTATTAGTGCAGCAGCCCTCCGAGGCTTCTTCCTATTGGATGGAGCAGGAGGCAGAGTCGCCAAAGCAACAGGAGCATGGTGAGGATGAAATGGGCTTTGGGAGGATCAGATCAAGATCCTCGTCGTCAGGGATCTCATCCAGGTGGTAGCCGTCCTGCAGCAACTGCCAGCTGAGATCCTGGTTGACCTCGGCCGAGGAGTAACCAGAGGAATATCTCGATTCCAGGTCATCGCTATCAGAATCAAGAGCCACCAAAGTTTCATCGGAGGTCTGGCTCAGCGTCGTGTAGTCCTTGTTGAATTTCACCGTCCTCACAGCTCCCGGTTTGGGCTGTTGCCGGATTGCTCCTGAAAGCACTCCCTTCTTCCGTAACATTGCCTTCGCCATCTCTTTCATAGCTGAAAAGTAAATCCTAACAAGATTGAATTACCATTTGTCTAAAAATAATTTACTTCCATTTCTTTGTTCCAGTGCTAATTCTGGAGGGTGTAGGCCTTTCCCAAAAGATCAGGTTTGAAACTTGGAGATCCTCCTTGATTTATGGCTTCTGCTGGACAAGAAGATTGAGATCACGGCTAGCAGGTTGGAGCCATGACTGTACTCTTTCCCAGACAAGTAGATCCTGGCAACATGATCATGCCCTTGGCATTTCCTGGTTAGATAAGTACAATATGTTCTGCATGGAACAAACTTTGAGATCTATTTGGAACCTACGTAGGTCCAGAATGTAGCAGTCTGCTTGGTGGTGAGTTGCTATTTACTTTTATTTAAAAGAGCCATAGTGGCACAGTTGTTAGAATGCAGTATTGCAAGCTAATTCTGCCGACTGCCAGCAGTTCAATCCTGATCGACTTAGGGTAGACTCGCCCTTCCATCCTTCCAGGATTGGTGAAATGAGGACCCAAATTGTTGAAGGAAATATGCTGACATTTGTAAGCCATTTAGAGGGGGTTGTAAAACACTACGAAGCAGTATATTGCTATTGTTACTAAATAATACTTTTTATAACACTAATGTTGCCAGCTGTGCATTTGGTGACAACAGGCTTCTGGGTACAATTCAAAGTTCTGTTTTTGATCTTTAAAGCTTTCCATGCCATCTTGTACCCTTAGGACCATATTCTTCAAGTAGATCCTACTCATTCAGTGTATACATCTCAGGTTGGGAAGCTGAAGTTCTTCTTGTATATGACAAAAAGTTGGAACCAGAAATATCTTGTTCCTCAGTAATGGCTCCCATCCAGATGGAACACACTGCCATCTGAAATACACCTGGCTTCATTACTCTTGACATTTAGAAAAACCCTAAAAGTTGACTTATTCAGAAAATCAGTTATTGACTTAACAGTCCCTTTAATGACCATATTATTACTTTTATTTTTGGGTGTAATTTAGGAAAGGTTTGACCGATTATTTCTCTATCATTCTGTTTTTGTAAGATTATCTGATCGCTTAAAAAGCTTATCTCATTTGTTGACATTCTTGATTGAAATGTTTTATTTGACCTTTCTTGCTTGAAAAAGATTTTCTTCAGTTTGCATTCAGTCAGCATCTATTCTTCTTGGGGCCCAAGATTTCACCTTTGTATTTCCATAGCTATTGTGATAGCCTGTTCACAAAGATCTTTTCTTCTCTCAAACTTTAGGGTTTTGTTATTTTTTCCTCCTTAGTTTTTCACAATATCTCTCTTATCACCTTCCGTAAGTCTACAGGTTGTTTTTCACGTAGGTTAAGTGTGAATCTATTCTTTACATTTATCTTATATTCTAGCTGAAGACACACCAACTCTACTTAGTTTTCATAAGTTTAACCTGGATGTTTGACCCAAAAATTCATGGTGTATTTGACAATCTGTACCTTAAAATATCCTGGTTGGAGTAGACTCCAACTTCTGTATTGTCTATCCAGTGATGTTAAGCTGCAGAAGTTCACTTCTATGGTGCTTGAGGCAATGAACAAATTCTCTTCACAAAACTCAAGTTTCAATTGAACAGACATTGTGACAATTGACAGACTAACACTGATACGATTACTTAGTTTGGATAATGAAATGTCTGCAAGAAAACAACCAAGTTAAGAGCGCACCATGCACCCTTCTAAGCCTTGAAGTTTCCAACTGGATTTTTCAGTGTCTTTCAGCTTTACAACATGCCCTG